>NC_138049.1:55269834-55857334 GCF_964194185.1 Rhinolophus hipposideros | reverse complement strand
TGATAATTTAGATTACAAATACTTAAGTCAGAAATTGTTGCTTATTTATAAATTGGTTCTTTAGGATATGAAATTAAATCAAAAGTTTGATTAAAGCAACTTATAAAAATTCAGTTCATGAGAAACTTTTAATTGAATTTACTGAATAAATTAATACTGACAATGCTATAGAATTTGGTTATTTCTGAGTTGAGAAGGAGAAAGCACTATGATCTATTGATTGCACACTGGGTTAAGGATTTGAGAGACTTGTTTGAGTTCCCCCAAGCATACTGACATAAAGTAAGTGAATTCATATTTTTATAAAATCAGATTTCAAAAGATCAATGGATAATGGATTAATGTCATTGATAAGTTTACAAATATATTTTTGTAGCAAACTGACATTCTTACAATAAGGTTCATTTTATAAATCATGGCTCCACTTCTTGACATAAAAGGTGCCTATACATTGATGATATTGCTTTCCATATAAAATACACAAAAATTAACTATTTTATGTTATTCTGAGAATGTCTTCCCCCATAGATTAGAGCAACATATCTAGAATATTGTACTCTATCTACACTAGGAGCATATTGTTTTACAGTGTCTTTTTTTCATAATGTCTTATTTTAGATGGTAAAAACAAACATATATGAAGCATAATGCTATACCCATTGTACTTATTTCTTTAAATATTTGTATTAAAAATATACCTAACATACAATGTTATATGAATTTCAGGAGTACACTATAGTTGTTCAATTTTTATATACCTATATTTCACCACAATAAGTCCAGCAACCGTCTGACACCATACTATGCTGTCACAATATTATTGACTATATTCCCCATGCTGTATGTTACATCCCCATGACTATTTGTTTTATACCTGGAAATTTGGACTACTTATTGCCCTTCACCTTCTTCCCTTTAATTTTTCAATTACAGTTGACATTCAGTGTTATTTTATTCTAATTTCAGGGGTACAGCATAGTGGATAGAAATTTATGTAATTTGAGAAGTGATCTCCCTGAATAGTCTAGTACCCACCTGGCACTATACATAGTTATGACTATATCCTCTATGCTTTACATCCCCATAACTGTTTTGTAACTATGAATTTGTGCTTCTTAATTTCTTCACCTTTTTCACCCTGTTCTTCAACCCCCTGCCATCTATCACCACAACCAATCTAGTACCCACTGACATCATACATAGTTATAATATATTGACTATATTCCTTATGCTGTACCCTACATCCTTATGACTGATTGTAGCAATCAATTTGTACCTTCCCATTTTTTCACCCACACTCATCCCCTCACCCCACTCCCAATCTGTCAACCATTAAAATATTCTGTGTATCTATGAGTCTGTTTCTGTATTTGTTGTTGTCATTGTTAATTTTGTTTATTTATTTATTTATTTATTTATTTATTTATTTATGTATTTATTTTTAATTGGGGAAGGGGAACGGGACTTTATTGGGGCACAGTATGCACTTCCAGGCCTTTTTTCCAAGTCAAGTTGTTGTCCTTTCAGTCTTAGTTGTGGAGGGTGCAGCTCAGCTCCAGGTACAGCTGCCGTTGCTAGTTGCAGGGGGCACAGCCCACCATCCTTTGCGGGAGTCAAGGAATTGAACTGGCAACCTTGTGGTTGAGAGCCCACTGGCCCATGTGGGAATCGAACCGGCAGCCTTCAGAGTTAGGAGCATGGAGCTCTAAGCGCCTGAGCGACCGGGCCGGCCCGTTAATTTTGTTTTTCAGATTCCACATACAAGTGAAATCACACTACATCTGTCTTTCTCAGTCAGACATACTCCACTCAGGATAATACCCTCCAGGTCCATCCATGCCACCAAAGATAGCAAGAACCCATTCTCTTCCATGGGTGAGATATATTCCATTGTATATATGTACCACCTCCTCTTTTTCCATTCTTCCGTCGACTGCCACCCAGGCTGCCTCCACATCTTGGCCACTGTAAATAGTGCTGCAATGGACATCGTGGATGCATCCTTCCCATTTTGTTTGGAACCCTCTGCTCTTCCTGGCCACATATGTCTATGTCCTTTGCCAGGTTAGGAAAGTGTTCAGTCATTATCTCTTCAAATAGGTCTCAGTCCCTTGCTTTCTTTCTTCCCATTTTCATGCCCCTATGATGCAAATGTTGTTATGCTTGATGTTGTCCCAGAGGTCTCTTAAACTGTCCGCACTTTTTTGGATTTTTTTTCTTTTGGCTGTTCCAACTCGGTGTTTTTGCTATCTTGTCTTCCAAATCGCTGATTCAATTCTTTGCTTCATCTATTCTGCTGATGATTCCTTCTAGTGCATGCTTCATTTCAGTTATTGTAATCTTCACTTCTGACTTGTTGTTTTTTTTATGGTTTCTGTGTCCTTTTTAATGCTATCTCTTTGTTGAAGTTTTCTCTAAGTTCCTTGGGCATCCTTATAACCATTGTTTTGAACTCTGTCTCTGATAGGTTGCTTGCATCCATTTTGCTTATTTCTCTTTTTGGAGTTTTCTTCTGATCTTTTATTTGGGATGCATTTCTTTATTTCCTCATTTGGGCTGCCTCTCTGTGCGTTTTCTATGTATGAGGTAGATCTGCTAGGTCTCCAAGTCTTGGCTGGGTGGCCTTATGCAGTAGGTGTCCTGTGGGGCCCTGGCACAGTCTCCCTGGTTACCTGCTTTGGGTACTCTAGAAGTGACCCTTGTGTGGGTTGTGTGTGCCCTCCTGTTATAGTTGAGTCTTGATTGCTGACCTGCAGGCTGACTGACCATGGGATTTGGCCACATCCACAACTTAGAGGATGCTGTGTGGGGGGCTTACCACACTGAGTGGGATTTGCCCCAGCAGGCTCTGTACCTGTTGAGAATACCCTTTATGTGTGCTGCTTGTGGGGCTAATTGAGTTGTGCTCTGCTGTGGTCTGAAGCAAACCTCCAGGTATGTCCATTCTGGGGCCTCTTCAGAGGAGCTCCGGGGCAGGCCCAGGTCACCCACTCCCTGTGACCAGCCAGGAATTGCCTGGTAGGAGCTACAAAGTTATGCATGGGTTTTGGCTGTCTGTGCTAAATTTGGAGGCACGTGGAAGAACCCACTCTGTCAACCGAGGATGGCTACCACAAGTACCATGACTTGGGTAGCTCTGCAGAAAGACAGGACACTCTGAGCCTTCTTCTACCTGCAGCTCCCTTTAAGTTCAGCTGCCTTTAAAGCCTTGTGCGGCATGCAAATTGGGTGAGGCAGGGTCTCAGGGATTCATTAGAGTCGGAAGTGCTGTGGCCAGAAGTTAATGTAGACTCTGGTATAGTGCCAGTGCTGAGACTGGAGCTACTTAGCAAAAGTCTCAGAGCTCACCAAAGCCAGTCATCACCCACCTGGCGCCCATGAACTCCAATAGTTTTCCAAGAAAGAGTACAAGGCCGGCAAAGTTGGCTGCTCATGGAGAAAGTGTGTCAGGTGTTGGAGCAATTGGGTGGGGCGGGATTCCAGTGAGCCAGCAAGGCAGAGTCCCAGAGCTCAGTAGACCAATCAGATTCAGAGTTGGCAGTAAGCGTAGGGAGCAGGCTCAACACATTAAAGATGGCAACTGCCTGCTGGCTGCATAGGAGGAGGACCCTATGGGACCTTCCCATTTTCTGAGAAAATGGGACTTTCCTGCAGCCCTGCCCTCAAATCCATACACCTCAGTCAGCTCCCCATATGCCTCTGACACCTCCCGAGTCACCGTCCTCTGCAGAAGCGCAAGGTAAGCGCCTGCAAGCAAGTGAATCTGTTCACAGTCCCTTTAAGAGGACATCATGGTTTCTTGCAGCCTTCCAGCCCACCCAGATTGTTGGAATCCCCACTGTTTTTCATAGATATTGTAAGGGGCTCCTTTTTTCCATACCATTATTCTGGGCTGTGGAGCCTGAAGTGGCACTGAGGTTCTTTGCTCTTCTGGGGGGAACCTACATGGTTGAGGTATCCCTCCTGATTCTCAGCCGTCAGTACAGGTGTAGGGTTGTTCCAGGCTTCTGCCCCTCCTGCCCGTCTCGACATCACTTCTTTATATCTTTAGTTATGAAACTTCTGTTCAGCCAGACTTCAGATGGTTGATTGCTCTATAATTTAGTTGTAATTTTAATGTGTTCACAGAAGGAAGCAGGCACAGTGTTTATCTACTTCACCATTCTGCTATACCTATTTTTTAAAAATTTAAGCTAAAGCCCATTATTATCCCTATATATTGAAGCAACATGTCTATTACAAATTTAGACTATAGCCACACCTAGGCTGTATTATTTATTAGGGTCTTTAATTTTCACAAAAATTTTAATTTAAATGGTAAAAAAATAAACACATATGGAATAGAATAGCATATGTACTTATTTCTTTTCTTTTTTACCACTTAGGCTAATACCCATAGATATCCATTTCTATATCAACTTTTTATAGGGAGATGTGCTCACCAAATGCTCTTTCCCCATAACTGTATTTATATTATTATGTTATATTTATACTAGATGGAAATGGAAAGTTGTATGCAAATCAAAATATTTCAAATTGATAGCACAAACGAGTAGCTGTGCACATTAAGGCATCAAAAATCACATGTTTGATTCTATTTGTTATACTGTACAGGAGATTACTGTTCAGAGACAATTTCTGGTACACATTTTTCCAAAAAGCCCAAATTTATTCTACTCTGAAGAATCATGTACATTTTAATTTTATTTCTTATCTTTGTATATTTAGTATACCTGCACTGTATCATTAGTTTTGAGCCAACTTGAACTGTAGGTCAAAATAATTTCTGAGATTATCACCTGACAAAACAGAGACCACAAGAATTAATAAGTACATCAGTGACAATGGTATACATTTCTGAATCATCATAGATAACATCGTATTGATAGTTTTAAAGAAAATCACAAGTACTTTGAGTCCCAAAGAGTCAGAACTTCTCTAGACATTTGTATGGAATGATGAAATAAGAAGATACTAGTAGCTGGTGAAGCTTAAATTGGGTGTATGGCAACAGATGAGATTTTGATGAACAGAGGCTTGGGGGATAATTTAATATGTAGTTTGTTTGTTTATTTTGTTGCATTAGCTGTGTTCTCCCGTGTTTCTGGACTCTTTTGTGTGCGGATTTTAGTAGGCCACATAGTTTACTCCTAACAGTGAAGTCCCAAGAAGTCAAATTGTTTAAATTTTGCTTTTTTTTTCTAATTTATTTTACTTCTACTTGTTTGGGAACCTACTGATGATTTTTACCACTAGGCTAGTTATTTGGTTCCCTTCATTATAACGTCTATCTTTGGAAACAGCAATAATACACATCTTCATAGGAGATGTGAGATGTTTTCTTCCTTCCTTGCCTCCTTCCTTTTCCCCCTCTCATCTTTCCTCTTTTAGGCGTCACATACCGGTTGATTACCCACCACGTTTCAAGCATTTGGCCCTGGAGTTAGACCAGACAATAGGCATAATAAGCCATAATAGGCCAGGCATAATATATTCTTATGTGTTACTGATAGTCTGGTTGAGGAATACAAACTTTAAAGCATAATTGATAACCTGATGAATTTCTCTGAAAACAGAAATAGGAATGATATGGGAGCCAAAAATAGGAGGAAACTACTCTGGTATATTGTGTCAGAGAAGGTTCCCCTAAGGTAATGATATACAGCTGAAACCTAAAGAGTGAAGAATAATTATCTAGGTCGAAGAGGAAGATGGAGAAAGCTCAGCAATGGAAAAGTGACAATAAAATGAATCCATTGTACAAGAGACGAGAGAGCAAAGGAAGAGAGTGTGACAGAAAGACAGAAAATGGCTCATTAGAAAAATATACTTTTCTTTTATTAAACACATATTTGTTGAATGAGTGCAAAATATCAAATAGTGTTCTAGGTGCTAGGGAACGTATCAGTGAATGATTAGGCAAAATTCCAATTCTTATGAAGCTTATGTTCCTTTCTCTGTTGATAAATAACATATCAAAACTTACATAGTTTTATCTGTCAATAAATAAAGTATGAAATGTTTTCTTACATTCTATTATAATTTCTTTTAGATATATCCATTTAAAAGATCTATAATTATTTTAGATAACATTTACTTTTGCTTATTACTCATCATTTAAAAAACACATCACTTTATTTTTTAAATTGAATTAGCATTGATATATTTTCTCCAATAGTATTTCTTATAACTGTGACTTGAATTTCCTCTCTCAATTTTCAAGAGAAAATTTTAGCCACCAATAGTATTCCAAGAATGAGTTTACATGCTATCAAATAAAATATGTTACACCATAATTAATTTTATAATATATTATTTTGGAGAAACTACAAATAGAAACATTGTTTTCATGTTAATGCTTAATACTGAACAAGGAATTGTCAGAAATCTGGGAACAATTTTCTTACTGTAGTCAGCGTATGTTAAACTAATTGAAAAAAAATTTTTTTTCTAATGGTAAGCTCCACCATATGCAAGATAAAAAAGAGAATTAGGCTACAAACTGTATAAAGGGACTAAAAAATGGAGTAAAGTTAAAAATCAACTGATTGAAATCTTGTTGATCTTCAAATGCATGGCGTTTTGCTATCATGACCAATTGCTTATATCTTCACGGCATGAAGGAAAACAATTCCTAAAATGCAGAAAAAGATATCTAGTGGAGAATTTTCACAGAAAATGTTATTGGTCCAAAGAATCAGTTGTTATAGGAGACTGTGGAAATCCCATTTTAGTGACAAAAATGTGAATATCACTAAATTGCCTATACGTAAATATGTACTCCAGAAAGAGAAAAATAAATTGAGGCAATATGGGTTATAAATAATAACATAATCAGCCATTAAATTATTTTTTCTGAAGGCAAGTCATCAAACAAAGTATGGAATTCTTTTTTTAATTTATTGGGGTGACAATTGATAGTGGTTTAATCTCCATGTATTTGTGTTTTTTCCTGCTTTCTTTTCGCAGTTGATATCCAATTTCAAAGCCTTGTGATCAGAGAATATGCTTGGAATGATTTCAATCTTCTTAAATTTGCTGAGGCTGATTTTATGTCCCAATATATGGTCTATCCTTGAGAATGTTCCATTAATGTATAGTATGATGTTTTAGGATGAAGTGCTTTTTATATGTCAATTATGTCCATTTCATCTAATGTGTCACTTAGGGCTGCTATTTCGTTATTTATTTTCTGTTTGGGTGATCTATCCATAGCTGTCAATGATGTATTTAAGTCCCCTAGTATAATTGTGTTTTGGTCAATTTCTCCCTTTAGTTCTGCTAGTTGCTTGGTATATTTCGGTGCTCCCTGATTGGGGGCATAAATATTGATGACTGTTATGTCTTCTTGTTGTATAGTCCCCTTTACCATTATGAAATGTCCATCTCTGTCTCTTGCTACCTTTTTCACCCTGAAGTCTGTTTCATCTGATATCATGATGGTTACACCTGATTTTCTCTGGGTACCATTTGTTTGGAGTGTCAATTTCCACCCTTTCACTTTGAGTCTATGCTTGTCCTTGTAGCTGAGATGTGTCTCTTGGAGACGGCATATGGTTGGGTTTAGTTTTCTGAACCAATCTGCTACTCTGTGCCTTTTTATTGGTGAGTTCAGTCCATTTACATTTAGGGTGATTATTGATACGTGAGGATTTCCTGTCATTCTAGCTTTAGTTTTCAGGTAAGGCTGTGTCTCCATTGTATTTTTGCCTTTTTTGTTGTTGTCTATTATTTCTGTGTGGTGGTATTCTATGATGTTTCCCTCTGTTTCTTCTTTATTACAGTATATATTTCAGTTCTAGAGTTTTTTGAGTGGTTATCCTTAAGTTTCTCTAAAAGAAAGTTTGATATTTAGAGTATTCCATTTTCTTCAGCACGCTTACTTTCTCCATTCCCATATTCCGGTTCAGGCCTTTTCTCTCCCCTCTTATGTTGCCACAAATTTCCCTTGTTGGCAATTTGGTGCTCGAATAGCCTCCTTTGGTATTTCTTGTAGTGCAGGTCGTGTATTAGAAAATTCCCTCAGCTTCTGTATGTCTGGAAAGGTCTTTATTCCTCCTTCATATCTAAAGGATATCTTTGCTGGATATTTTATTCTTGGCTCATAATTTCTCTCTTTCAATAGTTTGAATATTTGGTTCCACTCCCTCCTAGCTTGTAGGGTTTCTGATGAAATATCTGATGATAATCTAATGAGCTTTCTTTTGTAGGTTACCGTCTTTTTTTCCCTGGCTGCCTTGAGAATTCTTTCTTTGTTGTTCATTTTAGACAGCTTCAATACAATGTGCCTTGGAGAAGGCCTACTGGGATTGAGGTAATAAGTGTTCTATTTGCTTCTTGGAATCGAGGATCCAGTTCTCTCCACAAGTTTGGGAAGTTCTTATCAACAATTTGTTTGAATATATTCTCTGTTCCCATCTCTCTTTCTTCTCCTTCTGGTATGCCCATTATTCTTATATAGCTCTTTCTGATAGAATCAGAAAGTTCTTGTAGAGTTCTTTCATTTCTTTTAAGTCTCAAGTCTCTTTCTTCTTCCCTCTGTGTAAATTCCAGGTTCCTATCTTCGATGTCACTGATTCTTTCCTCCATCTGGTCAACTCTACTACCTAAGCTGGATATTTTATTGTTAATTTCTTCTATTGAGTTCTTAATCTCCAGAAATTCTATTTGGTTCTTTTTCAAGATTTCAATCTCTTTTGTAAAATGCTCATGGTGTTCTTTGATTGTGTTTCTGAGTTCATTAAACTGCCTTTCTGTGTTTTCTTGCATCTCGTTCAGTTTTTTCAGAATTGCGATCTTAAATTCTCTGTCATTTAAATCACAAAGGTCCATATCTGTAAGTTCCTTTTCTGGAGACTTTTCACTTTCTTTCTGAGCTATCTTGTTGCCTTGGTTATTCATGGCAATTACTGATTTATTATGTCTCTTCCTAGACATCTACAGGAGTGACTCATGCAACAGGTTGATAGGAAGAGGTCTTTCTTTTGTTTTCCAATACTTGTAGAATGTTTTATTTTTTCTCTGACTGCAGCCTTTTTTTACTCTCTCACATGGTCATGCTATGTTTTCTCTGCACTATTCTAGCTTCTCACACAATGGGGGGGATTCCCTGGGCGATGGGCTTCTCCTCTGTTAATAGTTCACCTGGGTCACAGGGCACAGTGTCTGTGTGGGTATGCAGAGAGATTTTGAAGTTCCAAAGCTCTTCCTGCACCAGATTCAGAGCCCGTATGTTTCAGCAGTTCTGTTTACTCCTGCATGGATCCGCCCAGATAGGTGGGGCCAGGGGCAAGGTGAGTTGTGACAGGTGGCCCAGAGCAATGGCAGCGACCACCACCTTTGCCGGAGCTTCCACAGCTCCCTCCCCTTTGCCGGAACTAGTTGGGCTGCGAATCTGTGTCTGCAGTCCATAGTTCTCAGAACAGCAAATGTTCTGTTCTTTTAATCTGACACTGCTACTGTTCTGATTCTAGCAACGGGCAGGTGGGGATGGGGCGAGCTCTGGGAGGGTAGGGAGGGGGCGGCTAGTCTCAGTGCCTAAGGTTTCAGTTCTCTGCTCAGAAGTGAGGGCTTAAACCACCATTTTCAGCCTTCTTCCCTCAGCCTTTTCTCTGAGGTCTCTGCTGTGAGCGTTAGGTTCAGCCATGTTATATGCTGCCTCCTTAGCCCTGTGCGCCATAAGCGGAGCCCTAGCAGTCTGAGTTCTTCCCTCTCCCACAGCTGCGGTAGTTCCGGGATGCCGCGAGCTCTGAGCACTGACCTAGATCTGCGTCCTGCGCCCTCGTGGGCTCCGTTGCTGCACTTCTCCCTCCTCCTTTGCTCGTGCTTTTCGCTCACCTTTAGGTGAATTCAGTAGTGGGCCTCTTCGTCTTGCCTGTCTGCTGTGCAGGGAGTCCTTTGTTATTGTTGTTATTGTTGTTCGATTAGTTGTAAATTCCAGGGGAGCTTTACAGAGGCTCACCTCATTCTGCCATTTTGATGATGTCCTACTGGAACTTTATTTTTAAATGAACGTTTAAACTTTTAGAGGAAAATGTGACCACAATAAAGGTTTGTTGTTTTTTTTCTCACAGAATTTTGATGTTTGTTTTGATATTTTACTTCCTACCCTTAAGGTGGGGCAGAGGAGTAGGAGAGAACAAGAGTATGAAAAGGTAAAAAGAAAAATTATGTTATAATATCATTAACATTTAATATAACAAAATCACAACAAGCTATACCTTCACAAACCTTTGAAACAGAATAGGTATTCCTCTAATATTTCCTCTAATAATTCTTCCATGGTTTGGGGGAAATCCTGCTAAAGGCACAGAGTTTGACCAGAAGACTTATGGAATCCATAAAAACAACTGAATTGTCCAATTCACTAACTACTGTAAATGAAAAAGTACACTTTCACCTCGGTAGTAATGGATGCTTATATAAATTAATAACTTATTAGTATTGAGGATCTTCCAGTGCAGTACATAAAAGTTATCCTTTGGGAGAATCCTAATGGGAACGTTATTAGCATTACAGTTTATTTTTCACATCTGTGCTTGTGGGGAAGATAACAAATGTAGATGGACCTTTTAAAATCCAAACATGCCAATTATTTTTTTATTTTTTGTACAAAGTTGATCAATACAGAGAAGATAGCGTTTCTGTCTTCTTATCGTCAGTCTGATGCTGGGTATTTAATAACATTCAGTTTTCATGTGATAATTGCAAACATTAATTTGTATATATTTTTAGTAATTTGAATTCAGTTGAAGAACTCTGGTTATTTGGCTTAGGTTTTTGAAGTGTATGTGATTATGACCTGAAAGGCAGATTAATAGCAGGATTGTGGTCTTATAGATCATACAATTCATTATGTTCTTACTAATCAATATCTGGCATCAGGTACTACAACTTCACTATATATGTTTCATTCATTTAGATGGGCAGATCTATATTTTTGTTACTTTGCTGTGCTACACATATCATGGATAAAAGCCCTTTCTGAGATCTTTAAAGCAACGTCTTAGACTTCTTATTACTCTGCAACTTAAGAATCCAGCATTTGAAAGTTTAGACAAAGTCAGTAACTTTTAATCCGAAATCCCACTACTCCAAAGATCATTAGAAATGACATATTGCTATATTTCGCTTTTATTTTTGATCCTTCTTTTTTTTTCTCAGTCCCTTTTCCTCCTAGAAGTACTACTAACCAAATATATTTTTCTTAATTATTAAGACACCTTGATGCATTATTAAGATTCAGCTTCTTGTTGTATTCTGTGTAGTGGGAGCAACTAGAGAGCACTGGACAGAAACAATTAGCTTTTACTCACAAAACAGACCAAGCAAGGCCTTTGAGTCTGCAAAGGAATATTAAATCTCTAAAAAAAGCCCCGTGAGTAATACGGTTGGCATTGTTTTGTGTCAGTGCCTGAGCCGATTGGACCATGTTAGATATAATATTCAATTTTGGAAAAAAATTGAACACAACATTATTGGATTAAGATCTCGTTCTTTTACATAAAGGTTGTAACGACCCATGGAAGCTGAAAAAAAAAAAAAAAAGAATTCTGCCTTCACTATTTTTCTATGTATAGCCCAGTTCTGTGATTCCAAGGGTAAATGAAATCCTAGAACACCTCATGAATTCTGGAACCACAGGAACCTCCCAAGTCCTCTAGAGTCTTTTTCAGTCTTGGGAGTTCCTTGCATTGCTGCCACCTGCCACTGTTTGCCATTGCTCAGCAACTGTTTCCTTTTCCGCTAGTTCTTTTCAGGGACTTCTTGAAGCTGCTCCTAGCATCCTCTAGGATGGAGAACTCTTCAGGATGGAGAACTCACTCATCTCTGATGACCCCAGTGGAGAAGGAAATTATTTTCACTCTCTCCCAAACAAAGCCCGTCTCTTTGGTGTCATAGTGGAAACGATTCAAGCCTTCTATCCAGAGACATGCTTGAAAAGCCAGTTCACTGTTGTGCATATGACACATCTTATGATTCTGTCTACCAATGTCCGTATCAGCTAAACTTCTAATGTGTCATCTCAAAGACACTAGTAAAAGAGTATATCTGCTCATAACATCTACCATATTTCCTTGTCCAACATTCAGTTTTCTGACCAGTAAAACTATCTTAATTCTGTAGACTCTAGAGAAAACTGTACACGTTACTCCTGGGGCATCAGGCCATGGCCTTTCCATGCCATTTCAAACACAATTTTTTTTAGACTCCATATCCTTTTAATGCATTTACTTGAAGATAGCATGATAAGCAATAGTCAAATTGCTCTACAAATTGAACTATAATAGATAGTGACTATTTTTAATACTATTTTTTTTCTAAAAGTATATATTATGGAGTTCCTTCAAATGGTCTTCCAACATTATTATTTTGTTTGATAATTTAATTACATATACCTTTGTAAATATTGACTGCTTCTATATGCATAAGAGATAGTAAGCATTTTTTTGGTTGATTGAAGTGGTAGTACACCTATACTAGGCAATAAAACAACAACAACAACAACAATTTGAAATGTTAATTCTGAAACAAAATAAAGTATGCTATATCTTATTTATTATGGCAAAATGACTTCAGTACTGCACTATTCCTATCTAGTATTGATTTATATATTTTATTCTTCAAACCCCCAAAATAATGATTCTAGATAACATTTATTGAGTTCTTAACAATATTAGATATGTATATAAATTAATGTACTAGTTCTTTTATTAATGAAGAAAGTATAACTAACTATCCCCATTTACATTATTGCCTAAATACACTGTTACGTAAAAAGTTTAAGCAATTTATTGAGGGTCAGTCAACTAAATTGTGGGATAGCAGATACCCAAACCACCAGATGGTTACTCTTTGCTAAAGTGCTATTCTGCCTCCGCTGTATTTGAATAAATCGTGTTCCATCATTGGAGTTCAAATCAATCAATTCAAAATGTATTGAGCCCCTACTTTGTGCCTGATACACAGTACCAAAGGAAACACAAAAGATTTACGGAGGTGAGTCATTTAATATGAACATTTATTCCACAAATTTTTTAAATAATTAAAAATTATTTTTTGTTGATGGATGATTTGAGTTACTAAATATTTTAAATCTCCAGAATTTGGGACACAATGTTTTGTACAACCTTAGGTTGTTTGGACATCATCTTGTGATACACCTCGTGTGTTTTACATCATAGAACCTGTTAAGCCAAAGCCAGGGTATGTCTAGAGTAGGTTATACTTTTAGATTTTGACATTATACCTTTAATTTTTTCAGAGACAGAGCAAAGATCTTCCATTGTTTTAGGGTTGACTTATAATGTTTTTTTTTTTTAATTTATTTATTAGTTTCAGGTGTACAAGACAAGGTAATACTTAGACGTTCATCATTTATATCCCTCACACTGTGAACCCCCCTCCCCCCATCCACTATCCCTCCGACCTCACACTGAACCATCACATTATATATATAAAATTATAGTTGGCATTCATTAATGTTTAGCTTCTGGTGTACAATGCCATGATCAGGTATCCACAGTATCCCTGAGGTGGTCTCCCAAATAGGACGCATGTCCATCGGATACCCAACAAAATCTTTACAACATTATTGAATACCTTCCCCAAATTAATTTTCAAAAAAACCCTGAGGCCATCTTGTGGTTACCAGCTACTTCCAAATCCCTTCACCTTTCCCCTTATCCCCAACCCCCCCCCCCACACCCATCTAACAACTCTCGGTTTTTTCTTTGTGTCCCCAAACCTGTTTCTGATTAGTTCATTCACATAGTCTTTTCTTTAGATTCCAAATATAAGTGAGATCATATGGTACTTGTCTTTCTCTTTCTGACTTATTTCACTTAACATAATGTTCTCTAGATCCATCCATGTTGCTGCAAATGATAAGATTTCTTTCTTCTTTATGGCTGCGTAATACTCTATTGTATAAATGTACCACAGCTTCTTAATCCAGTCATCTACCGATGGGCATTTCGGTTGTTTCCATATCTTGGCTATTGTGTAAAGTGCTGCAATAAACATAGGAGTGCATACAGATTTTTGAATTGGAGTTTTGGATTTCTCCGGGTAGATGCCTAGGAGTGGAATTACTGGATCATAGGGTAGTTCCATTTTCAGATTCCTGAGATACCTCCATACTGTTTTCCATAGTGGCTGCACTAATCTGCAATCCCACCAACAGTGCACTAGCGTTCCCTTTTCTCCCATCCGCGCCAGCATTTGTTGTTTGTTGATTTATTGATGATAGCCATTTTGACTGGAGTGACTTATAATGTTTTTGTCTGATGTTCGCAAACATTCCAAAAGGAATGTGTGATAACCTTTTTTTGGCTAATAAGATAAACCTTTGTAGTAAAATAACTTATAATTTTATGGCCTCTCTTCCATAATTCTTAACAATTTATATTTTGAATTCTAAATTTTATGAGTAACGTATAATTCTTTGCTTATGAAATGAGTTAGGGATTGTCATGTTATGAAGCTGATAGTTGAATAAAAACAATAAAAAAGAATATAAGGCAATAGGCCATCACTTTTGTAGCATTAAATCATTGAAGATTGAAAATCAGCTAGTAAATGTAGTTAGAAATAATATGACACACATATGCGAAACATGTTATTGAGATATATGACAGTCAGAAACATGTACATTATAATCATGGTTTTTGCAGCTGATTGTCCCAGGGGGGAAGAGAAACTAGCATCTGGAAACATGAGCTTGATTTTACAATGACGTGTGAAATTAGAAAAGGGGTGGGTAACAACCAGAATGGTGTTAAATCAGAATATGTCCTGAGTACATATGTCATAAAATCTTTTTTTTGAAATTAGAATATTTATTTTTTATTGATATTTTAATATTCACATCAGTGACTGTGAAATAAATTCTCTTAAAGAGTGTTATCCCATATGTCAATCCAAGACAACTCAGTACACCTCTATCAAAAGACCTAATTTTAAACAGAATAATTCAGCAAATATTTTATAATTACTTTTCAACTTGATTTTGAATACATTTTGCAGCAACATTCATGGTTGTTGATCTATTTTTAGTTGCTTTAATCATGGGGACAAAGCCTATAGTGAGGATAGGCATGAGAAATGTGGAAGAGGGGGTAGGGTGGGAGGCAACTACTTGAATTAAAAAATTTAATAGCAGCAATTGTTTAACAATTATTTCCTAAATTGAAAGTATACATCAGTTTGAACTTGACCCTGGAAGTAATGATCATCAGTGAAATAACCCTAAATAATTTCTGAAACATATGTGTATTTACTATGTGAATTTTACATTAACAGTTGACCATTAATGAGTACAACTGGCCTGTGTAGAACTTCAGGAAGCAAGTTCTCAAAGAAAGCTTTTTGCTCCTGCTGCTTAAAGATGTGAGGGCGGCCAATTAGCTCAGTTGGTTAGCGATCGCACTGGTAATCCCAAGATGTGGTAGACTTTTCTTCCTTTTCTCTTGGTACATTTTTACTCTCATCTGTGTAGTGTATGTATGTCAGTCTGCATGCTGATGGGGCATTTACTGTATATGATATTTATACAATCGGAGTTACTTGTGATTCTTAAAACTCATAACAGAAAATATACGTTAATTTTAATCTATATTAATAAATACAAATGTTTGCGTTCTCCTGTAACACCTTGAGGGTGACACTTCATTTTCATAATGAGGAAATACATCATTTTAAAAATTTTCTAAAATGCAAAAGTTTTCTACACTGGTCTGGGCCATCCAGAGATGAGCTGGCATTTTTAACATTGTAGATCCCACATCTCAGAGAGATTTGGAAGTCCTTTATTCTGTACCTTGTGCTTGATTCTTTGGACACTTTCACATACGCTGCTTATTTGATTCTCAAAGAATGCTCACTTACACATTGTAAATGAGTTTCTTTCAGCACATCAGTCTTTTTGAAACATGTAAAATACAGCTGATTAAAAATTATTTTTATTTATTATGATTGGTATTCTCTAAGATAACTTGGAATTGAATATACATATTCACAGACAGTGAAGTAAGTTTTATCCTGTAAATAACAAACTAAAAGATGAAAAGGATTTTTAAAAGTTTGTAAATTAAAATTATTTTAAAATGTATTTCATAGAAAATTGCCTGAGAAAAAGCCCCTGTAGCTTCCAGAACAAGTGCTAGAATGTGAATATGGTTCCCGAGCAAACATGACCAACATCTATTTACATGTTAGATTTAGAGCCATTTGATTATTCACAACCTGAAAATACCAATTTTGTGAAAAAATCTTCCATGTTTTACCTCACATAACATCTATTCAAGGTTTAGTACCTAATAATTAGCACTGTACTGAGAATTCCCTACTCATCCCACTCACAGTTTGAAGGCAAAACAAGAAAAATATGTGCTCCCATCTAAACTGATACCTTCCTGGAGGCAAAGATATCATTAAAAAACAAAAAGAAATCTACTTATTCGTTATTAGTTTGGGGAAGGAGATGGAGATACAAGCCAGTCTTCACTCCCACTTCCAACCAGTTTAACTTTTGTTTTGATAAACTAAGATCCATATTGAAACTCTACCAGCAAGGAGAAATAAGAGTATGGAATTTTTGGCATTCATTCTGTATGGGCACAAATTTTGATTTAGAAAACTAGAGTACAATAAATTTCATATTCCTTTTTGAAAGTCATAGTTAATCTGTTTTAGGTCCTAAGGTCCAGGCCTACAGTAGAATCATGAAAAGATCCTGGTCTTATCACGAGCCAAATAGACCGGTGGATGAATGAGTTGGATCCTCAGCTCAGATCTCCTTCTCTTGCCTTCTCTTGAACCCCAATAGGGCAACCAGCGGTTGGCATAGTTGGAAGTGCTCCTCTAACACCACAGGTAGCCTGATGATTTCAGCTCAGCCTTCAGAGCTCTTCTGATCTTGTCCAGCTCTGGAGAAAGTTTCTAGTCTCGCAAGATTTAAGCCCAGAGTAATCCAGGACCCTAGATGCAGTGAGTAATTCAAGGCCTCAAAAGCTGAGGAATAGACGGTCAGTCCAAGACATTTATCTCTTTTCCAGTTGCTGTATTCCTGCTTCTCTCAGTAAGTAAGCTTTCTTCTATCAACAAAGAAATACAATGCAGGATTTTACACTAGTTTTGGAAAAGTTCTTCTTGCTCAGAACACACTCACTTCCTCAAGGGGAGGAGTTCAGATCTTAGACTATGAAGTCAAGTCAATTCATCTTCTTGGGACAGAAGAGAAAAGAAGACCTAGAGCAGTGACACAACATTGATATTTGCCTGTTCTCAGAATATTATCCTGATTAAATTCAATGATTTGTTCTTTCACTAAACATTTAAAGATTGTCTTCCACATGATGTTAAGAGCTGATGATTCAGTGGTATACGAGACAGAGTTCTCACGGAACTTCGAATCTAGAAGGAGACTTCTATATTCTATAAGATTGACAATTGAACAAATAACTCCTGGGTTCTATGAGAACATGCAACATCTACTTTGTACCTATTCTTAAAATTTAAATTCCAAACCAGAAAACTCTAAAGAAACAGTAAGATAAATCCTACGTTTTATTACTTTGTAAATTGTATGTTTCTCTTCAACTTTTACCCCAAGTATCAACTTTCAGAATTCTTCTAGGAGAGAGTTCTTGTAGGAGAGAATCATGTTAGGCCTCTGTTTGCTACTGATTCAACGAATTTTAACTAAGTTTGCTATTCACTCCATTAGAATTTTGTGTAATAAGCTCTTTTTAAAAATACATGGAATAAGTTTAGTTTAAACTTTAAGAGAGCAATCTTGATTAAAGTTGGCTACTTATTAGATTTCAAATGCTCCATATTATTACTTGCTCTTTACTTTTTCCAGTAATTTTATAAGAGAAAATTTTTGTGGAAAATTTGTCTTACAAAAATCTTTTCTTAGTTTCTTTCAAATCCTGTAAAAAGACATTAAACATAACCAAATATTTTAAAATTAGCTTATTAGTATTTTATCTAAGCTTATTTTAAAACATCTTTTCAGACATCTTATTTAGATAATGCTCAAGCAAATACTCCTGAAATATCAGAGGAAATATGATATAAGAGAAAGAGAACAGTGTGGTTTTAGTCTTGAAACATAAGGACTGTTCATGTATTTTAAATAAATCTCTGTAATCATCTATCTTTGCGATAATTGTTTATCAAATGATATTAGACAACTCAAAGTTTTGTTTGCTGGAGGGTGTTTTAGGGCTACTTTTCCTACAATAGTGATATCAAATCACCAGCAAGCATTCAGAGAGAGCTTGCTGGGTGCAGGACCTCCTTTGAGCTGGGGATGAAAGAAAGCGCCAACATATTTGAATATATTCAATTGACCAAAGAGTGAGAGAGAGTTTATATTTCATTTTATGTACAGTCAGAAAGATGACAATGGATGTGGTGGGATTTGTGTTACTACTTTGAAAGGAAAAATACTGATGGTGCTGATGGTCAATAAAGTGAGATTGGGTTCTGGAAGAATTTGATAGATAAATTAATGAAATTATTCAGGCTTAGATTATTGAGATTTTGAGTCAAAGACACTTCTTTATTAAGACTTTGCTTTTAGGGTGAAAGTTTAGCCCAGTTCTTTCACATGAAGGTCTTAGCTTGATAAAAAGCAAAATCATAATTTTCAGCCTCTGAATTTAGTGACAATGAACAGTTTCCATCTCTGCAACTTTGCTGTGAGGAATGCAATGACAGATTCTGTGCTGTGTTTGCCTATGAGATGATTTCCTTGAAGTCCCGTAATGAGTTGTTTTTGGCAGGATTAATGAGTATTATAATGGTAAATGGATGTTTGCAGCTCAGTTGTGTTCCATCACAGAGGAACATGGGGTTTCTGGTCCCTTAGAGGCCATAATTGGTGGCATTAATGCAGTTTTTAATTACACTTCTTGAAAAAAAAATGAATTAGAACCAAAACAAAAGCTAAGTGATCATCTCTCTGTTGTTTCTTGTAGTATAAACAGAAGACCGTTGCTATCTCTGATATCTATAATTTGAATCATACTTTCCAGATAAAACATATGCAGTATATTTTGATAATTTTTTTAGAAGCAGCTATTTGCCTTCATTTTTCTTCATTCCTATCTACTGAAACAGTTTTTAGTTATATGCATATACAATATGTACATACTATATAATACAGACTTATATTATACATGAATATGAAATGTACATATATTATAAAGGTATACATATTATAAATCTAGGTGATGGCAAAGATAAAATAATAGGTGCACTTCTTATATTTATACCCTGACATTTGTTTCCTAACCCTCACTGTTGGTATTGAGTAATATAAGTGTAATTAATTCCCGAAGCTCTATGAACGAACTAGGATACATGAAGCCATTTTTTCTTTTTCTCCTTGAACACACGTATGTGAGAAATTACTAATAGCTGCTGCTTCAGCATATCCCATCTTTGCAGTATTATGTTTGTGGTCTGCAGTGGCAAGCCCAGCATTGATCTGCAGGATAAAATTTGCAAAATGTTGTATGAGAAGAAAAATATCTCATAAGGTAATGTGGCAATGTAAATTTTAAAAATCCACAGTATCAGCCATTTATTTCTAATCTATCAGTTGACTAACTGTGCTGGTTACTATATATTTCCTTCCAGTTGTAATATAATCGTTATTCAACTTTGCTATATATTTTTTAATAAATCACAGGGTAAAATTTCAGATTGTGGTTAATTAAATGGTTAGGGGAACATATAATATAAGCCCTGGAGATCAACTGATCATGTTACCTTTTATGTTCTGGCTGAAGTAAGTCAATGTAGACGCTGTTGCTTATTCCTCACAGCACTTTTTAAAGATATTCTTGGTATCTGGGTTATCCTTGAGTTTACAGTACAAAGGCAGAAATGTTTTTGGATCTGTGGCAAGCAATTATATCTATGGATAAAATGCAAAACCCAGAAGCCATAGAATTACTCCTACATTTATGTTTGAGTTTTGGTGAGACTTAGCTTCACATCTCCTAAGAATTGCCAGCATTTAAGAAAAGAAAGCTACTTTTCTCCACGGTGTGTCTCTGACTCTTATGCTATCTGTGTCATTTCGACTCCTGCCATCAGATACAATTCTTCATTGATAGTTTCAAATGTCTGGCTGCAGGGTTTTCCATAGTCCTATAAAACAGTTGCATTTTGAATTTATAAGGAAACAAACAAACACAAATAAAAAGCATACAAGCAAGTAAACCAAAATACCCTTCAGTGGTATTTATAAATAAGGATTGCAGAGTTTGGGAACTGTGGAACAAGCCTTCAGTCAATAGCTGCAAATTTTTAACACATCGTGTACTAGAGAATGGGGACCCAGCCTTGGTTTTATGCGGCTCCATTCTCTTCGTGTTCATGATGATTGAGTGTGCTGAAGTTGCTTTGTTTTTTCTTTAGAAGAGTGATGATAGTGATTAATTCAGTTGATGCATCATTGTCCCGTCCCCACCACTTTAGTAGTTTCCACAAAATGTCTTAAAATAACTAGACAGCATTTATACATGTGAGAATTCTGTGTGCTTTTGCATATTATCGTTCTATCTATATCTGATGCTGATCCTGTCAGAAATGCCTTCTAAAAACACTGGGGGAATAAGACCAAAATGCATGTAAAAATTGAATGTTTACGTAGATGTTTAATACAAGGTAAAGGGGTAAATGTGTATGTATGTATCTATATATACATACACATGTACAAATATGTGCACATAATTCATATGTGTGTAATACATAGGCACACGTGTACATACATAAATATAATTTTAAAATTTATCCAGAGTATGTTAGCAGTGAACATTTTACCCTAATTATTTTGTGTGATTTAACATAAATTGTTTAATATAATCTCTTCATTTTATAATATAATAAGAACAATAAAAATAACAATAGTTAACTTTTCTTGAGTTTACTCTGTGCCAAGCACTTTTAAGTGTTTTTTTTTTTTTTTCTCAAGCAATCCCTTGGGTAGGTATTTGTTTTTTCTTCATGTTATGGATTAACAAACTAAAGCATAGACAAGTTTGGCTAATTCCCGAAGGACACACATGCTTTACCAGAGCTGGAACAGGAGTCCAGCTCTCCATGACTCCACTCTGGTCATGCTTGAATCGTCTGGAATGCCTATGGGGAGGGAAAGACATGATAGCAAAACAAAAAACCTTCAGTTATATTTTTAGCAGCACTGTTCAGTTACATCGATTAAATGCATTTACAGGATCTTAATAATCTTATCACTTTACTGGATCTTAGAGATGACGTTCAGTTCACTTTTCAAGTGAAGAAATGAACCCTAAAAGTTTAAGTGGGGCAAGAAGCCAAGACACAGCTGCAGCCATTGCCTCTCTTTTTGTATGCTCTGCCCTCTGATGTATGTGTTCACAAGCCCACACCCTAGTCCTTGTGTGGACATTTTAATGCAGTCCACTTCTAAAGGCCACTGTATCAAAGGAAAGAGAATACAATGATGAGTGTTGGATTTTTGGACACAGGCAACTTTGGAGTCTAAACTTAGTCCTTCTACTCAACATCTTGGCTGTTGTCAAACTGACTCATGCCTGTGTGCTCCAGTTTATTTACCTGTAAAGTCATGACAATAGTATTCCTCTCGGGATTGCTGTAAATGTTAAATAATGTATTTGAAGCACTTAGCGGCCCACGATAAGTATTCAATAAACGTGCGTTTTTTTATTAAGCGTAAGTATACCTTTCCATTGGGGTGGGTATTACACAACAATTATCACAGTCTAGCTACGCTGTTTTTCAAAAGCAGTCTTAAGCAGATGTTTGAAAATGAAATTGAAATCACTTCCGTCTCAGCTAACATGATTGTACTATAAACAGTGAAGTTTTAAAATTCAAAATTTGGGCATTGTTAATAGCACTGTGGTGCCCGAATGTCTCTGGACCTCAGTGAAGCCTCTGGCTTGTTTGTTGTCAGATGTTCCTTTTGCAAACATTTTAATTGAAACTAAATTTTGAAAAATTAGGTAGCATATTTGCTTATAATTTATCATAGGTGAATAAAGTTAAAGTCCTACACAGAAGTGATAGAGATTTGAGTGTGAATTCCTGCTTTTCCATTTGTTCTGCCTCAGGCAAATGCTTACCCGAACTGAAATACAGTAGCACCAGCTGTAAAAATGAAAATAAATAAATAAATAAATAAATAAATAAATAAATAACCTATACGTTGCAGGGCTGTTGTGACTATTAATAATGATATATGCAAAGGGCCTCTGATAAGGCCTGGGACTTAGTAGGCACATAATAAATGGAAGCTATTAATGTTGTTAATATTTCTTGTCACAGGTATGTGTAAATCTTTAACAATAATGCTAATCTATCACTCATAATTTCAGTTGTGCCAATTATGTACCTACATTTTATAATTTAGATGTATTATCCTAGAATCAATGAATTTAGTCATTGTGCCCTTGCGTCGTTTAAAGGAAGACAGAGATAATCATTATTTTTAAAATTGTATTATTTTGTGGACTAGTATTCAGAGTTCTTTGTGTTTAATTTATTTACAAAGAAAGGGAAATTGTTTTCAAGTAAGTTAATTATTTTTGCTAAAAATAATTGTAAACTCTTGACTTTCTCCAGGTGAACTACGGCTATAGTTAAATATACCTATAGAACTGATGATGAGGAGAATGAACAATTTTTTTAAATAAAGGAAATTTGTTTAATTTATAGAAGTGTATTTGAGAAGTTGTAACAATTAAGCTGTGAAGTTTCATATATATTTATTCATACTCAAAAATATCTTAAAATGTTGATCTCCTTAGTGTTATATACTCTTTTAACTTAAATATATTCAATTTTCAAAAGTCTAATTTTAGCACTATACATTTACTCATTCAAGATTGGTTAGCATGTAATTTGCAACCAGTAAATGAGATAAAATGACGTTATACATTTTATTATACATATAAACTATGTGACTTAAAAAAGTTGGACTTTGGCTGATCTTCAAGTTACCTCCTGATACTGTATAGTAAATTTTAAAATAATGAATTTTAGAAGTTAAAATATCGTTTCTCTGAGGCCATTCACAACAAATTTAAAGACATGTGAACTTAAAAACAGTCATTACATCATATGACCTATGAAATGACAATAAACATAACACAGATTTATTTTTTAGTGAAAGAAGTTTCATGTCATGAAATCCCTGAGTCTCTCTCTGTTTTTTTTTTAAAACCATTAAACAGAACTCTGAATCTCATAGATCAAATATACTAAGAGAAACTAATGCAATAACATTTTTTGCATTAAATCTATTTAAAATTACCAAAGACCTTAAATTTTAGATATCAGAATGCATTAAAAAAAGTAAAGCCTGAATTGTTTGGAGGGATAACCTGAGATCAAAACTCGTTTTATCTTGGGGGCTTCATATCCACCTTGGGAACATACATGTTGTATTTCAGTTTATAGGATATAGACTGTGAGCAAAGTTATGTTCTTGATTTTCAAGGGAATGATGGCTCTGAGCAAAGGCCCAAGCATGTCTTTTATACAGGAAACTTCTAATACATTTTTGTTGAGGGAATACTGAATATGTTTTAATGTCATTGACTGTGAGTTGATGTGATTTACTACAGAAAAAAAGGAAGTGAATTGAGGCAATTTGGAGTTTTTAGTAGAGAATTGTAGAAATTAAAATAATCTTTTGCTCTTGACTTATGATTCCCATATTAATATTCATGTTCTCCAAATCTAAACAAATTCTCTCTTACCCCCTGTGTTTTTGCAATTATCTGGTTTCTACAAGATTTAGTGGGTTTTTTTTTTTTTTTTTTTTTTTTTTAGATAGATGACAGATTGATAATTAGAGATAGAGGTAGACTTAGTTGATTCATTTCAGGTCCTTGCTTACCTTCTAAAAGACTTGTCTCTGAAAGATAAGGTCGGAACATATTTGCTAAGGGATCTGAGAAAAGATATTCTCACAGTTTATTCTTTAGGAATATTGTTTCAAAGACTATGGAGAAAAGGGATAACAATCCATTTATGATTTTGTGTTTGTGTTTAAAGTGTTATTTTCTAGGTATTGTATGAATGATTGAAATTTCTTTTAATATTCTTTTATTCTGACTGACTAGATTAGTTATTTCTTCCCTCAATAAGCACTCAGAAACCCAGGAGAAAAGGAACATTTCTGTCTCCCAGTGAGTTTAGGTTACTTTCTGCCACTAAGAAAAACCTATCCACTTTTTTTCTACCTCTATTGGTACTTCCTATGAGATATTCCTTATTGGTTCTATATTAAAGGCAAGAAATGTTGTCTATTTTATTTGTAATTTGTACTTTTTATTTTGTTCATTCATACTCATGCCTTTTCAATATTCCAATTTATTCTCCTCTTTCTTATCCACTCTGTCAGGAAAGTTGCCTTATGGCAGATCAAATCAACAATAGTCTGCCCTTTCTTTATGGCACTTGATTGGTATTCAAAGCTCTACTATATTGGAAATAGCCAATTATCTGATAAGGTTTATAAATTAAAGCTTAAATTAAAAACTGGGTTCATGTAATGGATAAACAGATTTTACACTGTGTATAAACTAATGGCCATATTTATGAATCAATTAAGTTAAACATAATGGTATGTAGTATAGGTACTAATTTCTCCTTTAAACTCCCCTCATACAATGAATTATGCTTAGTTTTCTCAATAAATCTCTTTTAGCCCATTTTCCCTATGAGGTAGGGAGAAAATTACAGATTGCCTTTTTTCAGTGTTCCATTTTTTAACAATTCAATGTCTTTGCTGCTTTCACTGCTAGCCCTTTCATCTTCTTCCACATTTTCCTACACAGTTTCTCTCTGAGAATGGCACAGTAAATGGACTATCTTCCATTATTTTCCCACCACTGCCTCTCACCAAGGCCACTGTCTCTGGTCTCTCTTTTTATCCATGTTGCTCTTACTTTTCCTGTGGTCACTGCATTTTCCTGCCCTGTATTTCCCACCTCTTCGTTCCAGCTTGTGTGCTCTGTTGCTGGTTATACTTTAAGGAAGCTTTTTTACTTAAAGTCTCCACCATCGCCAACATGTCACTTAGGTTCATTGAGTTTTGCTGGTTCCATTTGTCATATCTTCTGCATTATAGGACCACTTTATTTTATTTTTAATGCCACATTAACTATCATTTTGAAAGGGAGGGATTGACTTCCCAGGATAATGTCACCACTAGGAATGATCACCCATGGAAATGAAAAGTTATTTTTTGTAGGGTTCTGCCATTTTTCTCTCAACAAAATTCTGTGACACCCAAAGCTCCTAGGACTACTCAAAGGGAGTATTTGTTTCTGGGACTATGGGAGCTGACCAAA
The DNA here is from genome assembly GCF_964194185.1 of Rhinolophus hipposideros. Lineage (NCBI taxonomy): Eukaryota > Metazoa > Chordata > Mammalia > Chiroptera > Rhinolophidae > Rhinolophus > Rhinolophus hipposideros. Next base: position 55,831,949 of record NC_138049.1, on the reverse strand, counting down.
GAGTCCTCATTTAATCCCTTGTGAATTACAGGACAGTAATGTAACTTCCCATGCCCCCCCCCCCACTTTGTCTACCATCCCCCGTTCGTGGGCATCTGGTACAAAGTCAAGATTTTCTAGGCATTAAAAATTCCAGCATCTGGAGATGCTACATGTGGCTGCTATAAACTTGATTAATGGAGACAGAAGAGTGTAGTATGAGTGCCTGCTTTATGCTTTAGTGTTCTTCCTCAGAATGATTGCCATATCAAGTGACAGTTATCTAACCTTACAGTTAGTTAAAATGAAAAGTATAAGAACTATCATTCTATGACAAAATTTTGCTTTCAAATTTGACGCTTTTTTCTTTTTCTTATTTTTAACCTCAGTTTTTGAATATTTATTTCTCATACACAAAGCAAATAAAATCCAAAACAAATACGTAAAAAGTAATATTTTGGTGTAATATTACCTTCAGAGTTCATGTAAATATATTTTACAAAAATAATTCAGGCATTAAAAATTTACTGACTGCCCTCTACTCACCAAGTACTTTTCTGGATCCTAGAGATGTAGGATGAACAATCGTGACAAGATTCCAATATTTTGACAATATTGACAAAGTCCTAGAGGATGTGGGAAAGGCAATGCAAAAGAAAATAAATTAATAAGATGCTATGGTGTTGGAATGTGACAATGACATTAGAGATAATGGAGACATGCTAATTTTGATTTAATAGAAAGGTTAAATTCACTAGAGAGATATTTGAGCTGATGACTGAATGACAAAAAGGTACCTGACATAAAAAATATCTGGGAGCCCAAAATCTGGTGCAAAAGCCCAAATGTGAACATGAGCTTAGAGTGTTTGAAGAACATAAAGAAGGCCAGGGTGTCAGGAGCAGTAAAAGATCTGAGTTGGGTATGAGAGAACCAGAAACTTGATGATGTAGGTTATGGAGCTTGGATTTTATTGAAAGTGCCCAGGAAAGCCACTGGAGAGTTTTAGTAAGGGGAGTGATAGTATCTGACTTAGATTTTAAAAAGAGTTTTCTTGCTACTATTGGAATAATGGCATGTAGAGGTTTAGATTTTGAGTAGATGTAAAGAAAGTTCTTAGACATTTATTATAACAATATAATGAGAGATAATGGAGATTTGGATTAGAGAAGCATTAATCAAAGTGGAGACACCTGGACACATTCAGGACACAGTTCAGGGGTAAAGTTGATGGATCTTGATGGATTGGATATGGAGGACAATACAGGGAATAGTAACGGGAGGGAAGGCATTAAGTAGGATGCTTAGAATTTTGAGTCAAGCAACTATGTGGATAGTAGTACTATTTCCTGAGATGGGGGAACCTAGATGAGAACTACTTTTGAGGGACTAGTCAAGTAAGCATTGGATATACAATTTTGGAGTTCACTGGAAAGGCCATAAAGTTGGAAGTCAACAACATATAGATAGTGTTTAAAATTTGTATTGTTAAAGGGTAGAGAGGTAAGTATTTACTGAGATTATGCTAAACGGGGAGAGTTCTTCTCTCTTAGCCTCAGGCTATTAATGATAGTCTTTTAATAAAGGTAGATTAAAAACAGTTAATTTCAGAATTATGATTAGTCTATCTTTAACATTTTAAGAAACTGCTGAGTTGTTTTCCAAAGAGATTATAACATTTTACATTCCTACCAGTATTGTATGGAAATTTCTAATTCCTCCACATCCTTGCCAACATGTGGTATGGCCATTCATTTTAATTTTAGCCGTTCCAATAGGTGGTATCCTAATATTAAGTATTGAGAAGCATAAAGAGAATAGAAAAAGCGTTATTTTTACATATTACATTTTAAATTTAAGTAGGTACTACATTTCCTAAATGACTAATGACTTTGAGCATCTTTATTTGCTGTCTGTATAACTTTTTTCATAAACTGTTCAAATCTTTTACCCATTTTAATATTTTTTATTATTATTTCTTACTGAGTTTTCAGAGTTATTTGTATATTTTTAACCCATTTTCCATTATTAACATATGCTTAGCAAATATTTTCTCCCAGTCTATGCATTTTCATTCTATTAACAGTATCAAGAAAAAACACAAATATTGTAGCAGCTTTATTTGTAATAGCCCAAACTATAACCTACCCAAATGTCCATCAACCGGTGAGCAGATTAAAAAAAAAGTGGTATATCTATACAATGGGACAATACTTAACATTAACAAGGAGTTAACTGTTGAGAAACACACCATGGATAAATGTCAAAATAATTATACTGAATGAAAGAAGCCAGACAAAAATGAAGACATCCTATATAATTCCAATTATATAAAAATTGTAGAATTGCAAACTCATCTACTGTGACAGGAAACATATCAGTAGGAGGAGAGGAGAGGCAGGAGAAGGGAATTAGAAAGGAGCATGAGGAGACTTTAAGGTGTGATATGTTCATTATTTTGATTGTGGTGATAGTTTCCTGACTATATGGATTTGCCAAATCTTGTCAAATTACACAAATTACACATTATACCTTATTGAGAAGCATAAAGAGAATAGAAAAAGAGTTATTTTTACATATTACATTTTAAATTTTAGTAGGTACTATCATTCACACTATTGAAACAGCCTAAAATTCTTAGGAAAGCACTATGACTTTCTTATTGCTACAAAATAACTTAATCGTACTGCTATTGGGGGGATGAGTATTAAAGGTTATATTGGCCCTCATTTCAACATATGGTTATGTTGTAAGAGTTTTCACATAAACTATTATATCCAAAAATATAAAATATGGAGCAATGTAATAATGGGAGTTCTTTATAGAAGATAGCTTTCTACACTGACATACTTAATTGCTTGCCAAAAGTCTCATTGTAGAAGAAAAATGGTGAAAAGTAGAAGAGATAACCTCAGAATGTCCAATTGTATTAGAAGATATGCCTCCTGACCTTTAGAATATAAATATGAAAGATGAAACATAAAAAGATGTTAACATTTTTTTCCTTTATACTCAGTCTTCCAGGAAGCTCCAAACCAAATTTTGAGTTCAGTTTAAGCACATTTTATTATTATTATTATTATAATAATTATTATTATTTTTAAATTTCCATTTGGTCTTCAGGCATGATTTTTTTCCTACTCATATTTCTTGTTTTTTTTTTATACAAAAAAGGATGATATGCTAAAAACAAAATGAAAAATCCTTCAAGTACCCCAATAAATACACTAAAAATCCATCTATAAAAAGAAAGATTAAATGAAGTCTTGAGGAGTTTGCACTGAATGAATTTATTGAAGTTAGATTTACCTTGATTACTTACAAAATAAATACTTCAGATACTTAGTGTATATCTTATTACGTCTTAAGATACTTGGTTATTTGATAATAATTATTGATATTTAGTGATTGTTGATAAAGTATAAGAATTATTTGCCAATCAGATGAAGATAAAATTTGACTAAACCATAAAAAGTACCTATTTTAAAAATTAGAAATGGTCATTTTGCTTACTTTATACATGAGGATATAGAAGCTGTGTGCTTACCCTATACCAAAGTAATATAGATTGAAGCACTTGTAATTGTGATAGTCAACTGTTTTTGACCTATAAAAACAGTGATTTCATGTAGTTCAAGCTAATAGTAATTAGTGGTGAACCCAGGTTTCCTGATTTCCAAGTCTGTGATGTTTCATCAAACCAAGTTAGTATTTCACAAATTTCCCCATTACTAAAAAAAGGAAATTCACAAATGATTTCTGGCCCCGGGACCCTAAAGATTGCTGTGTAGATGGATAACAAAAGAACCACAACAATTAGGCACATAAGCAATGGCTGCACATTTTTATGGGTGACTCCTTGAAAAGACATAGTAAAATATTAGTTTCTGTAGGACATGTTTTTAAAGGCTCCTGACTAGGCAGAAATAAATAGAAAGAATATATTGTACCGTAGCATTGATATTTACTATCTTGCAAAATCTGCATGTAATTCTTTATTTAAATCACCCTAGTATTTGAAAGAAGATATGTTTATAGATAGAATGTAAGAATTTACCCAATTTGACATGACGGTACTAGCAGCCTTTAAATACAGCCTTGATACATACAAAAAAGTCCAGCATACACAAGCTTTATCCCCCTTTGATAGAAGGGACATTCTATTGTATAAATTCAAGTGAAATTTACTGTACATTTTTTTATGCCAGACTGGGATTTGAGTGACCTTCTCTCCTCAGGAAATGAAACCCCTGTAATTTCACTTTAGCCTCTGATAATAGAATTATCCTTTCTTCATATTAACAGTATGGTTTATTTTATCCAATGGATGTTGCAAATTTAGCATCTTTTAAACATGCATGCCAACCACAATAAAATATTCCCCGGTATTCAAGTATGATTCTTATGTATGTGGAAACCCAACTGAGTTTTGAATACCCATTAAAATGTCCCTCTAAATGACTATAATGACAGGAAAGTTGAATAGTCAGTGAAAATTTCTATTATTTTATTTTGTGTGTATTTTCATTAATAATTTAGTGATATAAAAGATAAGAATGTTTTACCTCCACAAATTTGTGTCTGTAATTTGTTCTCCGAGCATAGACATATTGAGGATGCCACTCGGCAGTACTGATTGAATATTTATTTAAACAAATATCAGTATAACCCAACTAGCTGGAAAATCCATGAGTTTGGTTTTGATAGCAGAGCATTTCTCAACAATTTATGTGTGCATGCAAATTTTGGTGCTTTGGATATAGGCTAAAGTATTTGCTTTATATGTATTATTTTGTTTGAATACAAGAAAGCTGGTTTGATTTGTATGTTTCCCCCTTATAGAATTGTTCCAAGGCTCTGTCAGAGATCACGTAGAGTAATTTTTCCCATCAATCTTTGCTGTGCAGCCATGCACGAATGCAGTAGGAAAAAGGGGGCAGAAATCAAATCACTTAATTGCAGCATTTTTCATCTACATCTTTTGTTTTATGGTGGTAAAGGCCCCGGAGTAGCCTACCATGATTCATGGCTGTCACTGCTGCCGTTAGCAGTTCAATCCTTCATTCTAGGCATTTTGGTACTGAAAGTACCTACACAATTACTTTGATGAATATGACTTGTTTGTTTTTTCCCCATTTTTAGCAGAGAGTGGTTGTGCTTAATACAGACATTTAAATAAGATAGTATTCGTGCCTACTGCATGTGCACTGTATTTCAAAAGTTGTGTGTCGAGTTTAACAATAATATTGCCATTGTCACCCAGGTATTTAAGTTTGCTGAGCTTACGAGCTTTTACTCCTATTTTTATGTTTATATAATGAGAAGGCCTTAAAATAACCCCCACTCTATATAAAAGGAATAACTCACCTTTAAAGATCTACAAGGCTGTGACAGATTCCTACGAAATCTCATTTAAAAAAAAAAAAGTCATTTCATGAGTGTGGCATTACAAAGCCAGCAAACTAGTCTGCCTCTGCATTTATGCCTAGTTGATCATAAAATAATAACATTTTTGGAAATATATGCATGCATCTTAGAAAGTGACTTCCAGTATTTGCATATTTGGAGAAAATGTCAGTGATGTCAGCAGGGGTTCTGAGAGTAGCTAAATGAGCAAGCTTTTCAAAAATTGCTATTTTATCAGCTATGCACTGTCAGCACAAAAATGCGTCTTTAAGAAAGAGCCAAGAAAAAGGCAAGTGATTTAATTTCTTCATTAGCTTACTTGCAACTGAATTACTGGTAGACCTAGCTGCAGAGAACTGTATGCTGTAAGCTTGAGGAAAACCATTTAGCATCCCTTGTTGTCCTCATGACAAAATGTGTTAGAAGTTTTGAGACTCCACCCTTCTCCAAAAATGAAAGGAAATTGAAATTCTACTGATATTGGAGAAATGGCAATTTGTCACCTCTCTACCTTCTCTACTCTGGGACCATGGTTGAAGCTCATATTTTTTGTTTGCTTTTCTTGGTAGTTTTTCTCTTTCATTATTTTAATTATTTTGTTTACTTTTGGCTTCAAGCTCTACATATATGTTCTGCATAATATGTTTATGCTTAATAAATGCATATATAATTTGGAGACAGAACATGTCTATTATTACCTGGCATTTGTAACAAGTGCCCATTGTTACAAGTGTCCATTGTATTTGCCAAAATAGATTAGTGAAATATTTTACTCGACATTTAAAAAAACAAAAAACACATCTCAGACATAACCACAAATAAACCTCAGAATTGAAAATCCCAGAACATATACTTAAAACAATGACCATTAAAATGAACCTGATTTCAAACCCTAAGTGCTACCATATTTTAAATCTACTAAATATATACTTACTGTGTGTTTATAACTTGTTGTATTTGTCTTGTCATAACATGACCTACCTAAATTTAAAAATAAGGAAAGGTGAAGAAGTTCTTATCTTTGTTAATGTTCATATAGAAAAGTAGCAGAATGCAAGAATTTTAATTTGTTCTAACAAGGAATTCTCTTTTGGACTCTTCACATCTATTAAAATGTTTCAACTCTAGGTCAAATGTTTGATGATCCACATTTGATGATAATGATTTATCTCTGTGAAATATGAATGCTTGGATATTATATTTTTTTAGAATTGAAATAGAAAATATTTTAAATTGAAATATGAAGTTAGGAGCAAGAATTAATCATCAAAGCAGGAAATTGCTTTGTACTGTAGTGAACTTAAGAGCCCTAAAATCTGATTCTAATTACTGATCAGATAGGGGTGCAAGGCTGCAATGTGGGTTTAGTAGAAAAGGGCATCTTATATTTTAATGGTAGTTTTGGTCAACGTTCAAATTTTTTTCCTGAGATTTAAAAAGTACTGAGGATGAATATGTTATGTGTACTCTTGAGACATATGTAAAGAGCTCTGTGTAAGAACTCAGGCCATCACTGAAAGAGCAACTATCTGATCTTATGCTATAGGTACTAAAAGTAACTGAAAACATATTGATTCTTGAAATCAATTTGTACTATCATGTTAGGACTTAAGCATGCCACAAAATGACAACTCTGATTTAATTCAAGAGAAAAAAAAGAATTCCAGACAATACTTGTAGTAAAATTAGAAAGACTGAAGGAAAAGTCAAGAAAAGAGAAGTCCATTGATTTCTCTACTGGAAGACTCAGAGATTCAGAGGTAAAGAGTCGAATTATTTTCTGGTTGGTTTCAGTGCAACCTCGTCTTGGTAAAGGGGCTTTGCCGTGTTCAGAGTTCCCCAAAGCAGGTGCAGAAGAATGCATCATGTGGTCAAATTAACTTCTTAGATGGTAGTTGTTTCAGCTTGGGTCAAGTTAGACTCTGAGACAGAGTATGGGAGATCAAAACTTGTGAAAGGTAGGAAAGGAAGCAAGACTGAGCAGAGGAAGAAGTGGAATAGCCGTGAGTGTTAGGATGAAGCCTCAGAAAACCTGGAGGGATGCTGGCTGAGCAAAGGTTGCTTGTCAGGATATTGTGTGTTGGGTCAGAATGGCGGGACTCCAGGCTCAAACAACAGACGGGTGCTGCTCCTTAGCTGAAGGCTGGGGCAGTCTGCTGAATGCAATTCCTGCAGCTGGGAGGCTGTGCTTCTTCCCTAAGGGGGGACCTGGGTAGTGCACCTTCATGCATAACACAGTAGTTTACAAAATTAAACTTGTTTATTTCCTGCGAAAGTTGGCAGAGCCTTTAGTATGTATTGGAATATTAATTCACGTGAAATTTCAAGAGAGGTTATGGTGTGTAGTGTTATCCAGAGTTTTTGACCTCCAAACCTATGTTTCATTTACATTAAGCATGTGACAGAACTAGTGTTCTGTGGATCCTGTTTTGGCAACCACTATTCTGGTTCGAAGCTAATTTCTGCAGTTCCTGTATTTTTCCTTCCTTCTCCTCTTTTTTTCTCCTCCTCCTTAATTCCAGTCTTTGCTTATATGCCTTAATTTATGGAGCAGTGTCATCCATAATACTTATTGCTTAATAAACAATATATATTAGGGAACTTATGTGCTAATATTTATTGATTAAGAAATTCAGGAACACATTTTGGAATGGGAACTCAGATAATGATACCTAGTACTGAAACAGTTACTTGCTAAGAAAAAAAAATAAATGTGAAAGGTATTTTAACTAAAGTAATATGAACCCAAGATTTGGCTGAATATTTTACCACAAAACTGTTTTGGTGTCACTTATATATACAACTCACTGGGACTTTTTACATAATTATTCAAAAAGTAGCATGGAACCTAAATCAGCCATTAAAGAATAGAAAGGGACATATGGAAGAAAAATATTCCATGCAAATCTCTATAAATGGCTAAATATAAATTGCTAAAATATAAGCTGACGTGAGTGTGTACTTTCTGCTGAAAATAGGTCTTCGACATTTTTGCTAGGTACTTAAAAGATAACGTGTCTGCCTTGGTCATGAAATATGTTTATTCAAAAATAATAAATGAATTTAATGTCATGTTAGTATACAATATAAATTAGCTACATTCCGTACACTGTTTAATTCTTATATTACAAAAATTAGTTTTATAATATTTTTAAACCCCCAATATATTGAAATTCTAAAAATGGCATCTCTTTTTTGGGAAAATTTTTTTTGAGGAAAAAAATTAACTCTTGGTATGGTTTACATTAAATAAAATAATAAAGAAAGAAAGATGTGAAATGGAGGAAGCATATAGATTAGAAACTGACTGAAAATTTTATGTTTTTTGTTGATTCAACAAGACTTTAAATTCAATTGATTACTTGAATCATGATTATGTAATGTTTTGATAAAGTATAGTTTCTACGTAATATATTGTTTCCTCTGGGAGAGGAAACTTATACTTCCTTATACTTATAAGGAAGTAATATCTCTTCTCAATAACTAGGTAGAGAATAACAAGCAAAATTTCTAGCTTAATTTTATAAAACAATGTGATTAATTTATCATAGAGCCCAAAGCACCCAGTGTTACCAAATTATTCAGTATTTCACTATGTTTATCCTCATTTTTCCATCTTCAAGGGATGTGAAGGATCATGGAGTTTATGTTTAAAACTGTCACCCATATAATTAAATCTGGGTTTTGAAATCTCTTTCATTAGAAAACCCTCATGTATCCGGGATGCAAGGGCAGTGGCAGCCCTACTGGCTCTTTTCTAGACTAGTTTCTCAGTGATGCTGTATCCTCAGAATAAAAGCATAATAGTAGCCTCGTCACTTCCATAACGTAAAACCTCCTCAGAATCCCATTCAGTTCCTAAAATCCTAATTTGAAACCCAGAACTTCAAAATATTTTATTCTCTTCTTTCCTGTGCTAGGCTCAACAGAGTTTCCCTAGTGGTAGTTTTCATTCAGCATTGAGAGCTTAGAGTGGACACCGCCTCAATCATATGTAGAATGACAATTGGAAATATGTCTGGTTTTGCTTTCTTTGCATAGAGTCACCCTTCATTTTTAGTTTCAATTGGCTAATGCCAGAAATGCAGCACACATATTTCAATCTATGGTTATGAGAATAAAGAGCACACAAACACACAAACACACACACGAACCCACTGTATTCTATAAAGTTTAAAATATCATTCAGGAAGCTTATCTTGTGCATACGATGGTCTCCCATCCTCTACATTCTAATTAAGTAGAGCAGTAAATCAAAGCATGCTGGATGTTTTGTGAGGAACAGCTGGATTAAAATGTGCTTGAGAATAGGGGCTGGTGCCTTGGATGTCTTTTGGCAGGCTGCCTAAATTGGTGCAGCTAGAGTACTGGAATGCCTGATCATCTCAGGGCAAGTTCGTTTTCCATGGCTTACAACCTGCTTAATGCAGGGAAGAAAGCTTGTAACTGTTTTGCCATTTCATCAGTATGTGATATGGAATAATCATAGTGGCTACCTAACAGTGACAGAAAGCCTGAGCAGTGAGGGGAGAGGGAACTGCAAATCTGACTGAACACGGGCATTTCAGGTTTGGAAATATGTGCTACCTACCAAAATGAGCTATCGACTAATTCAGGAAGAAATGTTATGTGGACTTAATGTTCATCTCCATCCGTACTATAATGAGAAGGATTAGACTGGCTTCCATATGCGGTATATTTATTTCAGCAATACAAGAAAATGTATTTCCCTAATATTTTTTTTCTGTATGCACAAAGCCCTAAATTTTATAGATGTGATTAATGTTTTAATTTGCTGTTCTAGTTGGATACAAGTTTACCATACAATATAAATTACTTACAAAGAAATTTGCTTATATGGAGCTTAATTCATAAGCTGTTTAAACACCTTGTGTGGTATTGCTGCTATTTCTCTATGAGACTCTGCAGCTATGCAGCTTATTTTAAAAACAAAAGCAATCATCTTATAAAATATTTTTAAATCATTTAAAAATAACATATATCCAAATGATTTTCATTTAGTTAAATTAAAAAACAAACAAATGAACAAACAAACAAAAAACAACCCTAAAACCTTAACAGTTAGATCCTGGCTACATTTTTAAAAATTCAAAATAAGCCATATATGTTTAATATTCATAAGCCTGATATGTTTAATGTTCACTTTTCAATTCTTTTCTAATTTAGTCCACTTGTAATCTTTTGGCATGCATTTAGTATAGGATATTGGTAAACATGATGCAGAACCTGGTTTCCTTCGAATTAATTCTCATTCGTTTCTCTCAGAATGAAGAATGCATTTTTAGAAATGAAATAATATGTCAAAATAGCACTAGGCACTTTACCTGTTCTCAACTTGAGCTCAATAGAAGGTGTCTACATGAATTAATTCATGTATGTAAATTTAAGTTTTTACATCTGTAATAGAAAGGTGATATCAATATCCCCCCCACCTACGTTTTATTGTGAGGACCCATCACATAATATATGTGAACTGCATTGAAAACTTCAAAATTAAATATTTGTTTATAATATTTCTACTACCATGTTTCCCCGAAAAAAAGCCCCAGTTAAGATTTCAGCCGGACGGACTCATTTAGTATGTTATGCAATGTTCCAGAAGAAGATGACGTGACTGTATTTGAATAAATGTAGATTGTTGTACATGAAAAAATAAGACATCCCCTGAAAATAAGCCCTAAAGGAGCAAAAATTAATATAAGACCCGGTCTTATTTTCGAGGAAACACGGTAGTATGAATAAGCTTTTCATTAAAATACCAAAGAAGACCACTGCAGGAAGGTGAATTATGACCAGAAATATTAGCCAATGCAGGAAAAAGGGACAGGTCCAGGTATCATGGGACCTGATGTATATACAATTGCTGAGAAGTGGGACCCTCACCTTCTTAAACAAAAAAGAGTACAAAATTGTCCTTACAAAATTATATGTATAAGTAAATATTCATTTAGACTGAGAACAATCAAACAAATTACTGGAGACTTGAAGATATGAGTCTTATTCTAGTAAAGAACAATTGAGCCAATTTACTAGAAATGCTCAATGGAAGTGCCACTTGAATACAGTCTCACTATTTCTCCCTACGCAGAATCCCCATGGGCTCCCAGTCACTCTCCTGCCTTCTTGGGAGAGTGAAGGTTAATCATTAATTTCATCTTGAGTAGGCTTCTGGTGGGAGCATATGTTGGTAGGCACAATACCGATCTTTGCCAGTTTTCTCACTTAGTTTTCATCATTCAATTGGTGCTTCTTAACTTATGTAATAATGAGAAGTTACTTAGAACAAAAGAAATGGTAACAAAAAGAAAAACAAATATGAAAAAGAAATGGAGAGATGTACAGCAATTCCTTAAATAATGCCATTTCCTTCAACATTTCTTTTAATATCATTTTGTTATAAATTTGATGAGAAAAAAATTAATTCCCAGCCAGGGCCACTGTCAAGTGTGGAGTTTGTACATTCTCCCCAAGTCTGAATGGGTTTTCTCCAGGTATTCTGGTTTCCTTACACATCCCAAAGATGTGCACCTGAAGTTCATTGCATGTCTAAATTGTCCCAGTCTGAGTGAGTGTGGGTATGTGTGTGAGTGGGGATCCTGTCCAGAGTGGCTTCGCGCCATCTACCCTGAGCTTCCGGGAGAGGCTCGGGCCATCTCTGAACCTGAACTGGAATAAGGCGGTAGGACAAGAATTGCCTTCCTTGTTTTGGTTCATCTTTTTAAATGTATACATAGCTCACATTTATTTCAATGTTGAATATTAGAAGTGTTTTGGGTCTTTATTTAAAAGTTAGGTCATGTGTTTTTGACCAGAAATATGCCATAGGTCCTTAACTCTTGTTTATATCTATTAGCCTGTGTTAAAATTGGTTTCATTTTGCTGAAAGTTGCACTTTCCAAGAATCTACTGATGCTGTTAAATGAAGATTTACTGTGCTATCAAGTAGGAAGATACGTAGTCATATTTCCCCAAGGTAGTTAAGGATTGATTGGGTGAGGTGAACTGCAGGCATAAAAGAAGAGCAGATGTCATGCCCCACTCGTCCCGAGTGTATCAGTGTCCAGGTTCTGTGTAAACGAACCCAGAAACACATACTCATTACTAGATCCCATTTACAATGAGGCAGTTTACATACTATATTTTAATAGATAGTGTGGAAAGTAAATTTCTGAGAAAAAGTCTTACTCCCTAGAATATTGGGTTCTACAGCACAATATCTGTGGCTTGCTTTACACAGTTATAGATTTCCTTAAATACATTTTCTTTTCCTGGATTTCTTTCCTCAAATACCATTTGTTTTTACTGAAGGGCTAGTTGGGAAGTGCTTGCTATTTTATTAAACAGGAACAGAAATAACAGGAATAATTGAAATCTCGTGGAATCCAAAAGTAATAGTCACGCATTTAACTTTTTTTCTGCATTAAAAATAAATGCGTTCCAAAGTGTCAAAGTAACCAACTATTCTGTGGAAATGCCTCTAACAAGTAGTTGCAGAGAAATATAGAAATCCAGGAATATTTTGTTCTGAAGAAATTACAGTTTTACAATTAGATTTTAACTTTTTTAGCATAACCAATATATTATAAACAGTGAAATTTCCCATACCAATACTAAAAATACTATACATTCAATATTTACTATATCTCAGACATACTTCTAATTATTTAAAATGTATTAAGACAGTTAATTCTCAAAATACTCTTTTCATTTTCTGATGAGAAAACTGAGGCCCAGAGGGGTTAAGGAAGTTGCCCAAGTTCACAAGATAGTAAGTAGCAGTAAACCCAGGAGTCAGCTCAGAGTCTAGCAGCAGAGTCCAACTCTTACTATCCTGCCTCTTTATAGGATACTGAGGACTTAATTCTCCAAATGTTGAGTAGATTACAGTAGAGGCCAAATCAAACATGCAGACCAAATCCAGAAACATTGAACTGATTATGTTACATAAGTTATGTTCAGATTTATTTTTCAGTACTATATTTTCCCTCCTAATGGTACATCTTCTGTAAATCTAAAAATGAACATTAGGAAACATACTTCATGCTGCTGAAAGATTGACTCATATGTGTTTACCCAAGTTTATGTTTATGATGAATTCCTTGATAACTACTCACTTTGCATCTTCTTCAAAATTATTTGTTGGTAGTACATTTAAACATGACGTTAAAACAATTTTCTATAACCTACATTTCAACAAGATATCAACATAACCTAAAGTGTACAGACTCAATGGTTTGGTAAAAACAGAAAAGTAGGATACTACCATTTGTGTATGTGGTATAAGATTTATATTTTTTTAAACAAAAATTTAGGAACTCCAGAAATATAAGTCAAGCAGAAATGAAAACAACATCATTTTGAATTAAGCAACTATTGTTTATGTTCCCTAAGTGAACAGTGTAGCTTACCAATCACCTATTTTAAACCTATTTGACATGATTCATCTAATTAGTAAAGATTTATTCATAACCTTTGACATCTTTACATTGTAACTGGGGAACAGAGTCAGGATGAAAATAAACATTGGCCCTCCATTTTATTTATTACTTATTTATGTATCACATATTATACTCAGTTCTGTTTCAAAAAGAGTCTTGTAACTTGATTCTTCATATTATCTTTCTTTTATGATTGAGAAGGAATGGAATGCAGATAATCCTAGGAAAAATTACAAATTGATTTAGAAAAAAAGAACACTTGAAAAAACTTAAATTCACCTGTTATTGTTCTAGTAAATGGCTACTACATATGACAATAACAAATTACTAAGTTGCTGTGGGAGATACACCTGAGACACGGGAGAAGGGAGAAGTAGAAAATAGGGATGCACCTTTGGATAATAAACTTAAAACCTATTTGGGAGGAAATGACACATATGTGAAGCAACCTGAGAACAATGCAAAGCAGAATACAGAAGTGTGAGACAAGTTGGGAAGAGCTGCTTCATAAACAGTATATGCATTGTGGTAGAGGGATGGTCTCAGTTGCTTTGGGTTTCTGAAACATGTAAAGTTTCAGCTGGTCCTTGGGGAAAAAAAAGATGCCTACTTGTTGAAAGGAAAAGACTGGGAGAAAATTTTAGTTGGCAAAAAAGTAGAAGAGAGGACATGATGTCTGTAACTTGTGGATTTCAATTGTGTGTAGGCCGGTACTATTGCCTTAGTGTGTGCATATTTAATCTCAGTAGAAAATAAATACTATCTTTTCAATGAATCTAGTTACCTTATTTGCTTTCATTTGAAAGCAAATTACATTGCTTGGAGAGCACCACTGGTGCATTCAGTGCAATGCAAAGAAAGACAACTAAAGGTAAGGCCTACCATAATATTTATATAAAAGCTAAACATTATTTTAATATCCAGTCTAGTGTTGAGATACTATTTTAAATTGTTCTGTGATTGAGAGATATGTTTTATTAACAGAAACAACCTAAATATAAGAGCTTAATAGGGCTGAAGAAATCAGCTATGCGGTGTTTTAATGGATTATAAGAAGATTTAATGATCAGTGACTGATTCCTATTTCTTTTTTTATTGCTGATAACATAGCAATGAAATTGCTGCCAGTACTGCTTTCTGTAACTTTACTAAGACTCATTGTTTAGAAAAAGGGGAAAAAAGACAAAATGAGATTAAGAGTATGTGTTTGGTTATATCAGCTTTGCCTGATCCTGTTTAGAGTCACTTTGGGATCTGCAAGTTTTTATTCCAAAGTTATGCAATTTGAAACCCTTCGGTGGCATAAACATTCCATTATATAGAAAAGCAGACACGTATACAAACTTAACTTGGCAGAAATATATGTTTACAGCCAACAGACTGCACTGTGAGCCCAGAATGAAATATAATCAGGGGTCTGATGCTGACATGGTAAGAAGACTGTGGTCTCCTTAAAAAGTGATGAAAATGTTTTCCCTTAGAAATCAATTACAAAGAAAAAGCAGGGAGGAAAGTGCCGATATTTTCTCTGGAAATGTGTATTTAATAATTGTTTAATGTTCATATTTATAGAAAATGCCAAAACAAATTAAGTGCATCTTTTGCATTTTGAAGGCTCTGTGTAATGAGATAGGGAGTTATGCAGACCGACCACTCAGAGGTCACCAACATACTATCTCTCCATCGGTAAACCTGCCACGTCCCAGTGCCTGGTCCCCAGCCTCTCAGGATCAGCAATTTGTTTTGAACAGCACACCAAGAGTTCATGGGTCCCACACAGCCAGACATCCATTTATCACATTCACAGAGAATGCTACATTAAACATCAAATGATGACTTATTAATTTACAGTGAAAATATAAATGTTGATCAGTTCAGAATTCTCAAGTTGCTTTAACCAAAGCTTTTTTCTCATTTTAGCAAAGTCTCTATGTGGGAGGCTGAATTATTAGTCTCTCGATTTCCTCCCACAGATGACTAATGACATCTGTTGTGACAGGTTTTGCTAGTTAAAAGACAACCTCATTGACTGTTTTTTTGCATGGTTGTCCTTATACAGCACCTATGATGCCTAAGGTTTTCAACTTTAACTTTTACAGGACACCTCCAGATATTTTTTTTTTAAATCATTAATTCTGTCAAATGAGCACACATTAAGGATCCTAATAAATGATGAACCATGTCTGTTTTACTGCAGGTGCATTAATGTGATACAGAGAATGTACATTCAATGTAAGACATTTTCTCTGTATATTGAAACAGGGACAAAGAAATCATTTGTTGAAATTCACTAGGCAAAAAATGAATAATCTTTCTTATTACTATAAGTATAAGATAAATGAAATTAGCATTTATGCTCATATCTAGCTACTCAGCTTGCTCACTTTCAGCTGGGAATCGCCCCACCTAAGTGATACCCCCTTTAAACCCTCTGCCTAACTCAAGTTGATCCAATCATAGTAACCTGTTATTGTACGCATTGTTGTTCCAGAAGTAAACGCTTGACCAAAACTTGGTTTACAATAACACATTTTCTGAAAATTTAAACTTGAAAAGGATTCTCTTTCTTTTTCCGATGGCCAAAGCTGTATAATGTGTAACTTGGGAACTGTCAGTGACTACATGAAAAGTGCAGTCTACACAGATAGGATATACTAATAGTGTATAAAGAAAAACATAAAGAGAATAAATGAAGAATGTCCCAGAATCATTAGAAGTCCTGATTTCAGTTGCCTCTGAAATATAAGTCCCTGAGCTTTCTATAGCAGTTTCGGTTTTCATTTTGAGTGTGAAATTTTTAGACAGTACCCCTCAACACACACACACACACACACACACACACACACACACACATTTTTGCTAAGCTAACAACAGTTTCGTTTCCATTAATTGGAAAGATTTTTCAAAAAAAATAATACAAGAAAATTATTTGTAAATATTAAAATGTTTTGGCCAGATAAAATTCAAAGAAACTTAATAATTAAAAAAAAAGATATTTTTAATAGAAAGATATATTGTAAGTTATACAGCATTTTCTTGATTTATTTATGCATCTTAGTGATTAGCAAGTAGTACAAAAACCGTGTTATTCCATTTAAAAAACACATTATCCATGCCTTTATATTTGTACCCAAGACAGACATACATACTCCTATATATTAATAATAATATTCAATGACATATTGATTTTGTAATCTCTTAAAATCAAAAACATTGCATTAGTATGTTAATGTCCAATTATAATAAAATGCTGAAGAACTATTATTGCCAACATTATTTTTTTATTTTTTATTAAAGTTTATTGGGGTGCCAATTGTTAGTAAAATTACATAGATTTCAGGTGTACAATTCTGTATTACATCATTTATAAACCCCATGTGTGTTCACCACCCAGAGTAAGTTCTCCTTCAATTACCATATATTTGATCCCCTTTACCCTCACCTACCACCCCTCTCCCCCCTTATCCTCTGGTAACCACTAAACTATTGTCTGTGTCTATGAATTTTTGTTTCTCATTTGTTTCTCTTGTTCTTTTGTTGGTTTTGGTTCATATACCACATATGAAATCATATGGTTCTCTGCTTTTTCTGTCTGACTTATTTCGCTTAGCATTATACTCTCAAGATCCATCCATGTTGTCACAAATGGTTCTATTTCATCTTTTCTTACCGATGAATAGTATTCCATTGTGTATATATTATCACAACTTCTTTATCCATTCATCTATCGAAGGACATTTTGGTTGTATCCATATCTTGGCCAACGTAAATAAAGCTGCAATGAACATTGGAGAACACTTGTCTTTATGGATAAATGTTTTCAGGTTTTTTGGATAGATACCCAAGAGAGGGATTGCTGGGTCATATGGTAATTTTATTCTTAATTTTTTGAGGAACCTCCAAACTGCCTTCCATAACGGCTGCACCAGTCTGCATTCCCACCAACAGTGTATGAGGTTTCCTTTTTCTCCACAGCCTCTCCAACATTTGTTACTATTTGTCTTGTTGATGACAGCCATTCTAACTGGGGTGAGGTGATATCTCATTGTGGTTTTTATTTGCATTTCTCTGATGAGTAGTGATGTTAAGCATTTTCTCATATGTCTATTTGCCATTTGTATGTCTTCTTTGGAGAAATGTCTCTTCAGGTATCCTGCCCATTTTTCAATTGGGTTGTTTGTTTTGTTGTTGTTGAGTTGCATGAGTTCCTTGTATATTTTCGTATTGCCAGCATTTTTTAATCACTATCCTAAAACAGATATTTGTTTTTACTTATTATCAGTAAGTATACTCACTAAATGTGCACTGTTTCCAAAGCACTCTTCTAGATGCTGAGGGTGATATACATATGAAGAACGTAACCTCTAAGAAGAATTATAGGATAGTTGGATATGCTTCAATAGATGTAAAAATAATACAGTTCATCAAATAACTGTTTATTAAATAACTGTTTATTTAAGGTGTCTAAATCCTCAATGAGACACTGAAAATATGGAGTGGGATTAATTTGGGGTTTTCTGGACTAAAAGTTTTTGTATCTTTTTGAATGGAGGAGAGACATAAATTGAGTGTCCACTATGTATTTTATGTAACTATCTATGTGGATTTAGTTACTGTTTCAATGGAAATAATGACCTAGAGAAGCAATCTCAGTTAGAAATCCTTTCTCCCAAGTCATAACTGCTGACCGGGCTGCCCGCTGTGCCTAGAACACCTTTCTCCACCCCACTCTACCCTTAACTCTGACTGGACTAACTCTTCCTCATATCCCAGCTGATGGACCCTCCTTCAGAAAGTCTGCTGTTAGCTTCCTAAAACTGAGAGTTAGCTGCTGTCTCTGAAGGACAGTTGCTGCTGGGACGTTCTCACTGATTCCCCCTCACTGACTAGCCCAGTTTCTTCTCACCTCAGTAGATTGTAAATTCCTACAAAGTAAAAACTGTGTTCATTTTGAATATGGTATCATCAGAGATTAGCACACGGCAGAGCATATATACAGTTTCTCAATAATAAATAAAGCAGCGATGAACAAATACATGTATTGATTTTATATAAAAATTATCAAATAGGTGCTTCATAGTAAAGAAGATGGAAAAATAGTTAAAGTCTGAGAAAACCCAAGGTTGTTTTCTCAAACTGAAAATTGAAATTTCTTTTCTCAAATTGAAAATGGAAGCTAAGGATTTGGTTATGCTATGGGATCATAGGATAAATGAATATACTGGGTGGGAGGGATGTTATGTTACTAAATTACTTTTCAAGTGATAAGCAATAGTGAGACATGGCATTATGTTTGTTGGGGCGATTATAAACCCCAAATAAAGTGCACCTTGTTTTCTGGCCTGTATAGAATACCAGTATGATAGTCATGATGAAGAATGACATATTTCGCACCAGTACCCTAAGGGTAAAGCCTGGTGTTCTTGCTTCAGTTAGCCCTCATTTCCTGGGTAACTATGCACTTGCCCCATTTGGTTGAGAAAAAGAATGATATTCCATAAAAAATTATGGTTAATAGTGTCTTAATGAACAGTGTACCCTCTGTTATTTATTTATTCATTTTAGAAGAAATTCTTTTGGCTCAGAAAAGGCTACTGTAAAAAAAAAAAAAAAAGAAAAGAAAAGGCACTGTATGAAGGGATTATTCTGCTTGATTTATGGAGCTTTTAAATAGCAGGACTGATTTTTAAGATTCACAGTCTGTAATGAGGGCACAACACAGAACTGTCATTGCACACAGATTTGAAATAAACTGCAATAATTTCTCTTTTATATTTCTACCTGTACATAGTATAAAAATGCATTATTTTAAGTAGGTATTTAGTTGATTATCTATAATAAATACTACTTTAAAAGATGGCAAAAGAGGATACTTGGCCTCAAATAATAAGGGAAAAATATTGAACTTGGTTTATTATATCTGTTAACCACTTCTTTTAAGAATGTCTTAGAAGATCAATTTATATGTTTGCATATTTAACTACGTTTTAAGCTAAAACCAGTAAAGAATGAGAATTGTTACAATTCATGACTGTTGAAAAAATAAAAAGTCTTGGATAGCATGCTACTAACAACTTTATAGCCCAAAATACCATGAGGGTGACACAACCATAGGAATCTGCAATACTGTGGCAGCAAAGTGAATTTGAAATGCTATATAAACTGAAGAAAATTAGTGATGGTTTAGGATATTTCATATACTTCATTGTTTTCAGAAAATTATTCAAATTTACTTTATTTCTAAATGACTCAAAGAAATAGAAAGAGAAGATAAACTTCAAAGTAATTTTGGAAACAAACAAAAAAATTTAATGAGAACACATAAGTAACGACGTGCATTCATTGCAGTAAGATAACTTGTTCCTGGTGGGAATTCTGACATCATAGGTATTTTGTAATGCTTCCATTAAATTATATATATGTATGTACATATATATATATATTATATAATATTGGGTCCTTTAAAAATTGAATTTGTAGGAAAAAATGCAATAATTTCCTATCACTACATAAAATATTATCATTAAGTTAATATCTGTAGCTAATACTTCTCCTTTCTACCCTGTTACATTTTGTATAAGCATGAACAAAGAGCAAAAGCAATTACAGATTATACACCTGAAACCTATGTAACTTTACTAACAATTGTCATCCTAATAAACTTTAATTGAAAAAAAAGTGTTAAGGGAATAGAAAGAGGAGTGGTATCAAACAAACAAACAAAATAAAATTATTATAAAATATCTTAAATAAGAAAGCAAAAAAAAAGGAGTTGAGGAATTGGACAAAATTTATAGTAATTCAGTATAGTAAAATTATCACAGAAATATATTTTGTATTTGTGTAGAAATATTAAAATTAATGTGGAAATTCTTGGTTATGACACCTAGCAAGTTAAGAAATATAACCAATAACATACGTATACTTACTTAACATAACTATTTTTATTAATGTAAGACTAATTTTTGAGCTATATTTTCACTGAACACAAAATAAAGTGAAATATTTCATTGATTCATACAGTTCATGACCATTTGGCCTTTTGTAGATTTATTACTTAACCTGTGATCAGAAACAATCATTTGAAATTATCATTATTTGAAAAATTACAAGACTAATACTCATACACAGTTATTTGTCCATAACTTGGCAATTTATGTCATTGCAATTCCTTAAAATGAATCTTTGAACTTGTGATGTTTGATTTAATAAGTGGAACTAATGTGTAGTATCTTTTGAGCTAAGACACAATAGATTTCTTTCAAGTCAGTACAATTATTGGAAAAATAGACAAAGTGGATTAAATATCAACCCATTTCGCATTTTTTACAGCAGTATACTTTAGAATATTTAGCAATTTGTCTACCCAGAAGGGTTATATATTGCCCCATTAAATATATGTAAACACACTTAATTGGTTATAGCCACATTAATTTCATAGGACATGATAGAAATATGTTGATAATATGTCATCCTACTCCACACGTTTGTTCTTTGGCAATTATTTTGCTTTTGTTGTCATTGAAAGTATATTGAGCAATGTCGTTTTGTTAAATGAGCTAGCGCCCTACCAATCCACTGCAGATAGTTTTCTTCAAAGCGCTTAGAAAGGCATTCTTAATTTTTCACTTGTAGGGTCATAGTGCGAATTAAATGAAAATAATTATGTTAAAATTAATATTGTGATATGATCAGTTAAAACAAAATGAAAGATAAACTTTTATTCATAAAGACATGATTCTCTCCAAAACTGCATTTGTTTTCTCTCCTTAATCTCAGTACTTATCCGTATGCATACGTAGACATACCGTCTTATAGCTACAATAGTATATTAAGCTTAAAAAATGTATTTTATGAAAACAATGCCCATGTTGCTAAATAGACATTCATAATTTTCATATTTAATGTCCATATATTGAATAATATGTAATGAGTTATGTTTGCTATTTGGATATTTTTAACATTTTTCAGTGTCATAAATAATTCTGCCATTAACCTCCTTCACCTCATCATTATTAGTGATTCATGATTTCAAAATCAAGTTTGGAAAACAATGTCACTTAATTGTTGTGTAAATTTTAATCTATCTGATAATATGTCACATTAAACATATTCTCTTCTGTTTGTATGCTGATTATATTTTTATTATATGAATTGTTTGTTCATGTTATTTGTCCTTTGGATTTGTAGAGAGAGAGAGAAAGAGAGAGAGACAGAGAGAGAGACAGAGAGAGAGAGAGAGAGAAAGATATAATGTATCTGAATACATTTCTTATAAATTTTTTAACTGCTATATATAACATAAATAAAACCTGTGGCCATAGTTGCTATAAATATTTTTTATATGAGACATATTCCTTTTTATTCTGAAAACAGTGTTTCAATTTCTAAATAGTAAATCCTGTCTATGTTTTGCTTTCTAATTTCTGCTATCACTTCAAAGTTTAAAATTGCCATCCCTTAAGATAACTTATAAATATTCAAATATATTTTCTTCATTTTCCTTTTTTAATATTTTAAATATTAACTCATAATACAATTATAATTTATTTTGGTATCTATCTATAGGTGGAATCCTCATTTTCTTCCCCTACCCCCATTTTCAGTTAATTTAAATGACACTACATAAAAATATCCCTTATTTTTTTCTATTATGTTGTGACTCTTCCATTTTGAGATTTTATAAATGTATAGCAGAATCTACTTCCAGTTTTGTATTCTATTTACTTCTGTCTATTTTTTAATACCAGTTTTAATTTAATATACTTTGGTGCTATTTCTAAAGATTGAAGTAAATGTGTTAAGACTATTACACTAAAGTTTTCTTTCATGAGTTTTCATTATGTAATGAAATTCATAATTCATTACCCTGACTTATTCAACATAAGGGTTAAAATATGACGATTCTTTCAGAACTATGAAAGATTATATTGGATGTGAAATTTGGATTTATTCAGACTATGCAGATTAATGAATTTATAACATCCCTGAACCTTTTTTTCAACTTTTCAACCATTTTAGTAAGATGGTTTTATGGAATTTTAAACTTTTGTTTTAAGGGCTACTGATCTTCATTTTGTAAATGAAACACTGACAAGCACTCCCTTGTAAAGAACAAGATTCTTTTCCTTTAAAAGAAGTTCTGAAAAGCTATAAATAAAAATATTGGTATTTCAAAATAGGCTTATATTCTACTGAACAATTTTATGTTTGGAAAACAGCTGACCTAAAGACCTTATTTTGAACCCAAGTTGCTCTTTCATATTAGTGGCTCTTCACGGCTTTGATCTGCTTCTGAACTTTAGAAAAATGTTATACAATGGTTAGCTTAAGTTAAAAAAAAAAAAATCCAGCTCATTTTATAGAGAGGTTTTCTGTGACACTTGTATGTGTATGCAATAGGAATATAGTCAAGGAAAAAAATAAAAAAAGAAACATTTTCTAAAATGGGATGACTTTAATGAAACCGCTCAGTCTGTACAACAGTACCATGTCTTTTACTGGAATGAAGTTGTTAAACAAGATCTCTGTTTACATATACTGTTGTGTAGTTATCAACCCAATCAAAAATTCACTCATTGTTTTTTAATTCAGAAGTGATTAGCAAATGCTGAGAAGTCACCTTATCTCGCTAAGACACAGGTAGGAATTCAGAGTAAATATTTTGGTAAACAATTATTCTGTCCTTGCATATTCAGCAGTGTGATAAATTATGCATAATCTTGCATAAGCAATAAGTGAAGGTAGCTTAAATTCCGTTTCTTTCTTTTTTTTTTTTTAACCTGACCTATTTCTTTCAGGGCTGTTAGCTGCTTAAATCATGTATGAGCTTTCTGTAAGGCTTCAATGAGTAGCTCGGGTGGAGAAACTTCAGTAATAAATTTCAGGAGAAGACAAGTTTTTTGACAGGCATAATGCAACACATACAGAGTCTGGAACTCACACTCTGGGAATTCAGAGCAATCCTTGCAAAGCAGCTTTTCCCTGTTACATTAATAGAGAAAATGAAGTATGAAAGTCCTCAGGAATTACTGCTAGGTGTAATTTAAATAATTTACCAGAAGACAGTTCAGCACATGCATAGAACAGGGCTATGCGGAGTTTGCCATAAGCAGTTTATAAATAAACTATATTCTGCTGAAGTAAGTCAGGCATAAATTATAACCATTCCTTTTGTGGCTGTACCCCGTTCCTCATTGTAATAGTTCTTTAAAAAAAAAAACAAAAAACTCTGGTTATGACCTTCTCCTGGAAATCACAGACACTGCTTGCTTTGTACCTTGCTTATGAGCTTCCTTGCGGATAACGATCTGGTGGGTATGAGATCAAACTAAAATAACTATTGCTGGAAATAAAAAATAAAATGTATTACATATTTGTAATACAAAATTCTGAAATAATTTCTTAGCCTGGTTTTGGCCAGGGGGAGATGTGTGGCCAAAGATCATCCAGGAGATACCATTTTATGAAAGCATTGCACCTTACATAGAGAAAAGAGGATATAGTTTCTATTTCTTGCTTTGGGTATTATGCCTTAAATTACCAGGCTAAAATAAAAATGCCAAAAGGAAATACATAACGAAGACTGAAAATCATGCTGAAATTATTTGTAAAACATGCATGTGTAGGTTAAAAACTTTCTGTTCCATAGAGCCTTGAGTTATTAAAGAGCACGTGGGCTATAATGGCAGTCAAACTTTTCCTAAAATACACTGTTAGTACTTTGGGAAGAGACTTTGTCAAAGACAGGTGATCTGGAGTGCTTGCTCTACTCCTAAAACATCAAATTATAAACCATTATTCTGTAAACTTTGACTTTCACTTAGCTTTCCTTTGGTAGAGAAAATAGACTCCTTGGAAAAAATACTATAAACTAGAGAATGAATAGCAGTGTTCCTGGTGTTTCATAAGAAATAAAGAAAGATAATGCTCATCCTCATAAATGTTCTTTAAAATATATGTGAATCACACTTCCTAAATTGTTCTTTGGAGTAATATACATTGCAGTTCCTCAGCTCTCTCTCTCTCTCTCTCTCTCTCTCTCTCTCTCTCTCTCTCTCTCTCTCTCTCTCCATATATATATATATATGTATATATATATATATATACACACACATATCAGAGTTAAAACTGTTTGAGAATGCATGCTCTACATGCAGGTGTTATAACCAGAAGTTAAATGCTGCCTAAAGGGGATAATGGGAACATAGAAGATATATTCATATATTGCAGTAACCGTGTTTCCCTGAAAATAAGACCTAGCCGGACTATCAGCTCTAATGCATCTTTTGGAGCAAAAATTAATATAAGACCCAGTCTGATTTTACTATAAGAACTGGTCTTTATAATACAATATAATACCTGGTCTTATTTTACTATAAAACCGGGTTTTACGGGATGATATGATATGATATGATGTGATATGATATGATACCAGGTCTTATATTAATTTTTGCTCCAAAAGACACATTAAAGCTGATGGTCTGGCTAGTCTTATTTTCGGGGAAACATGGAATTATGCTTTTATTTTCAGAAACAATTTTGTAATAATGACTTCATAATTTGCAAACACCTGTTAACAAAGGAATTTGTGATCCTTGATCTGCAATGTGGAATGAAAATATACTTTTATTTGTCCACGTCATTAATGGAGAAGAAAAATTTGATGCATCTGACATTCAGTCATCTACATCTGGGCTGTGATTTATTTATGTGATCTTCATATGCGAATCTATGTCGTCATTGTGACATATTGCTTGTGGTGACGGGTCTGCATTGGAAAGCTTGGCCCAAGTTATGAGATGAACAGGTTCTGAGGAACTAATGCACAAAATGGTGGCTATAGTTAATAATTCTATATTGTATACGTGGAATTTGCTAAGAGAATAGATCTTAAGCATTCTAATGAAAATCAGAGTTAACTATGTGAGGTGAAAAATGTGTTAACTAACTTAATTGTGGTAATCATCTCACAATAAATACACACATTGAGTCATCATGTCGTATACTTTAAATATATTACAATTCTGTTTGTCAACTATATCTCAATTAAACTAGTGGGAAAAAAGAGAGTTTGACTCAGAACCCTAAGATTGGCAACCTGGCTAATATGGGTTAGAATCTGTAATCTCCACTCAGTGCTATAGGTAACTAAATTAAACAGTCAAAATAGATGTGTAACCTGTAGGAAAATTGTATGAAACTCCCAAGGTTATTTGGGTTGTACTTGCCTGAATACAGGAAGAAATGAAAAATATCCCAATATATTTTTGTAGTTGATAAGCAATCAAGATCAATAAATGTACAATTATAATGAGATTATTATTAAAATAACTTGTTATTTTCTATGTGCTTCACTCACACAAGGTGAATACATTCTTACATAGCTATTGTTGATGCTAATCTTACAGTATCATTTGCAGAATGTTGAAAAGCATTTGGAAGTCTAAAACAATGTTATTCTAATATCCAAAGGCAGTAATATAAGAAATGTTATAAAATATAAATGCTGTAGTAAGCATTTACACAATGTTCATTTAAATAATGCTAATGTTCATATTTACATAAAAATAAAGTTTTATTCTGTGGGTGTAAAATTTGTGACAGTACATGTTGATGGGATGTAGGTGGCAAGACAGGGGAGGGGGAAAGTGTTTTGTAGTACCTACTGCTGCTGAAGAAGGGAAGTCACCCATTGGACCACCAGAGGGAATTTTGCAAAATAGGGAATATTAAGATACCCTGGGGCTACTGGAAAGTGGAGGTATATATCCAAAAGAAAGAAGTAGTGTCACAAGATATAGCAAATTCAGAACTTCACTGTTTTGACTTTGGCCAGTCTGGGATTGGCACAAATTCAACTTTATATCATTTTATTCAGTCATTTATAAATCAGCAATCAAAACCCATATTGATAATAGAAGCCTTCTTTACTTCTTGATAGGTTTGACACATGAAAATCTAAATCATTCGTTACTCTATTAGAGTTCATCCCATTGACATAGCTTTGTTATCAGTGATTGTTTCCATGTTACCATGTTGAACTTGTTACTCTAATGGGAAATCTGGCAGGTTCTCTCTTATTACTAGAAGAAAGAAATATTCTATCAAATGAAAAAATCAGATTAAGCGATGTGCAAATATCCCTTATAACTTACCATGTATCCACCTAATGTAGGTTATGCATGTGTGTATGTCGTGTGTGAGTGTATTTGTGTGTATGTGAGTGTGTATGACATTTGGTATTTTTGATAGTTGTCTGTTTCACCTGCTCTGATGGAGGTTTTCATATGATAGGATTCTTGGCATTCCTAATCCTAGGTGCTTTATCTAATATCGTCTCCTATTTTGACTCTGCCAGGAAGCTCAAGAAATATATTGTGGTTGAGTAGAAGTAAAGAAAAAAGTCTCTATTAAATTATTCCCATGTAGGTGCCTGTGAATAAATCTATATAATATCAATCCAATCAAAAGTAGGAATTTAGTAAATAGTATTGTGTGTGTTTTAAAGAAACTCTGTGCTCATACACAGAAAATATTGTTTTAGTATCATTCCTGTCCCCATTATAGCCTCTAAGAACTCGGCTTCATCTTTTTTAACTTAATCAACACAGCTTAAAAGTAAAACAAAACAAAAGAACAAATAAAATCATAAATGAATACCAATCTCACATAATAATATTTTCTTTGGAACATAGAATTGCACATTATGGAGACGACTAAATGTAGAGTGAATGGATGTCTTTTCTATTCAGTTTTAGTATAGCCCGTCTCTGTAAAATGAACTAAAGAATCAATCATGTTCTCTTATTCATGCTACATTTCTGTAACTAAATTTTAATTACAAAAATTTTGGTAGCATATTATCTCATATTTGTTGTTTTATGCATTCATTTCTTAATTCAAGGAATTTTTATCCAGGGAACTATGTGGTGGGTATGGTGCGCCACTTACTTAGATTTTTCCATGTACCAGGAGAAACTAGGCTGAGATGGTTTGCAATTACTTACTACCTGGAGCTTATTGTTAACAGAAAAATTATAAGCAACTTACATTAGCATGAAAAGTAGCATTAGATTTACCTTTGGAAACATTTTCTTTATAAGGTTATTCTTTTTATGTAAACTTTAAAATTAAGCTCTAAATCTCCAATCACTTCCATAGTCAAATGCAACTTGTGACCTATGCTGTTTATTAATAAAGAAGAGTTTCTTTGATCTATACTTGGAACTTATATTGACATATTATTATAATTTTCTTTATTTGTTCCAATTTCTACTTGAATTAGCTGTAAACATTAAAAAAAGCATCATTTGAACTTTTTAAAACAATGATCCTCTTCAGAAAAGCATATTTTATTATAAATAGAACCTTCAGTAGATTATGTTAACATGAATTTTTTTTCTTAATATGCAATAAATAGGTTGTAGACCTGATAAAAACAGTTTCGTTAAAAGAATTCCATTAGCATCATTACAATGAGAGAGGAAATAATGTGCAAAATAGAGTCACTGTCATGATCCTGACCTTGTGATACAAATTAAAATAAAGAAAAGTGTCATATTTCTCCGTGGTTCAACTTGGGTTCACCTAATAGAACTCTGACAAAAGCAAATGTTTTGTCACTTAGTCTGTTGCCAAGAACATTTTAGCGCATAATTAATGATAATACACTCTTTAATATGTGTATATGAATGAACACAAAGTTGCTGCTGGTGCTACAGAAACAATATCATGTTCAATGTGAAGAGAGCAGCACAATATCTACTAAAATAATGAGCTGTGGAAAGGATAATGGAAGGTGTCAGAAGCACAATAAACATGATTAGAGTGGGCTAGCAGAAAAGGACGATATTTAGCACCATCAGTATTTTTCTTTTAAAATAAAAATGTATGTCCTCGGTGGACTTTTTGTAGCTCCTCATGCTATGTTGTCCATAAATATCATGGAATATGCTATTGCTTAGCTTAAATCTCTTTTTTAAATCTCTCGCATACTGACCCCTTTATCTCTAATTGACCCTCAAGACTTGAGGTGGTCTCTAGTTGTAGCGCTTATTATTTTACTGTGCATATAAATCACCTGGGGAACATTTTAATATGCAGATTTTGATTCAACAGATCTGAGATGGGGCCCAAGATTTTGCTTTTCAAGCTTTCAGGAGGTGCCCTTGTTGCCTGTCCGTGAACTACACTTGAGTGGCAATGCCTAGGGAACCACACTCAGGGCCCTTGTTCTCAGTACACAATCTCTTGGCGAGTTATTCCACTGCCATGAATTTAAATATATCCTCTATATTCACAATTTCCCAGCCACAGCTTTCTTAATCTTCAAAATCTTCAATTCCACATGATAAAAACTAAACTCCTTATTGTCACCCTCAAACCCAATCTTCCTACTTTATGCACTATCACTTGAATGATACCACAGTTCCTCAAGGTGGCTAAGATGGTCATATTATATCCATTTTATAGATATTGCTTTGAAAGTTAGGTGATATATCAAAATGATTCTGCTAGTAATGAAGGTAGCCAAGATTTAGCATGTTATCTGATTTGAAAATCTGTGTTCATTCACTGTAGTTGATTATATCTTTCTAGAATAACATTTCCCTTCTTTACCTACTGATGATCTCACACTCAATCATAAAATGTATTTCCTCTCTGTAATATTTTCCAGTTTTTCAAGGCAATGTAATATCTTCTTTCCTCTATGATTCTACAGCAGTTTGGTACCCATACCTTTCAAGGAACATACCACATCACATTCCAATTGTTGGTTGATGAGTCTGTCCTCATGCCTTAGAGGTATAAGCTCCCTGAAGTTCTAAACTATGTGTTGTGTGTGTGTGTGTGTGTGTGTGTGTGTTAATTAGGAGGAAAAAGAAATGCATGATAGCTTTAAAAACAAATCAAATTTATAGAAACATACAGGAAAAAAAGAAAAATCCCTCTTACAAATACTCTCCCCCAGAACCACATCTCTGTATTTTGGTAATCATTGTTAGAAGTTTGGTGGGTATATCCTTGAAAACATATTTAAATGAAATATCCAACTTTCACACTTTCTTATGATTTCTGGATTGTTTATTTCAGTCTATTTATTTTACTCTTATTTTTTTCTTTATGTCAACTTTGTTATGGTACTTCATGTACTTTATTTTACTTTATATACATTTTTTTAGGTATATAGTTGGATTTTTAGGTATATAGTTAGAATAAATGTGAATAACTGCATAACCATTACCACAACGAATATATTTTGTCACCACACAGAAAAAGTAAAACTATTATCCTCTGTAGGTGATTGTAAACCCCCTGGAAACTACTGACCTGATTTATCTTTCTATTTTTTTCACTTTTTCCAAAATGTTATATAAATAGGCTTGTGCAGCATATAACCTGTGATGTCTAGTTGTTTTCATTGAGCATAATTGTGAAATTCATCCATGTTGTTCATGTATAAGCTTTAATGACTCATGATGACGAGGATTGTCCGTATATCTATTTGCCATCTGTACCGCTGAATAGAAGAGTTCCAATCTTTAACCCTTTTAAAATATTTGATTATTAGTTTCCTGATTATTGAGTTTGGGGAGTTTTTCTAGATACAAATCCCTTGTCAGATGTGTTTTGCTAATATTTTCTCCCATTGTCTTGCTTTTTTTTAATTTTTAAGTGGTTTCAAAGAGCAAATTTTTTAACTTTCATGTTAACTAATTTATCTAGTTTTTAAGTTTGCTTTTCACACTCTATTTAAGAAATAATCTTGTAACCCAAAGTTGCAATGATTATTTTTTTGGTATATATATATATATATATATATATATATATATATATATATATATATATATATATAATGTTTTTTGAGTCTTAAACTCTACTTTTAGCTTTCAGATATATTTTGTAGTTTTCTTTCATATGGTGTGAGGTTAGGATTGAAGTTTCAAAGTTCTCTTTTTTGTGTGAAGTGTACAATTGTTCAAACATGATTTATAGAAACAAAATCTTATATTCCCCCATTAAAATATCTCAACATCTTTGTTAAATATCAATTGACAATCTATGTTATAATAATTATCTATTGTTGTGTATCATATTACCACAGAACGTAGTAGCTGCAAACATTAAACATTAATTATCTCACATTTTCTGTGGGTCAGGGATCCAGAAGCAGTTTGCTAAGTAGTGTACCTCAGGTCTCCTCCAAGGCTGCAATCAAACCATTTGCCAAGGCTTTAGTCAACGCTCAAACAAGTGAGCTTCCAAGCTCATTCCTATGGGTATTGGAAGGCTTTAAGTCTTCACCGGGTATTGGCCAGAGGTATCATTGTCTTTCTTGGTAGGCCACTATATAGAAACAGCTTTCTTCCTCCAGAGTGAAAAATCTACTTGTAAGAGAGCACCTAGGATGGAAGCTAGAGTTCTTTTACAGCCTAATCTTGGAAGTGATATCTCATCACTTCTGTTGTATTCTATTAACTGGAAGTAAAGCAATAAGTACTTCTCTACTTAAAGAGAACACATTCCCTAAGGGTGTGAATATCATGAAAATAAATCATCACAAGCGATCTCAAAGGCTGCTGACTACATATGGGTTTATTTTAGGAATCTCTTTCGTTCCATTGATCCATGGTCTGTCTTCATCCAAGTACCACACTTTCTTGATTACTGTAGCTTTAGAGTAAGTCTTGAATTTAGGTAAAGTATATTCTCCAACATTTCCCCCCATAATTACTTATATTATCCTAGATCCTTTTTTTTTCATAAATATTTTAGAACCAATTTGTCAATTTTTACAAAGAACTAGTGGGGATTTTCTTCAGAATTGTATCAAAAATACACAAATTTGTAAAGAAATGATATTTCAATATCAAGTCCTCTGATCCTTAAGAATCCTTCTATGATTTTTCTCAAAAAAGTTTAGAAAATTTTAGTGTTCAATCTTAAACATATTTTGTATATATAGCCCTAAGTACTTAATATTTTCTGATACTATATAAAGTGGTATTCTTTATTTCAATTTTCAATTATTCATTGTACTACATAGAAATTCTACTGATTTTTGAAAATTGACCTCATAAAATACGCCCTTGATAAACTCACCTATTAGTTCCAGTAGCTCTTTTCTAGATTCTATAGGCTTTTCTATGTGGATAATCATGGTGTCTATGAGTGAAAAAAAGTCTCTGTATTTCTTTTGAATCTAAATGTTTTTTGTTTATTTTTTCTTAATGCATTTACTGGGATTTCCAGTACAGTTTTGACTAGGAGTGGTATAAATGAACATCATCCTCTTATTCCTGATCTTTGGGGAAAGCATTTTGTCTTTAATAAAAATGATTTGATGTAGGTTAGCTATAGCTTTCTAATAGAAACTTACATAAGACTGAAGTAATTTCCCTCTTTTTATAAAATGATGAAAATTTTTATCATAGATGTTGAAATTTAAAAAAAAAAATTTGCCTCTACTGAGATGATTCAGCTTTTTATTTTATTTTTTTCAATCTATTGACATTGATTGTCATTAAATTACGTTGTCTGAATTTTGAATGTTGAGACAACCTTGCATTCCTGATGCCTGGAATTAACCACGAGGGTCATAATATATATGGCACATAATTTAGTACATGATGTATTTGGTACATCATACAATTTTTCATACACACACACATACATACACATATATACTCACATAAATAGTAATACATATATGTATGTATGCATAGGATAACAATTATATACAGTCATACATATATACAATAATACATGTGTAAAAGTTATATACTACATACATAAATGATATATATTATATATAAAATATAATATATATACATACATTTTATATATATATATATATATATATATATATATATATATATATATATATATCGCATTTATATATTTGGGAGAGAGAGAGAAAAAAGGAGCCCTTACTGTGAAAAGCCTTTTGAGCTAGTCTGGAGAATCTGAGGTTAGTATATCATGCAATGTAAATAAAGGCATTGAAATTTTGATATTATATGATTTGATGACTGTAGTCATGTGCAAAAAACAATCTGGTTGTGGTGTTGAGAACTTTCTAGAAAAGGCAGAATGTAAGATCAAGGCTGGACTTATTTAAAAGATTATATTCAAAATCCAGATATGAGGCAAGATGACTTAACCAGCGGATTAATACGATTAACAAAATAAATAGATAGTGGTAGAAGTAAGATTTAGTAAAAAATGAAACAATCCAATGCCACTTAATTTGAAGCAATTTTAATCATGGAAAAGTCCCAAGAGAAAGAAAAAGTTTATTAGTTGCTCTAAAACAGTTGAGTCTGAGTGATCAGGAGAAGGGTACTATTGATTAACTTGAATATTTACTAGTCTAGAATACAACCTACCAATTCATCAGCTTGGCAATGAGAAAGAGGAGTTGGGCAGCAAAAGTATTAGTGACTTGAATAAAAAATGGAGATAGACATTACAGAAATGAACTTGAGCAGGTGTGCGTAGCACAGTTCTAAATACTATGGGGGGAATACATAGGCAATGTATTTCCACAAATTATTAGTCATTGCTGCCAAGTGTTGGAAGTCTCTAGCAATAGACTGATCAGTCTATAGTCAGAAATGAAAAGGACCCTTTTCCACAAAAATGTCAGGTTTGCACCTATGTAAAGAAGGAAATCAAACTCATCGAGGGAAGCAGGCATATCTGTATATATTATGAGTGAAACAAATCACAGAATTTGTCCCTGAGAAAGTGTCATTTTCAAGGAAGTAGGGAAATAGGAAATTTAATATGTACCTGTGAGATAATTAGAGTTGGTAATACTGCAAGTCCGTTTGTTGGCTAATTTATTTGCATACCAGCAACAACCAGCAACAACATTAGTGGAGAAAAATACAGAGCAGCTTTGCACATAATATATACTCTATATGTACTATAGTAATGCATTATTTACAAATTTAACATCAGCATATTAATTACTATTAACATTTTGTAATCAGCACTTGTATATTGATTATCATATATTAACATATACTTTATATTAATCTATATTAATATGAAAAAAGTATTTTCAAAAATATCATTACTCATAAAATTATTTTATCTGATTTAAAAATTACTGTACCAAATTGGAAAACAACTTATCCTTTTAAGCACTCCTACAGTTATTTCCCAAGTTTAACTTCTATCCTTCCTCTTTGCTTTCTCTCATTTTCCTTTTCATTCTTTTCTGCACTCTTTTGAAAAATATTTTACAGGCTTTTAGTCTTTTTCTACTCCAATTCTTTCCTTTTATTTCCTTGAATTTCATTTGGAAATAATTTTTCTCATATTGTAAGTACACATTATGTGTTCATTAAGCAAATATATGTCAAGTACCTACTGCCAAACAGTAGTAGTACAAAGTGCAGTCATACACTGTATAATGATGTTTTGGTCCACGACAGACCACATATACAACAGGAGTATACCATATAGACTAGGTGTGCAGTAGGCTACACCATCAAGGTTTGTGTAATTGATGTTCACACAAGGATGAAATCACCTAATGGCACATTTCTCTGAACATACTCCCGTCATTAAGTGATACATTACTATAGACAAAAGATGACTGCTTTTGTGAAGATTATATGATAACATACTAATAATACAATAGGAAATAACAAAAATTAAATGAAAAAATAGTATATTAGATAATACATTCTCTGAAATAATAGCATAAGTGAAGCAGAGCCATGGAAAGGGGGCATGAGGAGAGTGAAGGGTAGGAGGCAGGGGACAATTTTAAATAAGGAAGTCAAGGTAGAGCTCACTGATCAGAGGTGTGTATGTGTGTGTTAATGAAAGAAATTAGAAGCATGTTTATATGGCCATGGGCAAGAAGAAAAATTGAGGAAGCAGATCAAAGGGGAAAATTCATGGAGAAATGTGTCCAAGCAGACCATAAATCCTGAGGTCTAATGCAAAAGTGGAGAGGATAGCCACAGAAGCTCTAGAAGTCTATCCGTTGTAAGAGGAAAAAAGCAAATAGATGAGTACAGATCATGAAGGCTGGGTAGATAGCTAGTTGGAGCTTAAGGAAGTTATCTTCTGTCTGCTTCTATTTTCTCAGTGAAATAAAAAGCAGTGTTTTTTCCTGAGTATAAATGGGGGAGGAGGTGTTGGAGGTTTGAGAAAAGAAGTTACAGAATAGTCACCTAGAAAGTGGATTAGTGAATAGACAAG
This sequence comes from Rhinolophus hipposideros, assembly GCF_964194185.1. Classification (NCBI taxonomy): domain Eukaryota; kingdom Metazoa; phylum Chordata; class Mammalia; order Chiroptera; family Rhinolophidae; genus Rhinolophus; species Rhinolophus hipposideros. The sequence continues at coordinate 55,796,880 of NC_138049.1, read as the reverse complement.
TGAAATATTGTAGGACTGCTGGGCACCAGTATGGTCACACACTTAAACTAAATTTAAATATGTAGTCTGTGTGGTTTTCTTGCCTTTCTCCAACAATGTGCAGCATGGATGTGGGTAGAGAAATAGACTTAAGAATTATATTTTTTCCAGCATGGCAGGTCTGGTGGCTCAGGCAGTTGGAGCTTCATGCTCCTAACTCTGAAAGCTGCCAGTTTGATTCCCACATGGGCCAGTGGGCTCGCAACCACAAGGTTGCCGGTTCAACTCCTCGAGTCCCACAAGGACTGGTGGGCTTCGTCCCCTGCAACTAAGATTGAACACGGTACCTTGAGCTGAGCTGCCTCCCAGATGGCTCAGTTGGTTGGAGTGCGGGCTCTCAACCACAAGGTTGACGGTTCGACTCCCACAAGGGATGGTGGGCTGCGCCCCCTGGAACTAGCAACGGCAACTGGACCTGGAGCTTAGCTGCACCCTCCACAACTAAGACTGAAAGGACAACAACTTGAAGCTGAACAGCACCCTCCACAACTAAGATTGAAAGGACAACAACTTGACTTGGAAAAATGTCCTGGAAGTACACACTGTTCTCCAATAAAGTCTGTTCCCCTTCTCCAATAAAATCTTAAGAAAAAAAGAATTTTTCCAGCAAATATAGTCAAAGAAGAAAAAGGCAGAGAAGTCAGTGGTGTATGAAAAATGAAATGAACAGAGACATTTAGGCCAATGATTTTATACAGAACAAAATCCAAAGGGGCAATGACTTTCTTTAGTTTCTTTGCAGATCCATAGTGAATTTTAGCATATGGAATGATTTTGTTAAGAAAAATAAAGAAGTGACAACAAAATAAATGTAGGTAGGAGATGATAAAAGGAAAGAGACAAGGAATATTGGTACTGGAGCAATACAACAGCTGAATCTAGATAGTTTCAGTTGCATTTGTGATCTTGTGCAAACAACCATCCTTCTGTTGTCCCTACTTGGTTTTTTTTTTTTTTTTCTACTTTATAATCTTTCTGTAAGGCAAATCACACATTCTTAAGTGGTGATTTCAGCTGTCAACAGGGATATACATTTTTTTTTCTTTTTTTTTCTTTTAGTTGAAATAGTCACCAAGTCAATAACATTTCTGTCTCCCCCTATAGCACTATTCCAGGCATTCATTTAAATGTGAAACAAGACTCCGGTAAAAAACATGTGGACACAAGTTCAAAAGTTCAGTCCCACTATGCTGCTACAATGTAAAGACAGGAAAGCAGTAAAGTGCCATTTACCAATCATTCAAATTGGATATATTTAATGGAATTATGACAAAAGCCAATGTTCTTGTCTTTTCAAGAGTGATTCCATGTTAAATTGTAGAGCCTTGTTAATGATATCTTACTCTTGTCATTCACATCAGGAAATGTTACAATAAGCAATGGAATATGATTATTGTATAATGTAATAATTTTTTGCTTCTAACCCCATATCAAACGAGACTCCCATCTAAATTCCGGGCCGTGAGTGTTTTTCACCAGTCTCAATCTCTTGATGTTCCAGGTGCTGCTGAACTATTTCAGAATACTTCATTTGTGGGGTGGCCGGTTATCTCAGTTGGTTAGAGCACGGTGCTCTTAACAAGGTTGCCGGTTGGATTCCTCCATGGGCGACTGTGAGCTGCGCCCTCCACGACTTGATTGAAACAACTACTTGACTTGGAGCTGATGGGTCCTGGAAAAACACACTTAAATAAATAAAAGTTGCAAAAAAAAAAAAAAAAAAAAAGAATACTTCATTTGTGATAGGAATCCTATGGGTGGTTAAAACATTAAAGTTTGTAAATAAAACTGCAGGTACTCATTTGAAACATGAACATTATTTCCACTTATAAGCTGGGAAGAGAAGCCTTGGCAAAGAGCCACATCCTTTCCTGGCATTACTTGGATGACCTTTAATGCACTTGATCAGGGTATGAGTCACTGTTTCTGAGAACTGGAGTTTTTACAGAGTGGTCACCTTGTTGGAAGGGAACTGAAGATGTAATTCCTTAATCACACCTCTATGATCTCAGCATCTGCTGTAGAGTTGATAGAAAAAAAATTAAACAAAAATAAAATAATTCAAAACTTAATTCGTGAGGTGACAATGATAAATATTTCCTGTTTTAACCAAGAGAAAATGCTCTATCATGGAATATAAGATTCAGTTTTTGTTATAGTACCTTATCCATACAGAATTTAAAAAGAATTTTAATCTATTAGTCTCCGTTCTAGTTTTTTAAATAACTTTCCCTGTGGTTATGAGGTTAGGTATGCTTTTGCTTGCATTTGGTCATGTAAATGTTAGCCTACAGGGCCTTATCAGTCAGTGTTGCTACCAGAATAAAAGAAGAAGGAATGAAATGGGGGAGTTGATAAATATTTAATAATGCTTTTAATCAGTCCCACCAAATAAACATTTCTCATGTTGCTTTCCAAATGAGATTTCCTTATCATAGGAGCTTGCAGATGGTAATTTTTCTTTTCTCAGTGAAAATCTTGGGATTCTGGTTATGCTGGTAAATGATTTTATAATCATTAATGATTACATTTTGATGTTTAATTTATATGATTCCTTATACATCCCCTAACCACTTTAATTGGCCCATTTAGTAGCTGTGGAAATCAGTAGCAAAAAATAGAAATACCAGCCATAGGACACAAGCCATAAAGATCATTTCAGATTACAATTAGTTTGGAAATGCCAATGAGTTCATTGTGACCAGAGATGATAAGACTGTCTAAAAGTAAGCCCACTCTAATGGTACATCTTTCAGGCAAAGTATGCAAAAGTGAACCAGGTATGCCATAGCTGGGAGAACAATCAATATGGGGAGAAAAGCATATTTAAAAAGTATGGTTGAATAGTAAGATATTATGTTATTAGGTTGGTGCAAAAGTAATTGCGGTTTTTGTAATTATTTTTAACCTTTGAAACCGCAATAATTTTTGCACCAACCTATCACATCAAGCCAACAGCACATGTCTAGAACTAACTATTTTGTGGTCTGATCAATTGACTTTAGGATAAGTAGGGGTGTCCTAGCTGGATTGAGAGTCAAAGGAAATTCTTGTAGATATCTGTTTGTTCTCATGGTGACCAATTTCAATCCCTTATAATTCTTGTACCTCTGCATAAGTAGTTCTCCAATTCGAGAGCAAAGATTTCTTCCAAATGCAGTGGATTGGTTTCTTCCGGGTCTCTAGAAAGGTGCTGAAATTAGACACTGATTTTGATGTTGTTTTGCTATATTGTCTGTGTGTGTGTGTGTGTGTGTGTTTAAAATGAATCATTATTTGCAAAGAGACTCTTCTCTTTTTTTGTTATGGTTAATTTGTGTTATGTGGAATAAATAAACTCTGCACATGGAAATAGAAAGAGTGGAAAAAATATAACTTCTACATTTGTGTCACCATGGACTCCCTTCACAAATGACTGTGACTCATTTATGACTTTATCTAACTTAAAAAAAAATGGGTTCTAGTGGTCATGGAGGTGGTTGGGGAGAAAGTGTTTACAATAATAAATCATATACCATTTGCTACAAACATCTGTCTCAAGAAGGAAATTTTAAACATAGTAGCCACAACTTTTCCTAAAGAAGAGTGTTTGAATCCAAATTCTAACACAAAGGAATGTAAACAGCATTTGGGGATTAGTCCTATACCTGACGTGAGCCGTGCTAAACAGCAGCTTCTTGTTTATTATGGATTAGAAGTATTTCTCTGAGGCACTGTGTAAACCAGATTGATAAGGACAGGCAGGGGAATAATTCTAAATCTTTTTCAATACTCTTGTTCCTCTGAAATCTCCTGCAATTCTTCTCAATCTTCCAGATTCATTTTCCAGAAGTTTTCAAATGACTTTTGATTGGAAGTCTTTTTTTTTATTTTTTTTAAAGCCTATGTTTTCATCAGAAAATTACAATTATAGTTCTTCTGAAAGTGTTTATCTATAGAATTACACAGGAGTTTATCTCCTAAGTTAGTTCCACCTTTCTCCTCCATCAAGGAAAAGTCATCTTTTATGACATAATCCAAAATCCATACTCTCTAGAGCGGTGATGCCCAGCCATTCTGTGCTATTAAGAGGGATATGAAATTTTATCTTTTGAAGAGTTAAGAATTTGAAAGACACATTTTTCCATCATCCTATAAATGATATATTTTAAAAAGACTCTTCAGCAGAGATGAAAGAAAACCAATGTTTATTCTCTTTACTTTTAAAAAATGCTCTCTATATAATCCAATTTATTTAAATGTGTGTTTGTCAAACTCAAAATGAAGAGGGAGACAGAAAAAGAATTCTGGTTCAAAGAGGGCAATACCTAAACAGAATTATTGTAAAACAGATTTATTGCTAAACAAAACATTTAATAAAATATAACATTTAATAAAAACATATAATAAAATTAATATAAGAAACAGCCTTTAGAAAGTCTTATCACGTCTTTTGATTATTTTTAAAACAGATAGTTATAAAGTAAAAACTAAGTTTTATAGATGGAAATTGGTACTGAAGAGGTAATTTTTTAAAAAGTAGACTTTATAGAGAGCCGTTTAAGATTCAGAGAAAAAAATGTGTGGAAGGTATAGGGCTTTGTTATATACCCTCTGCCCCCCAATATGTGCACAGCCTATCTATCAAAATTCTTACCAGAATGGTGCATTTGTTACAATCAATGGCCTACACTGACACATCATTATTACCCAAGTTCATAGTTTACATTAGAGTTTACTCTTGATGTTGTACATTTCTATGGGTTTTGAAAAATGTGTAATGACATGTTTCTACCATTATAAAACAATATATACTGTGTTTCCCCGAAAATAAGACCTAGCCAGACAAGCAGCTCTAATGAGTCTTTTGGAGAAAAATTAATGTAAGACCAGGTATTATATTATATTATATTATATTATATTATATTATATTATATTACATTATATTAATTATATTATATTATACAGGATCTTATAGTAAAATAAAACCGGGTCTTATATTAATTTTTGCTCCAAAAGATGTATTAGAGCTGATTGTCCAGCTAGGTCTTATTTTCGGGGAAACACAGTAGTAGTTTCCCTGCCCTGAAAATCCTCTCTGCTCTACCTGTTCATCCCTCACTGATTCCTAACCACCAGAAACTACTAAGCCTTTTACTGTCTCCAAGTTTTGCCTTTTCCAGAATGTCAAATAGTTGGAAACATAAACTTTATAGCCTTTTTAGATTAATTTCTTTCCCTTAATAATACGTATTGAAGTTTCCTCCACATCTTTTCATGACTCTATAGCTTATTTAATTTTGGCACTGCACAATATTCCACTGTCTGGATGGACCGCAGTTTATACATTCACCTACTTACAGACGTCTTGGTTGCCTCCAAGTTTTGAAAATAATGAATAAAACTGCTATAAACATACATGTGCAGGTTGTGTGGATATAAGTTTTGAACTCCTTTGGGTATATAGGAGCACAATTGCTAGATTGCGTGGTAAAACAATGTTCAGTTTTGTAAGAAACTTCCAAAATGTCTTCCATAGTTGTGGTACCGTTTGCATTCCCATCAGCTGTGAATAAGAGTTCCTGGTGCTCCACATCCTCACCAGCATTTGCTGTTGTTAGTGTTTTAGATTTGGGCCATTCTAAAAGACATGTAGTAGTTATATCATTGTTGTTTTAAGTACATATGATGTGGAATATCTTTTCATATGCTTATTTGCCATCTGTATATCTTCTTTGGTGAGGTGTCTGTTCAGGTCTTTGGTCGATTTTTAAATTGTTTGTTTTGTTATTATTGAAATTTCAGAGTCTTTTAAATATTTTGAATAACAGAACTTTATTAGAACTATCTCTCAAATATGTTCTCCCAATCTGTGAGTTGTCTTCTCATTCCCTTCTCAGTTCTATCACAAAGTAGAAGTTTTAATTTTAATGAAGTCCAGCTTATTAATGGTTTCTTTCATAGATCATTCCTTTGGTGTTGTATTTAAAAAGTCATTGCTGTAAATGAGGTCATTTAGATTTTCTCCTATGTTGTCTTCTAGTTTGTCTTCTATTGTCTAGGAGTTGTATAGTTTTGCATTATACATTTAGGTCTATGATGCAATTAGGATTAATTTTTGCAAAGGATATAAGGTCTAGGTCTAAATTCATTTATTTGCATGTAGATTTCAATAGCACCACTATTGAAAAGACTACCTTTTCATAATTGTATTGTTTTCACTTCTTTGTAAAGTTGACTGTATCTATGAACGTTTATTTCTAGGTTCTGGATGGATTGCCATTAATCTGTTTATCTAAATTTCAATGATAAGACACTGTCTTAATTACTCTGCTAAGATAAACGGTTTATAATAAGTCTTGAAGTTGGATAGTGTCAGTCTTCTGACTTTGTTCTTTTCCTTCAATATTGTGTTGACTGTTCTGAGGTTTGCCCTTCCATATAATTTCAAAATCAGTTTATTAATGTCTACCAAATAATTTGCTGGGATTTTGATCAGAATTTTGTTGAATCTGTAGATCAAGTTGGAAAGAACTCAAATCATGCCAATATTGAATCTTCCTATCGATTAACATAGACTATTGCTTCATTTATTTTATTTTGATTTCTTTCACCATAGTTTTGTAGTTTTTGATATGTAGATCTTATACATATTTTGTCATAGTTACACCTAAATATTTCATTTTGGGGTGGTGTTAATGCAAATGGTGTTGTATTTTCAATTTCAAATCACACTTGTTCATTGCTAGTATATAGGAAACCAAATGACTTTTGTATATTAATCTTGTATCACAAATTTCTGTAATCACTTTTTTAGGTCCAGGAGTACTTTTTGTTTTAATTGATCTGGATTTTCTATATAGATGATCATGTCATCTGCAAGCAAGACAGTTTCATTTTGGCCTTCCCAATATGCATATCTCTTATTTCCTTTGCTTACCTTATTACAGTAACGAGGACTTCTAGTATGGTGTTGAAAAGGGGTGGTGAGAGGGAACATCCTTGCTTTGTGCCTGATTTTAGTGAGAAAGCTTTGAATTTCTCACCAGTATTTTGTTAGTTGTAGGTTTTTTACAGACATACTTTATCCCATTGAGGAAGCTCACCTCTCTATCTAGTGTTCTGAAAGTTTTTATCATGAAAGCATTTATCAAATGCTTTTTCTGCATTTATTGATGTGATGATGTGATTTTTCTAGTTTAGCCTGTTGATGCGATGGGTTAATTGATTTTTGGATGCTGATTCAAGCTTGCATGTCTGGGATAAATCCAACTTGGTTGTGCTGTACAATTTTTTTTTTTTTTAACATTGTTGGATTTGATTTTCTAATATTTGTGAGGGATAGTCTGTGTAAGTTTTGGCAGATTATATTTTTCAATGAATTGGTTCATTTCATCTAGGTTATCCAATTTTTGTACATAGAGTTGTTCATAATATTCTTCATTATCCTTTTAATGTGCTCAGGATCAGTAGTGATGGCCCATTTCCTTTCTGATACTAGTAATTTGTCTTTGCTCTCTCTCTCTCTCTTCTTTTTCCTAGTTAGCCTGGCTACAAGTTTTTTAATTGATTGATCTTTTCAAAGAACCAGCTTTTGCCTTTATTGATTTTCCCTATTGATTTCTTATTTTTAATTTCATTGATTTCTGTTCTTTTATTATGTTTTTTATTCTGCTTACTTTGGAATTAACTTGCCTTTTTAAAAGTTACTTAACTTGAAAACTTAGATTATTAATATAGATCTTATTTCATATATATGTATATATGCATATATACATATATATGTATGTATACACAGACACACACACACACACATATTCATTGCTATGAATTTCCCTCTAAGTACTGTTTTCACTGCAACCTACACATTTTGATAGGTTGTATTTTCATGTTCATTTAGTTCAAAATATTTTGCCAAACAAATTTTTATACTCTGTTCTTAGGTGTGTACATGTTAAGGATCATTATGACTTCTTATACTATTGACCTCTTTGTCATTATTTGATGTCCCTTGTCATCCCTTATAACTTTCCTTCCTCTGAAATTTGCTCTGTCTGAAATTAATTCAACTACACCCACTTTCTTTTGATTGGTGTTAAAATTGGTGTTTTTTTCCATGAATTTTACTTTTAATATATATGTGTCCTTATATTTAAAGTGGGTTTCTTATAGACAACATATAGTTGAATCTAGTTTTTTGGTTTGTTTTTTTCTTTACTATTTTTAGTGATTTGCCTAGAATTTGCAATATACATTTACAACTAATTCAAGTCCACCTTCAAATGGTACTATGTCACTTCGTGGGTACAGTGAGCTCCTTATAATAACAAAATATCCCCAATTCCTCCCTCCTGTCCTTTGTATCATTGTTGTTATTCATTTGACTTATACATAAGCACATATATATCTGGGGGTGCCACAAATGTATACAAGTAGACACTTTGGTCAACACTGTTCAAGCAGTAGTTTGCTGTAATCAGATGTATCAGGACACTGATGATAACCACTTTAAGCATCTCTTGTAATTGCAGAAGTCAAACATGATTTATATTAATTTCATCTTTTGTTATCAGTATATATTGACTATTACAATTTTAATAGTTTTTCCTTTCTTAAAATGTGTATACTTTTTTGATATATACACACATGCACACACACACACAAACACATATATACAAAGCATAGTTAATTGAATATATTGTTGCTATTATTATTTTGAACACACTGTTATCTTTAAACCAATTAAGAACTTGAGAAATAAATGTTTTTATTTTACTTTCCCTTACAAGTATTGGATCTATAATGCTCTTTCTTTCTTTTTGTAGAGCTGAGTTTCTCACCTATATAATTTCTCAGGGTGCAGAATTCTAGCTTGGTGTTTTTTTTTCTCTCAACACTATTTCACTCCACTCTCATTGCTTGTATTGTGTCTGATGAGGAGCAGAATTAATTCTTATTTTTACCCTTCTGTAGGTAAGATGTCTTAGCACTCTAGCTTCTTTCAAATTCTTTTTTTTAAATCATTGATTTTTTAAAGTTTGAATATGGTATGTCTAGGTATAATTTATTGGGCATTTATTCTGTTTGGTATTCTCTTAGCTTCATAGTTCTGTGGTTTGGTGTCTAACATTAACTTTGGGGAAATTATTACCTCAAATATTTCTTTGTTTTTTTTCTTTCTTCTCCTTTTGGTATTCCCAATATGTTCCTGCCCCACCTTTTGTAGTTGTCCCACAGTCATTGGATATTCTGTTCTTTTTATTAAGTCTTTTTTCCTTTACTCTTCAGTTTTGAAAGTTTCTATTGAGATATCCTCAAGATCAGAGAATGTCCAGTCTACAAATGAGCCCATCAAAGTTATTTGTTACTTCTATCTTTTTTTTTTTTTTTAACTCTGGCATTTATTTTTGGTTCTTTTTTAAAATTTTCATCTTTCTGCTTACACAATCTGTTCTTGTGTGCTGACCACTTTATCTATTTGATCCCTTAACATATTAATCATAGTTGTTATAAATTCCCGGTCTAATCTCTGCCATATCCGAGTCTGGTTCTAATGCCTGCTCTGTCTTTTCAAACCATGTTTTTACTTTCTAGTATGCCTTGTAGTTGTTTTTTTTTTTTTTTTTCTTGATAGCTGGACATGAAATAAAACGAACTTCAATAAATAGGCCATTAGTAATGTGCTGGTAAAGTGCAGGGGGAGAGGATGTATTCTATAGCCCTATGATTAGGTCAGACTTTTTGTGAGCCTGTGTCTCTGCAGTGTGGACATCACCAGTGCTTTTCAATCTCTCTGCATCCTTAGGTGGCACTGGATAACTAAAATGGGCTGGAGTTGAGTATTTTCCTTCCCCTATGTTGGTTAGGTTCTTTAAAAATCTCAATAGTTTAGGGCCTCATAAAAAAGTTTCTTTTGAAGACAGGCCTTGTTAGGAAGAACAGAAGGCTCTGACATATTTCAAAACTGTTTCTTTTCCCTTCTCCCTGCCAGAAACATGAGGGGATTTTTCTCTGATATTTACAGTGAGGACCTGATAGAGTTTCTGGAGGTAAAATTCACAAAAGAGTGCAGTCTCCCTTTTGACTAGCTCCCCCTGGAATTTTTTAACTCTCAGAGTTGTTCACATTGTACCTGCAACAACTTGTAAATTAAACTTTTGGTTTGCCTATCTTGATACTGTGTCCTGCAGAGGTTTCTGCTCTTGGGTTTCTGCTATAGCAAGCTGTGATTCTCAGTATTTTTCTGTCTTTCCAGTTCTGAGGGCAGCAAGTTTGCTCTGTGTGCTTCCTTCTTTGACACATCTAAGAAGAGTTGTTGATTTTCAGGTTTGGTCAGTTTTTACTTATTGTTTGGACAAAGTGATGTCTGGAAACTGGAATTTCGAGTTATCTTTTTAAATCTAATTTTCTTACCCCTTAAAATGGGATTAAGAACTAAGTGTGTTTTTTGGTATTAAATATTAGTGATAATGTTCCCCTTTCATTCTACAACTCCCGTAAGAGAGTAAACCTTCATAAATCCATCACCCCATTTCACGCGCTGATTTTGTTTTCATGTTTTTATTAACCCTGCCTTTTAAAGTGTTATTTGAGTTCAATGAGGGCAACTTAGGTAATGATGGCTTTGATGCTTATAATGATAAAATCCTCATTCTTTCTTTGGAGCTAATGCTTCCTGTGTAGGATGGATTTTTTTTTTTAATAAAAATTTATATCAGAGTAACTCTTTTTCCATTCTTCTAACATTTATGAAATATTGAGTATTTCATTAGTTAATTCCACAAATCTTCCTGAATTTATACTCATTTTGAAGTGTCAAATATTTTCAATGGATCACTATTTAGTCTAATATTCTTTAATCCAATGAGATTTATATGCCTTGTGAAGATACGTGTTTTACTAATGACACTCAGAAAGTGGATGATGTTGTATATTTGGATAGTTTCTTACTCTGCACAGTCTTTTGGATAAGCCATTCCTATGGGAGATGCTACAGGTTCATGGCTAAGAGCACATTTTCAGGAAGCAGACCTTTATTAACCATTTCATGGCTCAGTTTCCTCAACTCTAACAACAAATAAAAGGAGGATTTATAAAGAAAGCCTGTGTGATGATGATATAAAATCATATTTGTAAATGTTTGAAACAGCATAAGGCATATAATAAGTGCTTAATGGATATTATTAATAACCACAATAGTATGGTTACAGCCAGACTGGTTAGAAATTAATAGCAAAACATTTTGGATAAACCTGATGTCTTGGGCCTAGAAAGATGGAGCTCTTGGATATTGATTTATTCAGTAAATATTTATTATGTGTCAGACACTGTATTCCATGCTGGGATTATAAATAACCGTGATATAATTTGATTGTTTTAAAAGAGACACATAAAATCTACTCAGGGAGCATTGTGTTGGGATTAATTAATTCTGTCTAGGAGACTCACAGATGACTTCACAGAGGGAAAGCCATTGGAATTAGGTCTCTAGAGATGTGCAGGGTTTAGGTAAGGAAAGAATGTAGAGAAGATATAAAGAGACTTTCTAGGCAGACGGCACAGTGTGAGCAAGAGAATGAGGCATGAAAGAGCCTGGCATGTTAAGGAAATAATGGATAGATAGTTTTTCCTAAATGGTTGGCAGAGTATAGAAGGGGAATGGCAAGCAATGAGTCTGGAAAATCAGTTGAGGGCACATTGTGAAGGACTTTTCTGCTTTGCCAAAGATTTTAAATTTATACTGAAAACAATATGCTAATTGAGAGAATCCCACATATATTGTTCTACTGCTCAGTCATTCATTAACTTATGCATTTCTTCAACAAGTATTTATCGAAGAGTTGCTTAGTGCTACTCCCATTCTAGGCACTGGGAGTTAAACAGTAAGCAAAATGCCTTGCCCTCATAGACATGTCAACCTAGTGTGGAGTAGCAGACAATGAGCAAAAAAAAAATAATAATAAATAAAAAAAAATTATAGAACAAATAAAATAATAAAATAAAATAATAAAATAAATTGCACAGGTATAGATGATAATCAATGTTAATGTGAAGAATAAATCAGGTAAGAGAGATTTGCAATGTTGAAGGAAAAATTGCAAGTTTTGATATGATGTCCAAACAAGGTATTGGTTAAAAGGTATCTCGTGAGCCAAACCTGAAGGAGAAAGGAAATGACCTATGTGAATATCTGGAGAGAATAGCAAGTAGAAAGGCCGTGAGGTAGAAGTAGGCCTGATATGGTCAAAGAGCACCAACGAGACCAGTATTGCTGGAGCAAAGTAATCAAGGTAGAAAAAAAGTAAAAAGTAACGCAGAAAGATGATAGAAGATTGAGGTAGGGAATGAAGATCACAAAGAAACTTGTGGGCCAATGTTAGGATTAGATTGTAATCTGAGCAAATGGCATGATATGACTTCTATTTTAAAAGAATCAAAAAAAAAAAAGAATTACTCTAACAACCATGCAGAGAACAAACAGAGGTGTGGGGAGCTGAAGGATAGTATTAGGAAAAATAGTTAGGAGACTTATGAAATAATAAGACAAGAAAGGATAATGGCTTGGAGCAGAATGGCATTGGTAGAAGAGGTGACAAGAGAAAATGTTCTGGACATACCGTGTTTCCCAGAAAATAAGAACTAGCCAGACAATCAGCTCTAATGTATCTTTGGGAGCAAAATTTAATATAAGACCCGTTATTATATATTGTATTGTATTGTGTTGTGTTGTGTTGTGTTGTGTTGTGTTGTGTTGTAGTGCAGTGCAGTACAGTACAGTACAGTACAGTATAGTGTAGTATAGTATAGTATAAAGACCTGGTCTTATAGTAAAATAAGACGGGGTCTTATATTAATTTTTGGTCCAAAAGACACATTAGAGCTGATTGTCCGATTAGGTCTTATTTTTAGGGAAACATGGTAATTTAGAGTAAGAGCCAATGGGATTTCCTGATGGGCTAACTAGTGTGAGGTGTTAGAGAAAGTATTCATGCTGACTCAAAGGTTTTCAGCCACTCTGATCTTGCTTCTGTCCTTGCTTCCATCTTCCCTGAGACCCCTGGACTTCATCAGCTTATTTTCCTCCTTCAAGTTTCTATCGTTGCCTTTTCTAGTCCTATTCTTGTCTCTGGGAAGCACACAGGCTTCCTGGCTCTTCATAGCCTTAAAGAAAACTGTGGGTGTCTTACTCTGAATCAACATGTAAAAATAGTCTATGTATAATACAAATAAAAACCATGAAGTTTACAAATTACTTACAGTAGTAATACTTGGTAAAGTGTACTTCATTTCCTTTGAGAAGGTAAATGAAAACTTGTTATGAATTCTGTACTGTTTTCCCTAAAGTGGGACTCTCCTTTCCCTCTCCTCAGTGAGTCATATAACCTATCTCAAAAAGATAGTTTTTCTCTCCTGATGAGGATACAATCCTGCAGAATAATAGGTACTCATGTATTTACTAGGGAGAATCTTTATCTCTGTGGACTTCAACTGGGTAACACCCAAGGGCAAATTCAAGTTCTATAGCTCCTGAAGCTTACACAGTTTTGGGAGACCCTCTTTAGGAATACGGCTTCACAATTATGAATATGAAATTTTTAGAGTTTCTCTCAGAAACATGGAAGACACCTGCATTAATGAGAACCTATGTTTCATTAGCCACAGAATAAACCTGACTCTAGTGATACTTTCACCAACTCCCCATTTCACTCAGGAGTACTCTTGATTTGATAACTTCTTCATAGGATCCACAAATTTGGGGGCAGGAGAGTACTATGATCTGATCTGGACTATGATTTGGAAAGAAAATTATCATACAGTGTAAGAGTGTGTTGGTACTAGAGGCTATAAATCAGGATGATTCTTCAAAATTGCTTCTCTATCATTCTCCCATTCTTGAATAAGCAAACTTTGACATGGAATTTCCTCTAGCACTTTACCTTTCCACGCAATGAATGTCGATTTTACACGCTCCCTTCAAATGAAAAACTGACATGCTCTTCAGTTTTGACGTTTTCCAATTCTTAAACTTTCCAGTCTTTAATTAAAACAGCCATGTATGTAGTAAATATTTTTAAAGCAAAACACTATGTGAAAAATTACATTTTACTTTCAGTGGAATCTCCACATTTTCTTTTCTTTTCGTAGCAAACAGTTATGCAATTTACAACACAGGAAATAATATAGGGCAAATTAGTATCTCTAGAGCACCAGGTAAGTTCTTGCCTGAGTAATGAAGCGATTACTCTTAGGGGTGGATGTGGACTTTTGTGGTTTTCATCAAGAAATGCTGCTGAGGCTCTTCATCTGTATGCACTACTGAAAAATATTTTTACCATTGATTTTCCTCCAGCATTGATCTACCACCTGACGCCATCAATAATGAGGTTTGTCTGCTGATTTCTTAGGCTGTCTGGAATTTTTTTTTTTCTCTTTTTTGTTTTTTCCTGGCAGAAGAGACACTGGTAGTAAGGCAGGAATAAAGGTTGATAATTTGAACTTGGGAATTTTCAGCCAACACATCGACTCTGCCAAGTCATTCCTCCCAGCGCTTCTTGCTTGTTCACCTATCACTTTATTACTTTAATAGAAAGTCTTCCATCCGGTTGGCCTCCTGAGTATTGCTGTTTTTCATTTTGGTATGCATTGGAATGCAAATTAAATAGGGCAATTATCTGTGGTAAAGTGTTTTCTTGATGCCGGAAGAATATATATATTTTTTTGCTTCCCTTAGAATTCTGAAGGCATCTAAAAAGCTGATTCAAGTCAAGTACTTAGTGAGAAACCAATTCTATAAACTATGCCACTTTCATTTATTGAAGTTAGCCCATGTTTGGGCCTAAAGGGAGAATTTTCTGAAACACATGTCTATTTCACTGTGGCAGAATGCTTCCCTTTACAAAGCAATAATATGAGGGGAAAAGTAAAATGTAGATAGTCAGCATTCCCACATCCCTTGTAAAATAAAATGAAAATGCAGATACCCTTCTGTCAAGGTCCTGCTCCTGGACCAAATTATAAACCAAAATTTGACAAAGCACGTTCTGGGAGATATATATATTCATTATTATGCATGAACTTAACTAAATATTGATCACTCTGAGTGGAACAGATGGAAAAAGCCATTTTTAAGGTATTGAATTATGAGAGGTCAGGGGAAAAATCCTCATTAATAGGTCAAGAAAAATAATTTAAGAAACAAGATAAGGGATTTTATGTATATGTGTACGTTTGAAAAAAAAGATGTATTTTTGCCTCCATACATTTTTTAAAGTTTGTAACCATAATAGATGACTTTTATTGAAAAGCAGGTTAGATATAAAGTATTTCTGTATTTTACCCTATCAGGAATGCATATAACCATCTATTTCAGTTAATTATATGTATTTATATCAAACAGATTTTCACACTTTCATTCTATCTTTTAATTAGTTATAATTGTAACAACTTAACTTTTTTTTTTTTTTTGAACTGTGTACATCTGTAAGACTCAGGTAATTTCCTACGTACCATACATTTTCATTACCCACGTGAAAGATACCCCTGGAATTTCACAGCATACAAGCTGTGACAACTGTATCCTTTGACCCTGATATACTCAGAAGCAGGATTATTGAGTCATTGGGTGTTTAAATGCTTGATTTCATAAAACCTTCTAGATTAGTGTCTAAACCAGCATTTGCCCTCCTACTAACACTCAGTACTATCCTATTGTGTAGTTTGGGGCAGCATTTAACGTTATCTTTCTGGTGTTTGCCATTCATATGAGTCTGGGTTATGTGGTCCTCTCTTACCTGAAGTTACTGGCTTTCTCTGATGCTATAACCTGAACAACTTTTATCTCTCTCAGGGTTTTTTACAGTTTTCATATTAAGTTCCAGAATCCACTCCTGTCCCTGTTCCTTCTGAGACATCTCCTGCGTTTGGTTTAGAGTAGGAAAACTGGACTAATGAGCTAATTTCAAATCACCAATGTTTTGGAAGCATGCATTATATCTTGTGCGTGTGGGTGTGTACACAAATATTACATTTGAATCAGTTTGAGTGATCTTAATTTGTTTCCAAGCTGTGTTTTTGCCTCCATCTCTGTTATATTTCAATAGGAGTCGCCTGTCTGAGTATTTTGAAAATCTTCTCCCTTCTTCTGCATCCCATTGGATGGTGTTCTTTTCTTTGGTCTAGGTATTGAGTCTCAGGTGCAACCACTGGAATGCAACAAGCAGCAGCATCCCTTAAGTGAGGATAAACGAACAGGGACCAGTTGGTTTGCCAAGCGGTCATCCTTCTCAAGGTAACAGGAAAAAGCTTCTCTCCTCCACACATCTGTAAAGGCTAAGGCTCTCCTAACCTCAGTTGCAGCAAATGTTTAGTGTTCTTGGGCAGCATCCTTCCAGGTGTGTGGAAGCCAGGTTGATTAGATGGTCGTTGCAGGGATGCTCATAGAGGATGCCCTGCCCATTCTATTACAGGTTTGCAGATTGCCAAGGGCCAAACGACAGTCAGGGGAAAGACAATTTAAGAAGGAAGGTACTGCAGGGTCAAATGCTGAAAGATTTATTTTTTTTAAAGCAGTCTGAGAACTGGAAAAATAGCTTTGACGATTGGTATTTGTCATGCATGCAGGGGACCCTGCTCACTGCGCCATTTGTCATGCAGGGTGTCAGGCGGGGTCTCTGCTCCCGCTCCCCACATAAGAACGCAGGACATGGTGAGGCCAAACAGGAACACCCACGGAGCCATAGGTAGGGGAGTCATACTGCTATATTATCGCTGGCGGCATTCACCTCTCTGCAATCCGCTCTTGCTAGCCCCCATTTTTTTCTGCTAGCGTAGCCACAGCAGTTATATTAGTGGCCAATGGCTTACAGGTTACAGCTGACGGCCAACTAGCCACAGCTGATGGCCATCTGATTATAGTTGATGGCCATTTACTACCGGAGCCAGCACCTTTCTATGTGAGGTCGAGAGCCTGGAAACTGCTTTTTGGGGCTTTGTCCCCACAGTATTTCAGGGTGATTCATACTTTTTGTCCCATGGTAATGCCATCATTTCTATGGGACAAAAAGTATGAAAGAGAAAAAAAAAGCAAAGAACAAGGAAGAGACTACAAGAAAGAAATTGACAATAAGAACTGTACTTCCTGTGGAATTTCTGATTAAAATGATATGCAAAAATAAAAAATGCGGATGGCTAGAGGTAGCCTCAGGGTCAAGAGGTATTTTTAATTTCATTAATGGGGATGTTGAATATATTTATACAGATGGAACTAAGAGAGAGAGCATTAGGAAATACAGGAAAGAGAGGGATTGCCAAGGACACACAGTTCCGGTGTTAGTGGGAGGAAATTATAATAACGAACGTGACAGAATCCATCTTGAACAGAATAATGGACACTTCTCAGGCAGCTGTAAATGAGGGCAGAGTGAGTAAAACTGCAAAGAAATTTGTAGCTATAAGGGCAAAAAATTAAGGACATCACGTCCAGTGTGTTTTCTTAATAAAGTCTGAGGCAGGCTCATGGGCAAAGAGGAATGAAAGTTTGCAGTGGGTGAAGCGAGGACGTGCTGGCACTAGCTAGCAGAGGCTAGTAAGAACTAATTGCTAAGTTTTTTAGGAATTTTATGAGTCAGTTGTTAAACTTGGCCATTATTACAATGTAAATTACATAAATTTACAGGTAAATTCTATTAAAACAAAGGTAATAAATAGTAAGCATTCATCACTTCCTAATTATTTTACTACCTTTTATTATTTATGCTCTTGAGGTTATTTTAATCCGTTGCTCCTGAGAACAGATACAATGTTGTATCTGGTGGAAATACCATAAAAGGTCTGCTGCTGACTACACATTACTTCCCTACGCTATGTTCCTTGGTGTCACATTGGTACTTTGATATGGGCCACAGTGGGAATATTTGCAGTTTGAAAATCAGCAAATGCTACAAATCAAGGCATTTTTGTTTGTTTTTCAAAGAGCTGTTGATTGAAAATATGCTGGCACATCATTAGGGAAAGCTTTTAAGGAAGACAGTGAGTATTTTGAATGGACACTCTGAACAACAGGAAACAGCTGACTACTGACCGATAAAGGCAGACCAAAGCCACCTGGGCTGGGCTGAAGTTAGGGAATACATTTGTAAAAGCAATGCACCCCGCACGCACAAATCAGGTATGGAAACAGCAAAAGTATTATGTTGAATTCCTTGGATTCAGGGTCTGGTTGGGAGGGGTAGGAGTGGTTGGGCTGGAGTATCTTGAGGTCTCAGCTAGTTGTAGAGAATAGTGAATCCAAAAGGGAGCTAATGTACTGGAAGAAAAGGGTGGTAGTGTGGAACCAGAAATGAGGTGGAGCTGAAATGATGCAGAGGAAAAGTAAGAAGAGTGCAGAATTACAATCAGATAATAGGATTTTGGAATTTATTATTTCAGACAGAGCTATTTCTCGGCCTGGGGTGTGATGGTTCTTATGAGTTTGCTCAAGTTGTTATGACCATAGATACAGCGAGATTCAAAGAAGAGTCACAAGTTTAGATTACAGATGAACTACTAATATGGGCTAAAGGGACCAGGGATGGTGACAACAATTGTAGTGAAGAACTGAGAATGACACAGGAGTTCGAGGAGAGAAATGAGGGTGAGGTGGGTGTTGGAGTAGAGACCTGCATTAAGCTGGATCAAATAGTTCTGCAGTTCCTTGTGTCTGAGAAAACCATTCAGTGAGAGTGGCTTCTGTGGAAACCCAGTCGGGGCTATTTTACCAGCCAATGTCATCCTTAGATAACAGCTGCACTGGGTACAGACACAGTGTTAGAGTGTATAAGAAAAAAAAAATTAATGCAAAAACATTTTAATGTCTTGCAAAATATACTTTGCTTGACATTCTGTAGCCTTTCTTATTTGCTTAAATTTTATACACTTTCTTACAAAACTGAAATACAGTTGTGCTGATGAGTTGAGGACGGTAGCAAGGATGTCTTGTTTTCAAAAATAATATGTTTTATAGCGTACTGGTGTCCTACATCTTCTGGCCACTGCAGAGGGACTCCCCCCCCCCTTTGCATGTTCATAAATAAACAATGAAAACAACACTCTGCTTATTTTTCTCTCTCAAATTCTTAAGCATTCTCAAGTTCTTGATATTACAGCATATTTTCCAGAATTAATTTAGTATTTGTTGTTTTTCTCCATTTCCTATTCCCTCTAAGTGTAATTTTGCTCTTCCACCTTAAGTTAGGGCATCATATGGAGAAAAAGCATTAGCTCTCAATTTTGCCTTTCATTATTGATAGCGAAGCTTATATAAAAACCATTTCATTCTTCGGGGCTGCATCCTCTTGTAGCGCTTTTAGCCATTATTTTTCACCAATGTTTTGAAAGTAGACACTTAGCTCATATTTTTTAATGATGTACTCTTCAAAATGTGGGTGACATCATTGAACATGTGTGTTTGTAATAATAAATTTTCCAAAATCTTCTGTGTAAATCTCTTGTTCAGTGCTATTCAACGGGGGATCAAAACCCAGTAGTATAACGACAGGTTATTATTTTTCTACATTTTCTCTTTCCTTATAAATATAACCATGGTTTTAACAAGGACCAATGGCTTAACCCAAAGGCTTATCTGGGACCCTTTGATAGGCTAGTGCATGGATATCAAAGACACGTGTCCTTCAAATCTCATTACCCTGTTTCCCTGAAAATAACACCTAGCCAGACAATCAGCTCTAATGCTTCTTTTGAAGCAAAAATTAATATAAGACCCAGATTATATTATATTACATTATATTATATTATATTATATTATATTATATTATATTATATTATATTATATTATAATGTTATATAAGACCCGGTCTTATAGTAAAATAAGACCGGGTCTTATATTAATTTTTATTCCAAAAGATACATTAGAGCTGATTGTCCGGCTAGGTCTTATTTTCAGGGAAACACGATAGCAAAGAGTTTCCTACACAAGACTATGCAAAAATGGAGAAGAAAATCATTCGTGTGTGTGTGTGTGTGTGTGTGTGTGTGTGTGTGTGTGTGAATTATCAAGGAATAATCTCTTATATACACACACATACACACACACACACAATCAATCACCCCTCAAATTCCATTTTATTTTCTGCCTGAAGGTAACCACTTAACGCTGATTTTTCCTCATGCATATATTTGTGTAGTTTACTTTAGTCTTTTGTCACTGCTATCTGAAAAGTTTTGATAAGCCATCAGAGAGAAGAAAATAGTTATTTTAAAGTCCTGGCCAGGTTAGGGTGAATAGTTTGAGAAACTTGAGCATCCACAAAGTGCCAGGTACTTGAAAGGTGAAGAATCATTTCACCTTCATAATTATAGGAGGCAGATGGATGTAGTGAAAATGTGTCAGATTGGGGGCCCCACAGTCATGAGTTTCAGCTGAGCTTTGCCTTACTCTATGATCTGTGGCAAGCTATTTACCATTTCTAAATCTCACACAGCATTTATAATTTGGGGATAATAATATCTGTCTCAACTGTTTTGGAGAAGATTATGTGAGGTATTCTATCAAAAAGCCTTGCAGTGTACCTGGAATAGATATGAGTTCCTCTTTCTCTACAACCTTAAAGTAAATAATACCTTTGCTTTGCTATGATCTATCAAGATGCTTGAAAGTTACAGTATCTGCAGCTGAAATTTCTAAAGTTTGAATTAGATTCTTAATATTCTACCAAACTAAAAAGTCTTGAAATAAGTAGGTGGTGTTTACAATTCAGATATCTTAAAAGCACTTGTAAAGTTTAAGAAGTATCTACATAGAAAACAATAAACTATTAGTAAAAAAGATAAATTGCAGAAATCGCACTCTTCCAATATTCTAGGTGTAATAGTCATCATAACTGAATTGATAATATATTTTCTTATGAAAGATTTGCTGCTTTATTCTTACCTCAGGGAAAATATTCTATTATCTTTATCAAATGATTAAACTACAGGTTTATATTTTTAATATTATTTTTTTTAAATCATAAAATGTTTCACTGCCTCAAGATTATCACTTTTAATCTTAATAACCTAATAACTATTATTGATATTACTAAAAATCTTACTTTCTTCTCTGGTATTGTTCTCCACTAAATTAGGATCTTAACGGGTCATAATAAAATATTTTCTCCTCTTTTTCAAAAACCTGCTAAGATAATTCGTGTACTATTGGCCAGGTTGTTTAATGTTATTAGAGATGATTTATTATATATGTTATATTTTTCTCTTATGTCTGCTCTTTCCATCAAATAATACTTTAATATTAAAGATTATTATTGGGATTTACACATAATTGATGACACAGTAACAGTATTTGAGAAGTAAAGGAATATATGTACATTAACTTTCCAGTAAAGCATATCATAATTGAAACTTTTGGATTTCATATTATTTTGTTGAGAACATGAAAATTAATTACAATATTTTATAAGAAAATTTACTGTGTTCTTCATATAACTAAACTGGCCATTAGAACAAGAGCTATTTATTTTCTACGTCATGTACTAACAATTACAAAATGACATGAATTTTTTGTGGATTTATTAAAATAATATATATTCCTCTACTGTCAAGATAACTGTGTTATAAATGGGTGTGTCCAAAAATGCAAATTTTTAAATGGAAAAATGGCTAATTTTCCTAAGTAAAAGCAACAATTAAAGGCAATTGGCTGAAATTTATTTTAAACATCTAAGGGAATCACATTACAGCTGCTTAAACACTGTTAGTTTCTGTTTATGGTGTTTAGAAATTCTAAGCTTCTTTAACAGAAAAGTCTTTTACCTAATCCAATCCTAGCTTGGTTGCTAGGAGAACATTTGATGCAAATTAATCAGTAAGCATCTAACAGTCAGCTACCTGAAGAGAAGGGGAGTAGGGAGATTTAGAAGCTGGCCAGCAGGGAAACTACTGATGGGAAAATGACTGTTAAGGGTTTTTTATACACACCAGCAGCTTCACACTGTGATATGATTTTTTTTTCTCTCTCTATCATTGTTGTAGGTAAGGAGGGGGAAAGAAAGCAGGAAATATTGGAAAGATAAATGGGGTCTTTCCAGTTAAGGTGAGCTTGATTTTTTTTTCTGCTGAACTTTGGCAAGTTAGCAAGGGTTAGTTAGATGAATTAATGATTAATAACAAATGGAGACTGTGGAAATGGAATAGGGTACCTAACTCTATCTAGATATTTGTATTTAAATTTTACACTGCATTATGTAACCTATTTGAAAATAATCTTTCTGTAAAATATTTTAATAAACAACAATAAATCAGTTTGTATATGAAAAAATAATAAAAGTGTGTTTTACCCTAAAATTTTATCTGAGACAGAATTCCAGAATATTCTAGAAGAATTAAGGTAAAATACCTATTTTTTAAATGAAAGATTGTGTTTTAAAATATCAACACATGAGAAATAAATTATCTTTCTTAAATTTCAGTGGAATTTAGATGTGTTCCACAGAGAGATTTAAATCATTGATTGACATTCATATCTATGGATGTAAAGTATCAATCTGGTAAAGCTGAAGCTGTTTACACACCAGGAAGCAGTAACCTTGGTTTACTGGACCTGGATTAATTCTTAACTTTAAATCCTTTCAAGCAGATTTTTTGTTTTTGTTGTTTTCCTACTGAAGAGAACCAAAAAGTGGAATTCAATTTATAGAACTTTACTTTGTAATGAATTTAGGAGAACGCAGATGCTTTATGTTTAGAAATGAGTATCTATGGAAATATGTAAGCACAGAAATATCCTACAAAAGCTACAAAGGAAGTAAAAGAATGAAAAAATAGGTTTATTAGTTGTACATAAACTCATTCATTGTTTTTTAATAGGAACAAATTTGGTGTGGTTAGAGGGCTTATTATTTTTTTACTGAGAATAATTTTTTTTAACTTTTCAACAATAAGGAAATTGACTTCATTTATACAATTTATATTTTTAAATGATTTCCACATTGATAGTAACAACATGCATTTCAATCATAATCCAAAGTTAAAAGTCATGATTCTCCTCAAAATTTTGCCACATATTATGCTAATCTAAGATCTGAGATGTTGACCAAGATTATTTATTTTCTCATATAAAATTGTGAGGTGTCCAATAAGTTTAACTTGCTGCTCCATTTTTAAGTTATCTGGCAATAATTTATATGGAATATTATCTTATTTCCTTGCTTTCAGTCTTTCCTATGTAGACCTCAGGATAAATAGATCTACCAACATAGAAAAGACAAAAAATGTGTAA
The DNA here is from genome assembly GCF_964194185.1 of Rhinolophus hipposideros. Classification (NCBI taxonomy): domain Eukaryota; kingdom Metazoa; phylum Chordata; class Mammalia; order Chiroptera; family Rhinolophidae; genus Rhinolophus; species Rhinolophus hipposideros. Next base: position 55,773,593 of record NC_138049.1, on the reverse strand, counting down.
TTAACGTGGTTGCTAGGGACTATGACCCTTAAAGTGGGAGATGGGCCCCTTATCTCAAAGAGATTACCATCTGCTTTCAGGGTTAAAATTGAAACAAACACAAGGAACTATAAGTGAAGTTGATAAATTTCTTGTATGGTTCACCTTCTAGAGAAGTTTGGAAACAAGAATGTTTGGCAACTTCTATAGGAACCAGAACAGACTCCTCAGAGGAGATGAACTTGAGTGGAAGTTGAAGAATGAGGACAAATTGATGGCAGCTGTAGAGACTTACAGTTACATTATGTTTTAAAATTAAGTGTAGAATAAGCAACAGATATTGAAAATGATATTTTTGTAAATGACATTGAACATATACATTTTTTGATACAATCACACAGCATAAATTCTCATAGAATTCTACATACAATTAACTAGGTAATTTTTGATTGTCATTAATAAATACATATTTGATATGTTAAAAAATACGTTAATTTTATATGTACCAAAGTCCAGAGTTATGAAAATGCTATCTATGCAGAAAAAAGTTTAGAGCAAAGGCAATTTAATGAAAGGATTATTTCTAACCCTTTATTGAACAGCTATTTACCTGAATTAATTATTTTCAAAGTAAACAATGTTAATACTATTGTTTCAAAATATATATAGAAAATTGAAAAGATACAGAAAACTAGAAAATCATAACATCTAATAAAAATATTAAATAAAAATATGGAACTAAAATTCTTCTATGCCAACATATTAGTCTTGAAGATATAATGAATCTACATATATAGTGTAAATGGACCTTTTATTTTACTTATTCTTTTTCAAAGGGAAATGTAGATCACCTTAATGCTCTAAATTTTCTTATATTTGATCATGTGAAAAAAGCCCGTGTTAAGTGGTTATAATTTGGCTACAGTAATAATTACTTATATGAAAGTTGTAAATCTGAATGTTGGTAATGACCATATAACCCATTTTTATTGCAGTGCAAACTTCTCTCTCGTGTACTGGTTTGCCTTCACAGGTGCTAGCTCAACCTTTCCAAACCTGAACTCCTGCTGTATTTACTCTTCCTCGGATGTAACTCATGTGTGGTTAATGACATCAAATTTTACTCAGGCATGCAAGATAGGTGTTTGGGCATCAGGCTTGACCCTCATCTCAGAGAGCTATAGAGGTCAAATAGAATTTGATTTCCAATTTCTATTACACATACTCTTTCCACTATTGTCATTGTTTCTGATTTCAAGACTGTGATGGTCAGTTTTGTATGTTACTTTGACTGGACAAAGAAGGGCCTGGACTTTTGGTCAAACTTTATTCTGGGTTTGTCTGTAAGGGTGTTTCTGGAGGAGATTAACAATTGGATCAGTAGGCTGAATAAAGCAGATTTCTATCCCTGATGTGGGTGGGCCCCATCCAGTCAGTTGAAGGCCTGACTAGAACAAAAAGATCAATCCTCCCAGTAGTAAGAGGTAGTTTCTCCTCCCTGACTGCCTTTAAACTAATTCCAGTTTTTTCCTGCCTTTGGACTCAAACTGAAACATTGGCTCCTCCTGAGTCTCCAGTCTACTGGCCTTTGGACTCGTCTGGGTCTCCAGCTTGTCAACTGCAGATTATATTCTACTGGTTCTGTTTCTCTGGAGAACTTGGATTAGTACAAAGCCCTTGGCACTTTTGTCCTGGATTTTGTAGTACTCTCTTCATTGCTCGTCAGTGTCTCACCCTTCCCTGGTATCTTCCATATACTTGCCATAATTATATTTCTCAAACACAAATCTGTCAGGTTTTCCCTTTGCTTAAGATTCTTCCTTAGCTTAAAATGGCTCCTCATTCATTTCAGGATAAAACACAACTGTTAACCTATCAAATAAAGTACCCTCAATGATCCAGGCCAACCTTGTCGGCCCTATGTTTTTCCTTCCTTCCAGCAAAGCTGAAAAGTTCCAGTTTCCTGAATCCAAGTGCTGTATCTTTTCATGTTCTACTTGCTTTAACTGTGCAGTCACTTCTTCCACTTGCCCATTGTCCACTTGTCTAATTCCTATGTTCCCTTGACACTTGCCTTATATTGTATTTCCTACTAGAAGCCTACTCTGTTCCTTTGTCATCTCTTTGATTTCCTCCTCAATAGCACACAGTTGTAATAGTTGATTTTTAACATGTATGTTTCAGATGAAATGATAAAATTCGTGAGAAGAGGAATCACATCAAATTAGTTTACTCAGTTCCTAGCACAAAGCAGAGTGTGTAGTAGGTGTTCATACAAGTTTTGCTGAATAAGTGGGGGAACCTCATCCATGTCAATGAAGTTCATTTTTTAAACACACTTTCATATTTAACAGAGAAAATTTATTTCACAAATTCGTTTAATTCTGAATTTAGTTCTCTCTATGTTTTTTATATTCTTTACTTTCCCCTGCCATATCCACCCTGCTCAGTGCTTCTAGAAGCTGACATTTATGAACTTCATTAATTCCTGCTCTCTGGCTTAAGAGTGGGTGTAACAGATAGTAATACAGGCAAAAGATTGGAGGGTAGAAGACGAGGGAGATTGGCTTTACTCTCATGAAATCCTTTCAAACATGACAGTAGATACATTTCTCTGCCAAAGCTCTCTGTAACTCTCTCCCTTAGGTCTAATACCTGCTTCCTCCCCTTGCCCTTCAGACCTGGGGTGCCAACAACTCCCCACTATTAGCCAGAGAGTACATTATCTCCTATAGCTAGTTTCATTAAACTTGTTCATAACCTTCCTTAAACTTTTGTCAATTATTCTGTTGGGCCACCAGCTTCTGGCCAGGAGTATGACTGATGCAATAAAGCACCTCCCCCCTTCACCCGTAATCCATTTTAAGAATCCAACATGATAGCACAATCACTCTATCAATTAGGTCATATGTTGGGCTCATCAAATACATTAAACATACCAGTAAATATACAGTAGGCCAAGCCATAGTATGATGGGAAGTCTAATATTTTTTTTTAAAGTGACTAAAAGACTCTCATAGCTTTAAAATGCTTTTCAGTTTAAAAGATGGTTTCAAATGCATTATCTCATTTATAAATATCTTACTGGCAGACAGTAGAGATACTGCAAAATATAGTTTTAAAAAGCTCATTTCAATGTCATTAACATTTAAAAAATAATTTCAATTTAAATTATATTTTTGTTAAAAATACTTAATCATTTTCATCAATGTTATTTAGGAATAGAACATTATCCCAAGTCAATAGTTGGTAACAATCACAATTATGACTCAAGTTTCCTTTAGGCCTAAGTGATTCCCTGATAAGTACCTCATAGAGTTGGCAACCTCATTATCTAAAGACTGCTAGGGCATGTTGTGGCATGATTGTGAGTGACTCCATTCATGTTCTTTTGCCCACACTAAATGTAATCTTGAAAAAACAGTCTTTTCTTGACTGCTGCCGACAGTATGTATAAGCCCACATAGTCCAAAACCATCACCAGATATGTTCTGTGGAGTCTGGATTGTGGTGCCTACTAACTGGGAGAAGGTCTAGCACTCTTCATTGTCTTCCTCAGAAGGAAGGCAGCAATCCTCTTGTTCCTTTAGTGTTTTTACCGGTCTCCAGTCTAACTCCCGGGAAATCCCTGAAGCACCGAGTGTAGTTAGTAGTACAACTCCACTTTATTCTGCCGTTTTGCCGTTTTGATCAAAAGTATCAATATGAATTATACAGGCTTTACAAAGGTTAGATGGGATTGATAGACTTTCATAATCAAACACTTTTAAAAAAGGAAAAACTTTGTTTCTGGGAAATGCATGCACACAAACGCGTGCAGTCTCCGAGGCTGTCTGATTCCAGAGGTCTAGTTATCTAGCATTTAAGATAAAAGGACTGATTAGGTTACCCATGAGAGCTACTACTCCAGAAAGCTACTTTTAGAGGGTTTAAAATTCTGGATGTTTCCTGCAGAAACAACTGAGTTTTCTGAGAGCTTTTTCAGTTTCATATTATGTAAGTAGAATACACTTGAAGAACACCGCTGAATAGACTCTTTAATTATTTGTTTTTGATATAATGCCTTATATACATCTGGTAGGATACCCAAAAGACACTCTTTTTAAGTGTGTCATTTAAATTCGATGAAAGTACACAAAGAAATTGGTCTCAAGATTGTATGAACGTACATAACACTTTTGTTGCGTACCTAGTCCCGTAGCCATATTAAAGTAATAGAACGGATAGCAGGACATAAAGGGAATTTAATGCATAAACTGTTCCTTGTTGACTTCAAATCTAGGTTGAGACTCTGTAGTGTCCTGAAAGGTCCCAGACGCAAAGTCAAATTTAATGACTGAAGTTTTCCCCAGGCCTTGTTAATTCAACAATGAAAAATCACAGAATGCATTAGGTAACTGTGTACACTCAAGTAACAATTTCTGAAAGTGTGTGAGCATTTCAGTTTCTATTTCAATTTAAACAACTGATTAATCTCCTAACAAAGTATATTATTGACAGTGGATTACATATATTGTCATCAGAACAAAACTGAAAGTGTTTCAAGGGAAAGAGTGAGCCAGAGGCAGAACCCCAAGTGTGTCTTAGGTTGGTAACAGAGGTGATAGTCAAGTACTTACTGATGCCTGTTCCCAACTCCATGTTATCAGCATGTCCTGGCTGATTATTGGTTCTGGCATCAATGGAAGTTTCTAATGGAGATAACTAAATCCTAATGAAGCTGGAGAGCCTCAGGGAGTGGAAAGAAACCTCAGGAGTGGGAAAGATACAAGCAGGCAACTATAAGTGAAGCCCAGTGAATTTTATGCCAAGGCATTTGGTATGGCTATAATGGAAACACCCAAACCCACCAATATAGGGGTCAAAACAAAACACAACAAACAGAAAAGGACAAAGTGATACAAGGAAAAACACATACAAAATTTAAGTACAATATAAGCTAAGAAAGGAGGAGAGACATCAATCATATTTCCAATTTCCAAAACAATTTCAAGACATTCAGTTTATTTTGAAGGCTCATTCAGGATAAATTGGTTATTATCTGCGAAAAAGGGGATTTTTCCATGCAATGTCATCACCCTAACATGTTTAGTAAAATATCTTTCCAGAACCTTAGTGGTTGATAGATTGGTAATTGCAGAAAAGGAAACAAAACAAAACAAAACAAAAAACCAGAGGATAAGCCCTAACCAACAACTGAGTCCTCGTGGAGGCCAGCTTCCTTTGAGGATATAAAACACAGAATTCAAGAATCCTAATTAGATTAGCAGAGGCACAAAGGTGAGTCTTCAGGCGATGGAAGCTGTGTGTTTCCAGGAGATTCTGAACAGCTTGAAGCAGCACTCAAGCGCATGGCGTTTCCTGGATGGACAGGCAGGATCAGGCAAGTTGGCAAAATCTTCAGCAAATTGTTTGTAGTCAAAAAAGGTGAAAGCAAGATAGCTGCTCTCAGCCTGTTAAGGTTAGGGATGGATAGAAGTGGGGATTTGGCTAACGTTCTTGTGAGGGCGTGTTTTCTTTAAAGACAATATGTTTCTATTAAAATGTAATTGGTATACAATATTGTATTAGTTTCAGATGTAGAACATAGTGATTTGACATTTACATAGGTTACAATGTGATCACCAAGCTAAGTAGTAACCATCTGTCTCTGTGCCAGGTTATCACACTATCATTGATTATATTCCCCTTTATTTTTTTCATCCATTCCTCTGCCCCCTCCCCTCTAGCCACCATCAGTTTGTTCTCTGTTGAGTCTGTTTTTGTTTTGTTATACTTGTTCATTTGTTTTGTTCTATTTTTTTTTAAAGATTCCACATACAAGTGAAATCATGCAGCATTTGTCTTCCTCTGTCTGACTTATTTCACTTAACATAATACTCTCTACGTCTATCCATGTTATCACAAATGGCAGGATTTCATTCTTTTTTATCACTGAGTAATATTCCATTATATATGTGTGTGTGTATCTTCTTTATCCATTCATCTATCTATAAATGAACACCTAGGTTACTTTAGTTTTTTTTAAAGAGACAGAAAATAATCAAATTGGTCACAATCACCCTTCTACTAGCTGGCCAGTGTCACCTAGAAGTGGCTTTTGTAATTGGGTGCTAGTTAGCCATGGTTAGAGATCTTTAATAGCTGTGTCTGAGTGTTTCTCCCAGGAGAGCAAATACTGATGCTTATAGAGCATATTCTTTCTCTAACAGAAATGTTAAATAAAGGCATTTAGACATCATCAGAAAACAACGAAAGAAAAGTGCGTTTCCACATCAAACCATACACAGTTCTAGATGTTGGTATCTACTTCCTTTTAACACACTGGACTTCCGCTGGTTAAGGTCCATTCCATGGGATCTATTCATCATCATCCATTGGTGGGTTGTATATGTAATCCTCACTGTAGGCTGCTCTTAAATTTATTCGCTGCCTTCTACCGATTTTCCATCTATCACCTAGCCCAATGTCATGTCATAGTCTATAACTCTTTTCAGAGATGCTCTTTTGACAGAAAGAAGCTGGAGATTTCCCACCCAATGTAGTTAGGGAAGAGAGCATAAAGATGTTGCTATAGCAATATAAAGTCAATTCTAGACTCTGTTATAGGGTCCAACGCAGAGTAGCCTATCAGTTTGTTGAATCGGGGAGTCATCTTTGGGAACTACAGTGTGTAGTTCAGTGTGTAAGACATAGTCTTTGATCGTTTTCTAACAGTCAAACTTACTCCTCTTTAAGATTTTTTGTTTTGTTTTTTGAAGACTTTCTTTATTAGACTAGAAGCACACATGTCTCATTACTCAGGGCATGTTTCTTCTATCCCAATTGCCTTACTAACTTTCCTTAGAAGTAGGTGGATTGTTCTTTCCAAATGCTTGCTTTCCTCATAAGAAGCAATGGGACGTTATACTAAATAAGAAACAAAAACTCCTCCTGCTATGAACTATGACTGTTTCCTAGTGCTTACATGGAAACTTGTTTCAGTGTTTCAACATATTTATTTACTTTTTTAAATTTTGGCAAATGATTCTATTGATAGTGTCTGTTTTAACAACATATAATGAACAAGTCACAATTCATAAATAATCTAGAACAGAGGTTGGCAAACATTTTCTGTAAAGGGCCAGAGAATAAATGGGTGGCAGGATGGGCGGGAAGAGACATGCTGGGGCATAAAGTCTTTGTGACAACTACTGAGTTCTGCCTTTGCAGCCAAAAGGAACCATAGACAATATGAAAAAGAAAATGTTGTGGCTGTGTTCCAATAAACTTTTACTTGCAAAACCAGAATGAGGGCCAGATTTCGTCCATGAACCATTCTTTGCCAATCCCTAATCTAGAAAATAATATAGAAGTATGGCCTTAAAGACGGAATTCACTATCTTTTGCCGACCAAATTCCAGGCAGGAATAATTTTCCCACTCCAGTATTCAACTGCTCAAGTGAGTGTACAAATGAAATTCAATGATAGTAATATTGCTTTCTTACATTCCAAACTGACAATTCCCATAGGTGAGAGGGGAGAAAAAAACTTTAGTAATTTATTTTTTATTGTTTTGATGTATTACCTTCTACTTAATTATATATAATAAAAATACATTCATAGAATAAAATGGTACAGGTATTTAGGAAGATCAGTATGTAGGCATTATACTGAGATAGGCAAAACTCGCTAGGTATTTTTTATTTAGTGCTCACACCCATTAAGTAGGTCAGTGGTGTAGGACAAATGCAGCATTTGATAGATGCCGCTCTTGTAGAAGAAAAGGGGCTTTTAAAACTGTGCATTACACAGTGTCACATTATATAAAGTTATTGCTACATCAGGTGACACTGAAGAAACTGATACTACATGACCTGATGCAAATTCAAATAGAAAATTTGGAGCATACAAATGGATTAAACACCCTTGAAAATCAGGTAGGGTACGATTCCAAAGGATTTTAGGTCATTCAGAAATGTTATTATCTCCCAGCTAGGAAATGTAGACTGTTTTGTTAGTGATCACACTGAAGCATGAAATTGGGAGGAAGACTATTAATGGGTCAGTTAAGGTAAGAAATCAGAAATATTATTTTAAGGTGGAATGTTGTGACAAATATGTGGCAAAATGTAAAATTACCTCTCAGAAAAATCTGTGTCTATTTTCACTCACTATTTACAGTATGGAAAACATATTATCACTGGAAAATCTCACTTGAAAAGTTCTTAGCCACAAGAACTCACCAACCTTCTCAGAGTAAGACTGACATTGTCTACACAGACTGCAAAATTCTTCTTGGAAAGCAATTTCTATGTCATGTATAAAATGTATACTTCTTTCTAAAATAGCTTTTATAGTGTTTCAAAAACAGGTTTTAATTTTTCTAGTTATTTTAAAACTACTTGTGAACATATAATAAAGGGATCAGTCAACAAATATGTTAACACTGGAGTACTCTGCCAACATATGTGCTCAATAAATGTTTACTGTCTTACAAACTCTCTACTGGTTATAAAGATAGTTTTGATTGTAGTAGATGGTTGTCCATCAGAAGAATTAAGCTCTCTTTTAAAAAATATTTTGAATAACTAATGTCAGATTACATAATTGAAATCACTCTCTTTAATTTTCCTTAAGATCAATTATTGCTTGATTCTTATCCCTTCAGTTCTTTGGTTTATTTTTGGTTTGGTTTTGTTTTGTTTTGTTTTAAGTAAAGGGATCATTATTTGATATTTAAAATGGAATTTCAGGCAAATGAAGCCAATAATAATAGTAGAATTATTAGTTGATATGTGAAGATAGGTATTAGAATTGTTTTAATAAAAGTTATTTACTGTGGGAAATTAGAAATATCTATTTTTTAAGTGTAATGCACAGCAAAGAAATAGTAAAAATTTAATAGAAAGTTATAAAATCTCTGCTATGAAAAGTTAACTACTCTGATGATATTGTAAGAAATGCATTTAACAAGTCAGTTTGGGCTGCATTCTTTATTTACCACATTTGCACTTACCACCCCTTTATTTCATCACCAGTAAGTATTAATAATAATACTTTGTACTTTGAGGGCCTGAAGCATGCTTTGTTCACCTGTTTATTCCTGTCTACTGGCTACTCACTGAAACACCATTCTTTTGGCCAGTCTCTTTTCAGGTATCATGGGTGTACAACAAATGTATTTGAGAATGAATGAACATAGTAAACAAGCCAGACTTGCACATAATGCTCTCTCCAGAGACAATACCATGAAATTATTTTATAGTGACTGCTTTTAGGTCTTTAATTATCAAATGTATTCACCTGCTAAGTAATACTGCTCTAAAATAATGTCATGAGAGAGCCAGTTTAGTATACTTGAATGCATGCATGAAAACTATTATGGAGTATTCCATTTTAATTATTAACCTACTTAAAATAATTGACTATTTGATTTGTACATTTATGTGTATTTCTCAGTTTGTTTAGTATTTTATTTTAAAAATGTTTCTGTACTCTAAATTCTAAATATATTTCTTTAAAAAGCACACAATGTACTTACCACATGCTACAAATTTGAAATGCATTTTGTTTGAAATGAGTATCTATTATTCAAAATAATAGTTGAAATATATGGAGCATTTATATTTCAAAATATTAACCTTTCACTGAATTGATTAAAAGCATATAATATGGCTTTGAAGTATTTTGAAAACCTGACTACTGAAAATCAATCAAATTATTTTTGTTATTTTGTAATGTAAAACAGTTGCTCCATTTTTCAAAGACTATGATTATCCTATGCACCCTGCCAATGAATAGATTTAGTAGAAACCATAAGCTGTACAGAGGAATTATTAATAAGAAAGAATCAAAAAAAAGGAAAGTAAGTGGGTTAATTATGTAACTATGATTTAAGCATCTGTTTAGGCAATCAGAGGAATACAAAAAAGAATTTGAGAGATATTAAAATCTAAACCCAAATTAAAACTCAAATAAGAATAGAATTATTTTCAGAGCATGATGGAAATTTATTAAATATTATTTTTATTTAAATGGAGACTTTGAAATGGACAGTAAACAGTACTTAGTTTTATTTTTGTTGTTGTTGTTGTTAATGTAGCATGAATAATTGCTTTATTTATTGTAATTACCTAAAGAATCTTACAATTACAGCTGCCACAGTATCAGTCTATACATTTGTGACCACAAGGTCAAAGTAAATGAGTTTAAAAATATTAGGTAGAAAAAAGTATTCAGGGCTCAACTGAGGTATTCATATGTTTTCAATATGATAAGTGAGGTATTCATATGTTTTCAATATGATAAGTTTACATTTTTAATGGCATGTTATGAAACACTTTTTAAAAACCGTTTTTGCTAAATTTTTAAATACATTTATAGTCAGAATATTTATGGCAGGTAGTCTTTAATATTTCTGTAAGCTTTAATATTTCTACATTTGATTTGGATTTAGTTTGTGTGTGTGTGTGTGTGTGTGTGTGTGTGTGAGTGTGTGTGTGTGTGTGTGTGTGTGTGTGTGGTCAGTTATTTGATTGGTTCTTTTAAGTATTCCATGGATGTATAAATATTGCATGGACATTCCTTTAATCTCCTTAAATCATTTTATTTATTATATAATACAATTATTCTAGTCCTTACTTAATTTTAACTAGGTCTATCTGATTTCAAAAGATAGTCTTCTTAATATGCCTATCAAATATATCAGCGTTCTTTTAAATTCTTTATTAGCCTCTCATGCTAACAGAATGAAATCTAAATTTGCCTGTATGACAGGAAAAGCCCTTCATCCCCTTCATTTCTTTCAACCTCCCACTGTGCCTTCACATCTGATATATTACTAGCAGATCCATATTGGAAAAACTCAGTTTTCCAAACTTGGCATGCTCCCTCACACCTCTGTAACTTTCTATTCTTTCTCTAGACTTTTAAGTCCCTTCCCTAAGTACGTCTGGCTAAATAGAGTCGCTATTCAAAACTCATTGTAGTACTAATCTCTGGATAGTAATCTCCTCCAATGTGTTTATTTACTTTATAACTGTGCTGTTCAATGTAGTAGCCACTAGCTACGTGTAGCTATTTAAATTAAATTTAAAGTAAAATAAAGTTTGAAAAGTCATTTTCTCAGTAGTGTCAATCACATTTCAATGCTCAGTGTCCACATATGACTAGTTACTGCAGCACTGCACGGCACAGATGAAATATTTTCATCATCACTACAAATTCTATGGGATAGCGCTGCCTTAAGATCATAATCATCATATTGTATAGTGTAGAGTAGTTATTTTATTTCTGTTTCTCAATCTGGAGATCCTTTAAAGCAAATAATCATTGATCTGTAGGACATGTAGTAGAAAAGCAGTGTTTTGTTTTGTTTTGTTTTGTTTGTACTGCATATGTCAATAGTCAAAAACATCTATAAAAGAAAACCATAACAAACTATATAACGCAAGAGATACATAGAATTATTAAGGCACAGTAAACATCTGTAGAGAAAAGGACTTTTGAGTCATGGGAATAAAATTGTCTCAGCCTAAAACATAGTTAAAATCTGAAGGAAAAAAGACCTCAATTCTCTTGTTGCAGCTGCTATAAAGAGCATGAGGATCTTAAGCAGTGGTAATTTTGAAGAAAAAATTGACAGAGAATGATATCTTTTAGAGTTTTAGAATGTTTTATATGGTAACAATTAGATATGCAAGTAAAATTATTGTTTATTATTTGACCATTGTGAGACTAAGTAATATGTGGAATTGTTAGAAGGGACCGAGAACTTTCAACATTTAAAATACCATCTGTGAGAAGGAACTAACCATTGTGGACATATTATAGTCCCACATGGGCAATAGATGCAAATGTCTCTGGAGTCCAACCATAAAAGAGCACAATCCTAAACACTATTATTAAACTAATAATCTGTGTAGGGGACATTGGTAATTAATGTCTTTGTTATATTACATTTGTGCCTTAAGATTATTTATTGTATTTGCATATATGCATACAGTAATTATAATAAGGTATATATGGTTCTTTTGTAATTTGGATCCAGTTCTTATTAAAATCCACACATTGTCTTTAGAAAGCTGGCATGCAAAGACCTTTGTGGTTTCACTTACGATTAGTATATAGAAAGTTGCAAAATAATTTCATTCCCACCCTAGAATTGAAAAAGAAAGAAAAACAGATAATGTCCAAAATCACTTTTCCTTAGCCCATCAGAGAACTGAGGTTGCAAGACAACCAATTAAACTGAGTTCCAAATAGTGATCAGATTTTCCAAGGAAAACTAGAACATATAAACTGCTTCATAGTTTGCAGAGTACAGGAGAAATAGGTGGTCATTTTTCAAGTTGATAAGAAGAAAGCAACTAAAATGCTAATGATTTCGTAAGGCTTACTGAAAAATAACAAGCCAGTTTAGAATAGCTAGGAGCCACAGACACAATGGGATTTCCTACTAACTCAAAAGTTCTTCTCTAAAGGTTTCCAATGGGTGTTCCAAAGAAACACTGGAGGTAGAACAGGAAACTGGAAATTCTGCCCAATGGCATAAGCATACAGGAAATGGTCAGCTGATACTGGGCCACAGGCCCAAAGCCATACATCTTTCCAACCTCTCTCTAGCACATAGTAAATGCTTTAAGTTGGGAGAAGTGCAGCAAGCACTCTTGTCACCAGTTATCAGGCAAAATTCCATTATTTCTGGGAAGGGAGAAGAAGCAAAGTGCACTATCTTTGAGGAGGTGGAGGGTAATAAGTACACACCTTCCTAAGACACAGACAAAAATCCAGTACTTCTGGAAAAGGGGCAGAAGCAAAGAATCTCTACTCCCAGGACAGAGATTAGAAACTGGTTTGAATCCAAGATGCTTTATTGACACCAAGCAGAAATTTGCATTCATTGGAAAAGGACAGGAAACTCCTATGAAAGATCAATCACTGACACAAAGCACAGAGTTTGGCTGCCGTGAAAAGGAAACACATGAACCCAGAGAAATTGTAACCCAAAGAACAATATGGTGGTGAGGTCCCTGGCTTTCCTGTTTGCTGCATTTATTCCAGACAGGGTCCTGGAGAAGTTGGCAACCTGGAAATGCTAACAGATGAAGACAAAAGAAGGAGAAGGAGAAAGGCCCCAAGAGAAAGCTGATCACTCAAGTCAAAATGTCAGAAAAGGGGCAGCCTACTAAGACAGAAAAGTTTTAGATAATAACTGCTATATTCCAGGTAAACATCAAAGAAGACAATGGCTGCACTCCTGGCAGTCAGGGTCAAATTCAGAACCAAGACTTATACTGTAACCAGGCTGTAATGAGGGTCCCCAACACTTTTCCTCTCCACGTGGTGTCAAGCAAGGCTGAGTGGAGAGGGAAGACTTTCATCCTCTGCCTAGCAGTAGGGAGCACTTTTTTTCTGTGTAGTTAGTAGAGACCACATGGGAAGTTTGTACTTCTACCTCCACCCAGGAGTAATAGGAGACTCCTTTACCTTGCTCAGTAAGATGGTGTCCAAGGAAGTCTGTTGGAGACTGGAGACTTTCACCAACACCCAGCAGTCACAAAGTCACCATCACATAGTATCAGTGGAAGCCATGTGGGGGCAATAATAAGGCAAACTACCCCTCTCAACCAGTGTCTAACTGTGGAAACCTAGTGGGGAACTGGGATATCCACTTACTCCTTCCACTGGAGCAGTATCAGAGGGATACTAAAAATAAAATTTAAATACCATTCAATGTTTCATAATACACAAAAGATCCTCATTTTAACTGAAAATCACTTATCATAATGAAGAACAAGGAACAATTCAAATTGAATAAGTAATGACAGCCAACAGAAGCCAACACCAAAAGATGTTGGAATTGTCTGACAAAAATTTTAAAGCAGCCATATTAAAACAATAAGTAATTACAAACATGCTTGAAACACTTGAAAAAATTAAAAAGTCTCAGTAAAGAAAGAGAAGATATGAAAAATACTGAAATTTTAGAACTGAGACATGAAAGCTTAAGGGACCCAGCAGCAGAACGGGAAGCACAATGAACTTGACATAGAACCATAGAAATTACCCAAACTGAACAACAGAGAGAAATTAGACAAAAAAATAGAGCCTCGGGAAATTGTGAGATGGGTCCCTCATAATATATCTAAAATGTATGTGATTTGAGTCCCAAAGGAGAAGAGAAAAAAGATAGGACTGAAAAAATAGTTAAAAAATAACAGCTGAAAATTTCCAAAATTTGGGAAAAGTCACCAACCATCAGATTCAAGAAGCTGAGTGAATCTCAGTTAAGATATATGCAAAGAAAGCCACACCGGGACATATCATAATCAAACTTCTAAAACTAAAGGACAAAAAATGTTGAATGTAGTCAGAGAAAAAAGACACCTTACCTAAAAGCAGATAAATAACAGTGGATTTATCATCAGAAACTATTGACATCAGGGGAAAGAGGCACAATAGTTTTCAAATACTGAAAGAAAAAAGTGTCAATCCAGAACCTATACTCAGTGAAAACATGCTTCCAGATACAGGAGGGAAACAAAACATTCTCAGATGAAGAAAAAGGAGCATTTGTTACCAGCAGATCTACCATAGGAATAATTAAACATAGTGCTCCAAACAGAAAGAAGAAATCCTGTAGCATCAGGAAGGAAGAGTAGAAATATGGGTAAATATTTTCTCCTTCTTCTCCTTCTCCTTCTCCTTCTCCTTCTCCTTCTCCTTCTTCTTCTTTTTAGGTTTTTTTGTTAATAAATGGCTTTTGCAGCAAAATTATAATAGCAATGTGGTTCTAAATGTATGTAGAGGAAATAGTAAAACAATTATAAAAGGAGAGGGAAAGGACATAAAGAGTCACGGTATTTCTAACCGTCACTCAAATTGATAAAATGGTAACACCAACAGACTGTGATAAATTATGAATATGTATTATAATATTAGGGTAACTACTGAAAAACTATACAGAGCAAAATTTTATAGTAAATTACCTCTCAAAGCAAAAACACTAAAGAGTTATACAAAGGACTACACTAAAAAATGACATAGATAAATCAAAATTCAGTTCTGAAAAATTCATGTAACTCACAGGAAGCAAAAGGAAAACAGAGAAAAAGGGAGAACAAATAGGAAAAAACAAAATAATGGTAGATTTAAACCACACCC
This sequence comes from Rhinolophus hipposideros, assembly GCF_964194185.1. Taxonomy (NCBI): domain Eukaryota; kingdom Metazoa; phylum Chordata; class Mammalia; order Chiroptera; family Rhinolophidae; genus Rhinolophus; species Rhinolophus hipposideros. Next base: position 55,758,466 of record NC_138049.1, on the reverse strand, counting down.
TATCAATAATTACATTAAATTAACTCCAATCAAAAGAGAAGAGATTGTCACAATGGGAAACAATAAAACAAACAAACAAAAAAGCATTACCCAACCATATGCTGTATATAAGAAACTCACTTTAAGTTTCAACTTAGAATTTTATGCCCAATAAAAATATTTCAAAAACTGCAGCAAAATATTTTTTCAGAATATGAAAGCTAAAAGAATGTATCACGGGCAGTTTCTCATTAAAAGAAAAGTTAGGTTGTTGCCAGAGGCAGGGGTTGAAATGAGTAAAGGTGGTCAAAGGACCAAAAAAATAATAATAATAATAATAATTCAGGAATTCTTTCCAGCAGAATGAAAATGATACTAGATGGAACTTGGGTTATACTAAGGAATGGAAAACATCAGAAATAGCAATTATATTGGTAAATACATGAAGTTTATATTGTATTATACAAATATTTTAAAGTAAAAGCAATAATATGGAAAATATCCCACAGATCCTCACGTTGTATACATAGTAGGCTTTCAGTACAGTTTTGCTAAATGAATAAGTGAATGGAAAATAAAATAAAGAAAAATATACTTGAAAATAGGTATTGTTCATTTATATCTTTTGCAGTTTTAAAAGTAATTATTATTCTTACTGATTTCTCTTTTTTAACAGCAAATAAACATTCATGTCATGTAATTTTCTTCCTTTTCATAAATATTGATGACAATTGCTTCAACCCAAGCCATTACTCAAAAGTCATTTATTCAGTGAAGTTTCTCCTTGCTCGTATTATCTAAAATTTCAAGATCCACAGTTCATATCCTTTTCTATTTTATCTTATTTATCAATGTTTGGCATTCCAAATATTTTACATATTTACCTTCTTTTTCTGCTTCCCACTATAAATTTAAGCTTCATAAGTGCAGATATTTTTGTCTATTTTGATCACTGTGATATCAGTAGCTCCTAAATGTTCCTGGAACAGAATAGATGCTCAATAAATATTTGTTAAATATCAAATATCCACAGCGGAACTGATTACAATCTTTTCTTTCCTTACATATGCTATCTCAAATTATAGTACTATATATAACCTATATGGTTACTGATGTTAGAAGCCTTTATTTTCCCCCTCAACTTTCCATGTTCAATTAAATCACCTTTTGGCTTATTTTTCATTTTACTAGATGGGAACTAGTTCTTTGCCTTTCTCTACGTTTTCTTCCAGAGAAAGTCTGCTAACTGGTCTCCGTCCCAGAATTCCCTCCCTTTCAAATAGCCCCATCCATATTGTCATAACCATGAACTTTCAAACATGCAACACTACTCGCATCATTCCTTTCTTCAAAAATCTCCGGAAGCATCCAAAAGACTTTGGAATAAAGTCCAAACTCTCTATCATCATGCACAGGTCCTACCTCCTTTCCATCCTCATCTCCTTTTACTCTTTGCAAGTACCAACATAGAGCATTTTGTTTTACTTCTGGCCTTTCTGATACAATGACCTGGCCTTCAGTGACTCCCTCCACACTTTGTCAGGCTAATCACAAACATAAGTGTGGGGTAGTTAATCATTTTCTGGACACTTCTGTAACTGTCAGTCAATGTGCTGATATTCTCTTACAGACCATGTGTTCCTGGAGAGGCGAGAGTGTATCTCACCTTTATACTCAGCATAGTACTGGCATAGATTAGGCACACAGAACTGTGGAAAAAGGATTATATAACAGAATATCAAACTAAGGGACCTAGAATGTACATTCACAGGGCAGAGATGTCATTTATCTGGAAAATGACTTCAAGAAAATGATAATCTATTAGAATTTTAAAAATTATTTTAAATATTGATGTGGTCAAATAGCACATACAAAATCTGGGCCCGCATGTTAAAATAGCTTTTTGAATAATTTTTAGTGAGTTTTAGGTTTAGTAGGTCGAGCTTCACTAATATTTATGTTTATGATCTTCCTAAATGACCCTATCAATTTCCAATACTTTTTGCCTTTGGGTTAAAGCAGCACAAGCATGCACCTGTAGTGAATATTTTCGAAATTCTCTAAACAATGTTGAACTTAGCTAGGTGTAGAAGGTTAAGCAGAGTCTATTTTGTGTCTATCTTGAGGAATTTCTGGTCACAGATATATGCTCAGGGTTCATATGCCCAACTGGATCAAACTACTTTCACTTTTCTTAAGTGATTTGGGTGCTGAAATAGTTATTTATTCAAGTTTGAATTTTTTTGATTCTTTACACATTTAGGAGAATTAGTTTCACTTTGAGCATTTATTTGCAGGTTCCCATGATTCTCAGTTCACTTTATTCTTTGACAGCTATAACACATTATTTACACTTATTTCGAATCAATTATGTTAAATGTGCAGTTTTGCTTTTACTTTCTCATTTTCATTTTCTGTAAACTAACTTTGAAAGCAGAATAAAGTACAGTTTTGTGATCATCACAATAGGAAAATACTTATGTTCCCCAAATTTGGTCAAATAATGACTTCCCTAGTGTTAATTTTAACTTATGAAAATAATCAAATCAAATCAAAATAAAGCACAACACAAATACAAATTTCTAACAGTTACCCAGAGTTTATAGGTCTATAGCGACTATGAATAAAAATTGCTAGAGGCAATTTTTTCAGTAGAAATTCTGCTTATGCTGTATTTTTTCCATAAAAAATATTTTCTAAACAAATGTCAGAATTATAATCTTTTAATTAATTTGGTACTCCATACAGAGGATTCCTACATGAAAGCGAGTAGCTGTTTTTGCCACGGTGCCCAGAAGGATGCCTCTATTTTGCCAAAAAATGTTCTGTCACTAATGTGAGGCCTGTTGACAAACTGTTGTTTATATGTTGTCAATGTGATGCCAAGTCAATTGTCTCACTATGGGAATCCTGGCTTGGGAATCCAGCCCAGAGGCTGTCTAAATCTTTGTAGGCACACAGATACTTTGGGGAAAATAAAATTAAAGGTAAAAACCTCTTTTTGCTTTTATTTGGCTTTTAAATGATGTTTCATGAAGATAGGAAAATAAGTGGTGATCAAACAACTTTGCAAGACTAAGTCTAAAAACTTAGACATGTGGTTGGTTTTTAATTCCTCTAGCGGTTAATTAAGAGGCTAATTGTACAAGATGGTTAGGTATATATCAGCTTACAAATTTTACCTTTTTTTTCTTTTCCTTACACAATAGCAAAGTAGAATCCTTATCCGTCTTATTTGGCCTCTAAATCGGTGGTTGTCAATTGGGGGGTGATTCTGTTCTTCAGAGGACATTTGGTAATGTCTGGAGACACTTTTGTCACCATTGGGGAACTTTGGTATGTACTGGATAAAGGCCATATATACAGCTAAACATCCTACAATGCACAGACAGCACCCCACAACAAAGAATTATCGGTCCCAGATGTCAATAGTGATGAGATTGAGAAATTCTGATCTATATTAAATGGTTGAGGTGTGTAGATAATAGCATTAAAATGTTATAAAACGACTGTAATTGTTAGCAAAAATAAAATATTATTATTGCTAAAAATTTTAAAGGGAACAAAAGGAATGCCAGTAACATTCATAGTAGCAGAAAAAAACACAAAAGAGAGAAGGAAAAGAAAAACATTATCAGTTCACAAATAGAAAAGGAAAAGAGGTAGGAAGGAAGAAGCAAAGAAAAATCAGTATAAACAAAAATAAAAATATGAGACTGGACATAATTTTATATATTACTAATTGAGATACATATAAAGGACCTGACTAAAATGACAGAGTGAAAGATTGGTGATATTTATATTTATATATGAAACATACAATTGAAATGACATTCATAACTTAAGTATATATATATATAAAGAGAGAGAGACAGAGAGAAAACACTGTCCCAAACAATGATATTGTAGCAAAATTAATATTGGATAGTGCAGGTTTTTAAAGCAAAACCATTATTAAATTAATAAGAAACATTACAAACCACTAAAAGTAACAATCCACCCAGATGATATAAAAAATTGAATCTGTATATAGCTAATCAAATAACCTTGAAATATGTAACACAAATACTGATAAAATTACAAGTGGAACTGGACAAATCCACAAGCATAATAGATTAAATATCCTTCTGTCAAAAAAGGATAGATCAGTCAGATTTCAAGTCAAAAGGATATAGATGATTTAAACTTTAAGATTGTTTTGATAGCTGTGATTTAAATTACTTCAACATTCAAAGTTCAGTATAAATGGGTGTATTCATCATGATATATATTCTATGGGCTCAGATCAGTTGTTTGATCAGAAATTCACACTCCATAGGTGGTTGAAGAGCATTTAATCTAAAAATCCCACACTCGAGAAGTGGCTTCTAAAAGTGCTTCAGCTACCTTTGAGTCCCATCAACACCAGAGACTTTGCTAACCATCATGAGTATTAGAAATGCATGATGCAAGTCTTGCTAATAGCATTGTGAATGTTAAAAATGGGTTCTCATTGATGAAATCAGTGGCATTGCCGTACGTGGGTATACTCCTCACACATCGGCACAATAACCCTTTTTTTCTAGAAGCCACCCTAAATTAGATGGTTCAGCTTTAGGATATGTTCAGCTGAATTTGCAATGGAATACTGTCACATTTGCTTCAGGTGAAACTCTCAAGCAAGGTATTTTGGGAACACCAAAGATAACAGAACCTGGACTTCAAGATACTTACAGAAAAATTGCTATGTAAAAATGATTGCTGCAAATGATCTGTATTAATAAAATAATTCAATTCAGAGGCACAAAGATCTACAAAAATCAGCTTAAGAGTAGAGTATGACCAAATTGCCTTAGGATAATTCACAAAAATACTTAAGTTGGATTTCATATAGCCCCAACAAATAGTGAATATACATTTTTTTTAAGTTCGCATAAAACAGTTACAAAAGGCAGTGATCATCTAGTAGGTCAAAAAGTAGTTCCCAACAAATTTCAAGGAATTAATTGCTGTAAGCCAAGTTTTCTCACTGAAATATAATTGTAAAATAAATCATGAATAAAATAAACATATAAAAATATCAAAAAATTTTCCTGTGGTTAAAAATAACTCACTCCCATCGTTAAAAAAATAGCAATGGGAATGACATATTTTAAATCTGATGATAGACTGTCTGTATATCAGAACTTGCAATTTATATGGTAGTTATTGAGAGATTTATATGAGTATACATATGTGTAGTAAAAGTATAAAAATGTGGACTAGATACAGATCAAATTCATAGCAGTGGTATCTTTTAGAGAGGGAGGAAGATAAATAGAATTTGAGAGGAAAATATTTGGGGCTTCAACTTTACCTGTAAATTATTATTCCTTAAACAAAATAAGACCAAAATAAGACCAGGTCTTATATTAATTTTTGCTCTAAAAGATGCATTAAGGCTTATGTTCAGGGGATATCATCCTGAAAAATCATGCTAGGGCTTATGTTCCGATTAGGTCTTATTTTGGGGGAGATACGGTGTATATTTTGTAAAATCACCCATTGTTTAGTTTGCTGGGGTACTCTTGTATTATCTTTTGTGTTACTCTTCATTTTACAGTATCCAAATAGCAAAATGTATTAAAGAATTGTCTTAAGGTATGTCAATTTTACCTGGAAATCTTTCTATAGCAGAAAAACATCTCAATCAAGACCTGAACTCTGATTGAAAAAGTATTGGAAATTAAAGTGATATGGGATTTTTATGACACCAATATGGTTCCTCCAAAATGTGAGCCTTCTGTCCTAAATGAGGTTTATTTACTTTAGGAATTTGTGGCACTTATTTAAAACAAACAAACAAAAAACAATTGAGGCTTCTGGCCACTTAGATTGGGTAGCTGTATTAAGAAATTCATTATCATCAGATTACACTTTCCTAAATTTCTCAACTAGAAATCTACTAAAAACTCCACTTTTTACTGTTTCTGAAGTAGAATATCAATGATCAATGTAGGAAATGATGAGAACAGAAGTGAATGTATTATAAATACAATATGTTCACTCTAATTATTGGTATATAAACTAAGAAGTGACTTAGGTTGCATTTCTGTATTTTCTTCATGAATTTATAGTTTTGTAAATAGGTAAGATAAAACTAAATTTCTTTATGTTCTTAAAATGAAAGTTTTTATAAAATATCTTCAAATGTTCAGATATTATCCATATGGTCAGTACTTAACATTTCTTTCCAACATTCTTAAGATATTTTAAATATCAATGGAAAATAATATTAGCAAATGCTTTTTTATGTTTGCTATATACCCAGGAGTATTTTAAGTCACACACACACATGTGTGTGAGTGTGCATGCACACATGCATATACACATATATACACATACACAAATATGTGTACACATGTATGCACATATACATATATTCAATTATATAGCTGATTCCTTGAATCACCATAAGACATTTCAGTGACTTTTTTCTGTGTATGTGTCTGTTAAACAAACAACTTCAGCCAGTAGATTTAACTTTATTTCCATATGCATTCTGGGACTCTTCATAAATGTATCTGGCTCTTTGGGAATATGGTTACAAACCATTTTCTAAAATTTGAGATTGTCCTTAGAGTACAGATGGAGTGAATAAAAACCTTTGTAGGAAATAGAGCACTTTTTGCTTATTTCCAAATAAGGAAAGATACATTGTTAAACAATATATATCCTATGCATTTTATTCTCATTTTAAAAATTGGGGGTTGGGATGGGACAGAATAGTCACCAATATTACCAAAAAAATGAAAAATAAAATAATTATTTACAGTTGGAAAATTCAGTAAGATTATTTGCTTTGAGAAAATATAATGGATGGGAATAACTAAACTATATCTGTTTTGAAGTGAATATTTTTCAGTATTTAATTTTTCCATTCATTTAGCAAAATTGTATTGAAAGTCCACTCCACTATTTATTGTCATGAACTATGAAATTGATCTACATTTCACCTATTCTATTTGGACTTTCTTTAATATATTAGTTCAGATTTTATTAAATGATGTCTTCAAATTTAAATATATTATGTTAAATATTCAGATTATTCCACAGTAATAGTCCAGTACATAGCCAGTAAAAAGGAACATTTTATTTACTCAAACCTCATGCAGGTTTAATAAGAAATTAGATAAACTAGTGAAGTAGTTAGTTCTTCTGGTGAACAAACCAGATTGTTTCTCTTTGAAAATATTTAGTATAGAAGAAAATGAAAAACACTGAAGCTATTAGGTCGTCAGTGAAATCCACAGTAATTCATAATTTGTGGTGTCAGAGACATTTTATGGAGGAAAGTTTACTTCAGAGGAAATATACATTCCTCTGAATATATATTATGTTATTTGTTATTTGCTTTATGATAGTCTCCTTCTGAGACTATCATAAAGTTTTAAGAGCTTCCTAATGATGTCTTTTAAATAAAATTATTTGTAGTTACTTTATAAATATTTATTTTTTTCTACTTCATTTCAAGGCCATCAATTTTAACTATCAACTATAATTTTAATTCACTCTTTAGTTTTTCCTCAAAATATTCTATAGAATTTGATTTTGAAGTAGTTTCTACTGCTGTGTTTTCCTGTATGCATTTATTTATTCTTTATACATATTTATTACTTTCATTCACATAATTATAATTGGAATTGCTATATGGAATTATATAACTGGCATATAGATTTTTCATATACATTAAGACTTTACACATTCAATATCATCTCTTATTTGAAAGGGAAAATTGAAGAAAGCACATGTAGAATAAGTATATGATTTTAAGATTTTATTGATCATGTTTATTTTTTAAATGCTTTCAAAATAATGATTTGGCTAGCTAGCTAAATTAGTAAAAATACAGCTATGACAGTTAAAAATCAAAAATGAAATTATGTTCTGTCCTCTATATGAGCTATATTACTACTCTTAACCACATGTCTTTTAAGTAGCTATTATACTCCCTAGGCTGGGACTGGAGGTAAGTGAGTAAGTAGGAAACCAAAGGAAAATAAATAGAACTTTTCTCAATCCATCTTTACCCAAGGTACCTCTTTTTTATCCTTTATTCTGAAGGACAGTTTCTGCTAGCTTAGTTCCCAGATTTTCTATGATGCAAAAATTAGGAAACTAAATACAGAGAGGCAGGTCTGCAGAAATCTGAGGAACAGGGTGAAAAATTAGTGAGAGGCTCTAAAACAACCTATCTAATGGAGGAGGGAGGGATGATAGAGAACACAGTAAGGGACAGAGTTGGAGGTAGAACTCCTAAGGTACCTGTTACTTCACAAATCTATGGAGAGATATGGCCACCCAGGCACACAAAGCTCAAAAAGATCCCCCAAAGCATTCAATCTAAAGAATTTTCACTGAGATACATTATAATCAAACTCTCAAAAATCAAAGACAAAGACAGAATTTTGAAAACAGAAAGAAAAAATAAAAGACTCATCACATATACAGGAATGCAATAAAGATATCAGCAAATTTCTCAGCAGAAACATTGAAGGCCAGGAGAGAGAGGGATTATATATTCAACTCAAAGGAAAAAAAGTGCCAACCAAGAATACTTTACTTAGCAAAGTTGTCCTTCCGAAATGGAGAGATAAAGACTTTCCCAGACAGACAAAAGCCAGGGGAATTTATCACCACATTTCCTGCCTAAAAAGAAATGCCATTGGAGTTCTTCAAGCTGAAATTAGTAACATTAATTAGTAACAAGAAAACTCATTAATAGTAACATGAAAGTATGTGAAAGTACAAAATTCACTTCAAAAGGTAAATATATAGTCAAATTCAAAATACTCTAATATTGCATTTGTGGTGTATAAATCACTTTGAACTCTAGCATACAGGTTAAAACAAAAGTGTTAAAATAACTAAAACTACAATATTTTGCTAATAGATATACAGTATAAAAATAAGTAAATTGTGATATTAACAACATAAAAATGTGGAATGGGGCAAGTGTAGAACATTTTGTGTAATTGAATTTAAGTTGTTATTTGCTTAAAATGCACTTATAATTGTAAGATGCATTATGAAAGACTCATGGTAATCACAAAGCAAAAACAAATGATAAGGAAAAAGAATCAAATCATATGACTACAAAAAAAAAAATCATCCATTGCCAAATACTCTAAGAGAGGAAGCTTTTTAGTTTGATGTACTCCTCCCGGTTTATTTTAACTTTTGTTGACAGTGTTTTTGGTGTCTTATCCAAAAACAAAATAATCATTGCCTAAGCCAATGTCAAGGATCTCTTTCCCTATGATTTATTCTAGGATATTGTGGTTTCAGGTATTACATTTAAATCTTTAATTTTGGTCAACAGTGAAAGATAGAGGTCTAATTTTATTCTTTTGCATATATATGCATATATAAAGTTTTCCCAGCTCTATTTATTGAAGAGACTATTCGTTCATTTTATATTCTTGGAGCCTTTGTCAAAGATTAGTAACAATATGTGGGTGGTTTTATATCTGGGCTTTTTGTTCTGTCCCATGTGTCTATGTACCTGTTTTTATACCAATACCATACTTCTTTGTTACTATAGGTTTGTAATATACTTTTAAATCAGGAAGTGTGATACCTCCATTTGTATTCTTCTTTCTAAGACTGTTTTGACTATTCATGGTCTTCTGTGGTTCCATGTGAATTTTAGTATTGTTTATTCTATTTCTGTAAAAAAAAATCCATTAGAATTTGTATAGGGCTTGCACTGAGTTTATAGATCACTTTGGGTAGTATGGACATGTTAACAATAGATAATTCTTCCAATCCAATATCACAGGATTTCTTTCTTTTTATTTGTGTTTTTAATTTCTTTCAGTGTACAGGTTATTCACCTCCATGGTTAAATTTATGCTTTAGTATTTTATTATTTTTGATGATATTGTAAATGGGATTTCCTTCTTAATTTCTCTTTCTGAGTGTTCATTAGTGTTGAAAATGCAAGTGATTTTTGTATGTTGATTTTTGCATTCTGCAACTTCACTGAATTCATTTATCAGTTTCTTGGTAGAGTCTTTAGGGTGTTCTGAATGTAAAACTATATCACCTATAACTCAATAGCAAAAATGCAAATAATTAAATTAAAAATGGGCAAAAGACCTGAATGAATTTTTTTTCCAAAGACATACCAATGGCTAAGAGGTACATGAAAGGTGTGCAACATCTCCATTTGGCAGAGAAATGCAAGTCAAAACCATATGAGATATTACTTCACACTTATTAGGATGTCTATTATCAAAAAGACGAAAGATTACAAATGTTGACAAGGATGTGGAGAGAAAAGGACCTCTGTGCACTGTTGATGGGAATGTAAATTCATGTAGACACTATGGAAAACAGTATGGAGGGTCCTCAAAAACTTAAAAATAATACTACCATGTGATCCAGCAATCACACTCCTGGTTATATATCTGAAAGAAATAAAATCAATATCACAAAGAGATGTCCACACTCCCATGTTCATTGTAGCATTATTCCCAACAGCCAAGATATGGAAACACTCTAAATGTCCTTGAACAGATAAATGGATTTTAAAAACATGGTATATACGCACAATGGAATATTATTTAGCCTTAAGAAAAAGGAAATCCTGCCATTGTGATAACATAGATGAAGCTGGAGGACATAATGATAAGTGAAATAAGCCAGAGAAAGATAAATACTGCATGATATCATTTATATGTGAAATCAAAAAAGAAAGAAAAAAAGAAAAAGAGAAGAAAGCCAATTTAACAAAAGCAGAGAACAAAAATGGTGGTTGCCAGAGTCTGGTGGAGAGGGAAATAGGGAGATATAGGTCAAAGGGTACAAACTTTTAGTTATAAATTCTGAGATTTAGTGATAGCATGGTGACTATAACTAATAACATGATACATGATATTATATACTTGAAAGTGACTAAGAGTAGATGATACGGGTAAGTGATTTTACCACACACACGTAAGAGTTAACTATGTAATTTAATGTATGTGTTAATTATCTTGATCTTGATAATTATTCCACGATGCGTATGTATATTAAATTATCATGTTATGCATTTTGAATATATGCAATTATATTTGTTAATTATTCCTCAGTTATGCTGGGGGAAAAGGTTGAATCTAGATATTTGGAAAAGGATCCCCATAGGGCTGAGACTGATTCTGAGGGAGTGTCCTTAGCCAGCTGATACTGGTGACTTAAGGGCGTACAATGAGGCTATTTCTAGGAATATGAGGGAAAAAAAAACACCTAGAAATAGGAACTAACTATTTTCTGGAACCAACTGGCGCTGACAGGAACAGGATGTAGACTGGAAGCAGCAATCTTTTCTGCCTCTCTTATGGGTTGAATTGTGTCCCCTGCAAAATTCATATGGTAAAGTATAGCCCTCACTACCTTAGACTGTGACTTTATTTGGAAAAAGAGTCATTACTCACGTAATTAGTTAAGATGAGGTCATAATAAAATATGGTGGGTCCCTAATTCAACATAATTCAACATAACTGGGATCCTTATAACATCGGGAAATTTGATCAGAAAGACATGCATAAAAAGAGAGTGCCATGTGAAGATGAATGCAGAAATTGGAGCGATGCTTCTACAAACCAAGGAATGACAAAGATTGCCAGCAAGCCTCCAGATGCTAGAAGAGAGGATGGAACATATTATCTCTCATAGCCCTCAGAAGGAACCAACCCTGCTGACACTTTAATCTTGGACTTCTAGCCTCCAGAACTATGAGACAATAAAATTTTATTGTTTCAGCCAAAAACAAACAAGCAGAAAACCTAAAGTGGTCAACATCAGTAACAGGATAAATAAAAATTATGTGCCTCTTGGTATGGCATTCAGTTAGAAGAATACAACATCACATATGATATTTCTGCTAAAAATGCATAACTTAAATCTAGTCATGAGGAAACATTAGACAACCTCAAATCAAGGGATATTCTACAAAGTAACTAGCCTGTGATATTCAAAAGTGTCAAGGTCGCAAGAAAAGACTGAAGAACTGTACCAGACTAAAGGTGACTAATGAGACATGACAACTAATGCAATGCATGATTCTGAACTAGATCCTTTCGCTGTAAGGCAGTTGGTGAAACTTCAAAGGGTTCTGAGGATTAGATGGTAGTCATGTATCAATGTTAATTTCCTGACTGTATTGCAGCTATGTGAAAAAATGTACTTATTTGTAAGAAGTACATAGTAATTCATATGTGATGGGGCATCAGTTCGACAAATTACTCTTAAATATTTCAGCAAAAATATTATTTTAGTCTACTTGTATTTTTCTGTAGATTTGAAATTGTCTCTAATTAAAATTATTTTTAAAAAATTTAAGTCCCTACAAATTATGAGAGAATAAGCTTTTGGGTTTGTATGCTTTAAATCTGTTGGTAGATATGAATTATGGATTAGATTTTTTCAAAGTTATTTGAAAGAGACAAAGATTGAATTTTCTTTTCAATTATGATTTGGTGGTTTAACTGTGGTTTTGTGAATATGATTTCATGAATTGACTGAGCCACAGAGGCTCAAATTAATTAGGGTTACAGGTGAGATCATATGTCAGTGTATTATACAAATTGTAATACTACTTGCCCAGATATCACTGAAATTATATTTATAACAGGTTATTAAATGTGCGCAAGTTATTAGATGCAAATAGCAGAACTGTTATTTACATACAACTTCTCTTACTAATGATGTGATTTAAGAAGGAATTGAAGTTTAGAGTTTATTTTAGTCACAATATGAGAACATCAAGTTTGAATCTGCACAGTGACATAATAGAAAAAAACCTATCTGTAGAAAGAGGTATTTAGGAAGTTTCTCACATTTTCGTCCTGGATATTATGTGATTATTTGTGCTTGACATACAGAGACCTAGCAGTGTCAATTACATTGCTGTACATAATTGTTATAAATGTTGTTACAGTTATTCTATCTTTGAATGTAGGAACTTAGTTTTAATTTTTAGTTTTGTCTGTGAAAGCTAAAATCTTATCTACTATTTTCCATTTTACTGCAGTTTTAATGTATAACCCAGAAATAACATAGTGAAATAGAAAATGCTTTTGGTGAAAGTTGTAATAAACATATCTGAGGGATATTTGAGAGCTAAGTTTTATTTACTCTCTGCTTCAAATAGGTACTATATGGAGAGTATTAGGAAATTGTTACATAATGCCATATATTTGCAAAGTTGTTCAAGTGCTAGTGGTTTACCACGGATTAATTCTTGGTCACTTTTCCTTTCAAATAAATATGTCAGATGTCACATTATTAGACAGGAAAATGAGGTAACAGCTCAGAGAGAGCTGTTATAAATACTGTTATTATTTATAGAGATAAGTAATAGGGAGGGTTTCAAAGAAACTTTTAAGAAACTCTATTAGTTCAAAGAGCTATTAAAAGCAAAGTGATTTTGACTAGGGGAGGCCAACAAATGACTATCTAAAGGCAAAATTGTGTTTCCACGATGATCGATTCAATAAAGCATCAGTCGAGACATTCAAGTACTCACTTGAACATTTTGTAGTCAAGCCTCTACAGTGCATAGACAAAGCTGCACACTTTGCTTTAGTTAATCCCCAATTTACAAGGTAGCAATTGGCACGATCCAAGTCTAATTTTTCTTCCAGAAAATACTATATAGGTTAAAATTACATAGATGTTTTGGGCCCCTTAGTTTAAGAGAACTCTCTAAATATGAAATTCTATCATCAGCACCACAATAATCGTTACAATGTGTGGTGGGATACACTACATATTTATGATTCATGGCACTGTCGATACTTAATCATAAACCTTATAGACCAATTTAATAAACACAGTATACTTGAAAGTGAAAACCTCTGCTCTGTATTTTGTTACACCTACTTTTATGTCATCCTTTGCCTTTAGATGCAAATATCATACTCAGGAGAGGTGAAGAGTTTGCAAAAGATATCACTGAATGCAACATTTTCCACACTGGTAAGTTATTTCAACAAACCACAGCTAACTTACAGCTATCAATTAGTAGACCAGTGAGATTGATTTGAAATGGTGTTACAAATCTTTATCAGATTCCTATGCATAAAACTTTCTAGTAAGGGGAAGTTCTTCATTTATTAGACTCTCATTGACCTTTCCGCATATACTTCTAATTTTATTGCAATTTCTCTAAAGAGAAACACAGTCCTGAGAATTGTATGGGATAAATATACCAAGACTAGTTTGTGTAGGTTATTGAATCTAATTTTTGCACATGCCTAGCCCAATGTCCCACAGCAGAGTAAAACGTGTTTGTTTTTTTTTTTAATTTATTAAACTAGCATTAAATACTTGGAGTTTTTTTAGTTGCACAAGAAAACATGGTCATAACAAAGCTTTTATAAAATAATATGCCAAACATTAGCTACAATTCTCTCTGTAAAGAATATGCAAATTTTCAAGTTTTATTTTCTGAGTAGGTGAATTTCAAAGGTTTTTAAGAATAAAATTATAGTTCGAGTCTACATTTTTTTCATCAACTACAAAAATATTTTGATGCATATTGCTTAAATGAGTTGGTTTTCTTTTAATATGGATCTTGTATTCTGATTGCTTAGCCAGTTGCATCCTACATAGGGATTCTCATTTTATACTGACCAGGGGACGACTTTTAAAAACTGTGTATTTCACAAAATATCCAGAAAAAGAATGTGACTTTGCAATAGCCTTCGAACTCAGCCTTCCTTTACAGGTTCATCTGAAGCTATGCACCTACCTGCAGTTTCCAATATTGTCAAACACCTACCCACTCTTCCTAAAATACAGTTTTCGATTTGCCTGCCTTCTCCCCATAAATGCCCTCCTTCATCCTCTTCCGCTGAAACAAAATCTGCACAACTTTTTATGCACAACTCATGTTGCATCTTTACAAAGAAGCCCATGCTGTCCACCAAAGCCCTCAGTAAGCTCATCTCCTCTATGAGATCTCCATCTCCATGTTTCTCTGGTACCTGTATGGCCTACTATCTGTGTCATGCCCTTCACAGTTAGCAAAGGAGCCTGTATGTTTACTTATGTTATTGCTGCTCAACCAAATGTAAGTTCTTTGAAGTTAAAGATCATGACTCATGACTACTTTGTGTCTGCCATAGCCCCAAGTTCAGACTTCTGAACATGGCAATCATGAATTTTTAAATCTGGAAACAATCATAAGGAGTACTGTCAAACATTGAAGATAAGAGACCTAGATCTAAAAGTTTAACAGAAAGGCTGAAAAGAAACTGTTCAGTGATTAATGAGTGCTGTTTTTACTCCTGAGTACTAGAAAGGGTTTTAATTTTTTTTCTCCTTTAACAACATCTTCAAAGACCCTCCTTTTTGTACTCAGTGCATCAGAATCAAGTACAGGGCCTGTTAAAACAGATAGAGGGGCCTGACTCCCAGAGTTTCTGATTCAGGAGTTCAGGTGATGCGGCCTGAGAATTTGCATTTCTCACTAGTTCCCAGGTGCGGCTGACATCACTGGCCCAGGGACTACCTTTGGAATAGCATTGCTGTGAGAGAAAATTCTCCCATGGAAATGTTATTGCACTTATAGTTTTTCTCTTTTTGAAAAAATATATATAATTTAAAACAGTTATATTAGATTGCAATCTTCTTAAACACGTATCAACAGTTTATATTCTTTACATGCTTTTAATTTGCTCCTAAGGATTGCACTTCTATAATGATTGTCAATATTAATTGTCAAAGCAAGGAAATCATTTTTAAAGCTTCTTTCTCTCCCTTTAATCAAAATTCAAATCTTAAAGGAAGGGACAACACGGCTGCCAATAGGGCAATGACTTCTTACCTAAATTAGCATTCTCATCCACGATTGAAAGCATAGCTAATTGTAACAACTTTCTGGAAGGCAACTGCCAATATATATTGAAAGCTTTAAAAATGTATGTACCTTTCACTACTAGTGATTTATTTTAAGCAAAGAATAAAAAAAGTGATCAAAGATGGAAATATGTTATATCTTGATGTGATGATAGTTAACCAGGTGTATAAATTTGTCAAAATTCATCAAATTGTACACTTAAAATAGGTACCTTTTTTTGTAAATTATATCTGAATAAAATTGATTTAAATTTACCTTCAAGGGTCAGTAAGAAACCACTTTTTCTTTCTCTCTTTCTTTCTCTCTCTCTCTCTCTCTCTCTCTCTATCTCTCTCTCTCTCTCTCTCTCTCTCTAAGCTACAGTCCTGGCATCAGCCCTACTGCACAATAAAATGTAGGGACAGTGTTGAGTAGAAAACAGTAAAAGGTATGTGTTGTGGCCTTTGCAGTTAAGTGTTGTAAGTATGTGGAGAAGGCCAGGTTTTATAGAGTATGTGTTTATCCAGAAAATGAGAAGAAGCGTTGCAGCCACTTCTCTGGTTTTAAGTGCTAGAGAGTGCACAGCCATTTTAAAGGCTCACCTGTTGAAAAGTTGCCCAGAGAGGCAGAGAAGGGAGAGACCTTGAAGATAAGGCATTCAGAAAGACACAGTGGTCCAAAGACTCAAATTTTCAGCTTGCATTCAAGAGTTCACTCTAAGGGCTTTGAGGTATTTTAAAGTCCAGTCTTAGGTGATTTCATTGTCACACCTCCCTCAGAGAGAGTGAAGCAAATACTAAAGAAATGCGGAGGGTAATAGATTTCCTAACCAGCTTTCTGGAATCCTAAGTAGGCTTGCTTTTTCTGCACCATCTTCCTGCTTTCTCACCTAGACTGTCAACTCCTTCAGAGTGCTTACTCATCCCTGTGTCTCCTGGAGCTCTGCTTTGCTCATAATTGTTATTCAGTAATTATGTGTACAGAATCAAAATAATTCCTTACTGTTGAGTTTGTATTTTGAAAATTTTTGTTTCAGTCTGGTGGAAAGATATCAATATAGCCATTTGAGAAGATAATAACAAGGATGTTTGGAAGGTATTTCCAATAGCTACAAAAGGAGGTTTATTGGGAAAGAGCACTCCCCTGCCTCTGCTTACATGAGCTTCCTGTTGACTCCCATATAAAATCTAAGTCCTGCTCATCCCTTACCTTTCGTTGAAAACATAATTAACCTTAGCATTTTCTACTTCGTATGCTCCAATTCTTTTTCTAGTGATGCAGGCATTTGCAAACTGCTATTTTGTATGATGAAGTGTTTTTCACATTGTAAGAAGGCTAAGAATGTCTCCAACAGAACTCAGGTCTATGAAGTAGGTATTGTCAGAGGGATGAAGTGACTTGCCCAAGGGCACTCTAGACAGATGTAAATTCAGGTCTGTCAAGCTCCAGAGCCCAAGCATTTTTGTCCATATATAAGAATTCTAGACATTTTAACATACTTTTTAAATGTTCTGATTCATTTTTGACCATTTTCCTCACACTTCTATCTAAATCTTGGACAAATTTCTTTTGAGTGAAATTGGTTTTAATCAGTTCTTAAGTTTTCCCTCTAGAGAGTTTTTCTACAGTAGAAAATAATGAAATGTGCTATATATTTTCCATAGTTCCTTTTTTAATATCTCACATATCACCCTCGCAAAAGAGAATATCCCTGGTTATCATCTCTACTGTTGCTCAGTTACTCGATAGTAATTGTTGACTCTATTGTCTTCAAAATAGTTTTCATTATCTAATCTTATATTATTTACTTCTTTACATGTCTCCCGGTGATCTCTCTCTAATAGAGTATAAGGTATCTCAGAGAAGAAACCTCCTCTACTCACTCCACTTCTCCCCTAGTATTTAGGTCCTGGCCATGGCATAAGGCTGACTACGTTGGGGCTGAATGAGTAAGCACCAGATACTTATCACTGGGCTGACAATTAGCAGAGGGAGGACATCACTCTCACACTTGGTTGCATTTCTCCTGGTATGAGAGCACTATGTTTTGTTTCTAGTCCCTCCTTTGCTGCAGAGCTTTTCAAATGGGTTTCAGTAACTAAGCTGAAAATGATTGCCATTAATGTGCTCCCTTTCCTCTAGAAAATTATATAAATGAGATTAAAGATGAAAAAATATGATTCTCTTTTGGCTACATATGAGAAGTTTATGTTTTCAGGTTTTCAAAACTGTTTTCCTACATGTAGTCACAAGATATCACATTTTGTTTAATTATTAATTTCAGCCATTTGCAGACATTTACTATGGGAGAAAAGTGAATATTAATAAGGAAATCAAAAAGCATCTCTAAGGTTTGTTTTTCATAATCTAATATCATTCACACAGTGTTTGGTTATACATGACTTTTTTCTCACTTCTCAATCAAGCATGTATTTTTTTTTCTATTGGTAAGTAAACACTTATAGATTATTTTATAAATGTGAATATAATCACACATGTAAAAGCTCAGTCACTTTTAAATGCCCTGTTATGGTAAACTGAGAAAAAGATTGACATTAAATATCATGGACAATTAACTGTTTCCTGGTGAATTAATTATGTTTTATATAATGTTTAGCAATAATATCCTTTCCATGGGCTAAAAGCAGAGAGCAAGAATAGACCACATGGTAGATGAAATCATAAACTGTGCTGGGAAGTTATATGAATCGGAAACAGTAGTGATATAGAAATAACCCATGAGTCATTTATGTTCAGTGAATCTGAGCTGGTAGTGACAGTAAACTATATACACATATATTTGTATATGTACATATGTAAATATATGTATGCATATATTCATCCATTGAAAGTGTTTAAAAGGTTTTAAATAATATTTGTTATTAGTAATAATGCTTCTTCAAAACAGGTGTTAGTTATTTTCCATATTTTACCAATAAAGAAAGTGGGGCTTGGGGAAATTCTATGACCTATCCAAGACTGAGTAATTGATCAAAGTAGACTTTGGCCTTAAATTCTGGCTGTCGGACTGCTAGTTCACTACCAAAAAAGAAAGAAATTAAAAAGGAATAAGACAAATAAGACAAAATCCCCCAATCAAATTTTAACTTAGATTTTAATCGTCAACTTTGTAAACTTTTGATTTTAACTTGTCAAATTTGTTGGTTTGTGGTTCTTAATAATATCTCTTATTATTCATGGGATCCAACTCAATATATTTTACTGCTATTATTATGACTTATTCACTCATTTTGTAAAAAGGAAGACACCTACTGTCTCAATTCAAGGTTTAGTTGCAGGCAACATAAGCCACTCTAGTTAATTAATGGAAGAATATTTATTTCAGGGTATCTATTAGCTTACAGAATTCCTGGGAATGCCAGTGTACCAGGCTTGAATGCCACCAAGCTAGTGACACCAAACCATACCAGGAGATTGTTTCATGGAAATTCACCTGTTGCTGCTGCCTGCATGTCAATTCTACAGGACTAGCAATTTTAACAGCTATAGAAACACCATGCCTCCACAACTGTGCAGGCTTCTGCAATCTTCACTCTAACCCCACAGTTCTTATTAGATAGAAGCTAGTAAGCTTGTGGCATGATTACCGAATGCATCAAGGGTTATGTCTAGCATAGTGTTGCAGTGTAACATTCTCATACTACCTCAAAATGCAGTGACTTAAAGCAATACTCCTCCATTTTTTCTCAGACGTCTGTAAGGTGGCTGAGGTAAGCTGATGTAGGCAGGCCTTGGTTGGTTGTCTCTGCTTTGTGGTATATCCCTGGCTGGACTTGGCTCTTTGAATATGGCTTGACTTCATTCTGGATCCAATTGTATTCATTTTGGGGCCCAAGCTGATGGACAGCATCTACCCGAGGGAAGCACTTTTCATGGTGATGGCAGAATATAGGAGAGCAAGTAGAAGGACACAATGTCCCTATGCCTTGGGTCAGAATGGGCAAATTCTCACTTCTGTTACATTTCTTTGGCTAATACACGTCACATGGCCAAGTCCAAAGTCAAGATGAAGTACAGTCCACCTATAATGGGAGGGACTGCAAAATCACATGGCAAAGGAAGTTGTTGAAGGGAGGAATGAAGCACTGGCACTAATGCTTAAATCTATCATACCAGGAAATAGTGTTTTGGGATTCTGCTCACTAACAAAGAGGCACAATTGGAGAACTATGAAAACAGGGACAGAGTTTACAAAAGATTTTGGGCTGTGACAAACAAGAGAAGTGTACCACATTCATTTAGTCAAATGGAAAATCAAGAACTAGTATATTTTTCATTGCTTCTACAAGCATGAATTTTAAAACATTAATGAAATATTCTGGGTCACAATTGTAATTTCTCTCACAAGACTTTTACATTGCATAAACACTACATACATGCATAGTAGATAACATCATCGAGTGTATGTAAGAATACGAGTATATATACAGCCATCTTACTAATTGTTGTACTTCAATAAGACAAAAACAAGATATGTATAAAATTGTCAGATATTTAAAGCTGGAATAAGTTTATATTTCTGTGCTTTTTTATTTATTATGTAGCAGATGTGGCTATGTGCTGAGGATAAGGAGGGGACACTGATTTATTTTCTGTGGTGCAGTCTAATGCCTACATAAAAAAATAGAGACACAGGTTTCAAGACACAAGTTGAGTAAAAAGTAAAATATAGGCAGCTCTTTCTTATTAGTGAAAATTGTATAATATGTTATAAATTTGAAGAATTAATAGATAACTCATTTTGTAAGACTCAACTCCTTGGACTCAGATTCTACATGATGCCATCGCTCCAGCTAAAGCTTAAGCTCTGCTCAAAGTCCCTGGCACCCTTACCGTGGTTAACGAAACTTTCCATAACCACTTGTTGTCCAAGACCCGTCAATACTTTGCCAGGCTCAGTTACCGATGATTTTCTTGTCCTAGATAGGTGGAATCTCCTCCTATGTGCAAATACCATCATGCAGGGAAAGAAGAAAAATATTCCTCTTATTCCTTTCTGATCATTCCTGACACTGTGGAGGACCTTTATTTCAAAGACTGGAAATGGTAGACCTTTCTTTTAGCAGCTGCCAAATTTCCATGCCAAGGGCAAAAATCAAGCTACAACTATATAATAATGTATAGTATTGCAGTTAAACCAATTAGAAAAGGCCAATTAATTAAAGATATGATAAAACTACAAAAAGGCTAAAAAGGTAAATATAAATAATTACCTTATATATGATTTCTTTAAGCACTGAGTTGTAAAGGACTGGTGAAAAGTTGTAATTTTAATTTGATTTCACCAAGGTTAAGAGAGCTCTATTTTCTATTACTCTAATATATTTTACTTGCAGCAATGCTTATTTTATTATTACTTTAAATCATTTTCAAATATTTTGAGTACTATAAAATATTTTATGTTGATGTTAGGAACTTCGGCTATGAGTTAGATCATTTGAAAACATTAACTGCTTTAACATTCAAATTGTTAAAATTCTCCCCCCAAAGCAGAAAATACCCCTAATTTTACAGTGGATAATAATGGGGAGGGGAGAGAATACTTTAGAAGGAACTTAGTTGTTCATGGACTATTCAGCAATGTACAGGATCCCTTTGCATACATATAAACAATCCAATTTTCAGAATCGACAAATTGTTATTCAACTTCTACTTTTGTTGTTGTTATGCTAGTTTTATTTTTCTAATACACTCTACATGAAATGCATTATAGTTAAAATTTTACAGCTATCCATGTATTGCTCAAAATCATCCCAGGAACCACCAAGGGAACACACACCATATTTGTTCAGGTAAGCAGTGAGGAGTCCTGAAGGGTTTTGTGCAGGAAAATGGTATAGGAGTTACATTTTAACTAGATTGCTTGACAACTAAATGAAGGATAGGTTTTCCTATGAACTTTTTTTCAAAACTCTTAACTCTTACTTTTTTTTTCCTCTAATTCTTTTTTTTTTTAATTTATCGGGGTGACAATTGTTAGTGAAATTACATAGATTTCAGGTGTACAATTCTGTATTACATCATCTATAAATCCCATTGTGTGTTCACCACCCAGAGTCAGGTCTCCTTCCATCACCATATATTTGATTCCCCTTAACCTCATCTCCCACCTCCACCCCCCTTACTTTTTTCTTAATTAATAAATTTTACTTTTCAGAGCAATTTTAGGTTCACAGAAAAATTAAGCAGAAAGTACAGAGTTCCCATGTATACACTTCACACACACACACACACACACACACACACACACACACACACACACAATCTCCCCCACTATCACTACCCTCCACAAAAGTGGTACATTTGTTGGAATTGATGAACCTACATTGACACAATATTATCACCCAAAGTCCATAAATTACATTAGGATTCATTCATGGTGTTGCATATTCTATGGGTTTTGAAAACTGCAAATTATATGTATCTATCTTGTATCGTAGTGAATGGTTTCACTGCCCTAAAAATTCTTGTATACTGCCTATTCATTCCTTCTTCCTATTAATCTCTGGAAACTAGTAATCATTTTACTGTCTGCATAGTTTTGCCTTTTTTCAAAATATCATATAGTTGGAACCACCCAGTAGGTAGCTTTTACAGGTTGGCTTCTTGCACTTACTAATGTGCATTTAATTTTTTTCCATATCTATCCATGGCTTAATAGTTTATTTCTTTTATTTTTTAGCACTGAATAATATTTTATTGTCTGAATGGACCACAGTTTATGTATCCATTCACCTACTGAAAGACATCTTGATTGCTTTCAAGTTTTTGCAATCATGAAAAAAGCTGCTATGAACATTGGGGTACAGGTGTTTCTGTCAACAGAACTTTTAAACTTTTTGAGTAAGTACCAGAGAGTGCAATTGCGAGATCATATGATAAGAATGTTTAATTTTATAAGAATGTTTAGTTTTATAAGAAACAGCCAAACTGTCTTCCAAAGTGGTTGAATAATTTTGCATTTCTACCAACACTGTGTGAGAGTTCCTGTTGTTCCACATCCTTGCTAGCATTTGGTGTAGCCAATGTTTTGGATTTTAACCATTCTTACAGTTGTGTAGTAGTATCTTTTACTGTTGTTTTCATTTTCAATTCCCTAAAAATGTATGCTTTTGAACATATTTTTATATGCTTACTTGCTATCTGTTTATCTTCTTTGTTGAGGTGTCTGTTCAGATCATTGGCCCATTTTTTAATCAAGTTGTTTGTCTTTTTATTGTTATTAAGTTTAAGAGATCTATTTATATTTTGAGTAACAGACATTTAACAGATGTGTCTTCCGCAAATATTTGCTCCCAGTCTGTGGCTTGTCTTTTCATTCTTTTGACAGATTAGAAATTTTTAATTTTAATGAAGTCATGTTGTTAATTCTTACCTTCACTGATGACACCTTTGGTATTGTATCTACAAGGTCATCCCCATACCCAAGGTCACTTAGATTTTCTGCTATGCTATCATCCAGGTGTTTTATAGTTTTGAATTTACTTAGGTCTGTGATCAATTTTGAGTGAATTTTTGTGAAGAGTATATGGTCTATGTCTAGATTCATTTTTGCATGTGAATGTCAAGTAGTTCCAATACTGTTTGTTGAAAAGACTATTTTTGCTCTATTGTATTACGTTTGCTCTTTTGTCAAAGATCAGTTGGCAATATGTATATGTCTCTGTTTCTGGGCTCTCTATTCTGTTCTATTGATCCATCTGTCTGTTCTTTCACTATTACCACACTGTCTTGATTATTATATCTTTATAGTAAGTCTTGACATCAGGTACTGTCAGTCCTTTGACTTTGTTCTTCTCCTTCAATGTGAAGTTGGCTATTCTGGGTCTTATGCTTCTGTATATAAACTTTAACAATGGCTTGTTGATATCCACAAAACAACTTGTGAGAATTTGATTTGGATTATGTTGAATCTATTGATTAAGTTTAGAAAAACTGAGATCATGACCATATTTAGTCTTCCTGTCCATGAATTGCCCTATAGCCTCCTTTTTTTTTTTTTTGTGGATCAAAGAAAGTTGCTGATTTTTAAGTTTGTTTAGCTTTTTACTCATTGTTAGGACAGAGTGATGACTTCCAAGCTCCTTACACCTGGACCAGAAACCAGACGCCCTGATTTTAGTAGTACTGTAAAAGGCTAATATGTTTAATTCTGAACAGAAATTGAAGAATTCAAAATGGCAAAATATAATTTCTTAAATTTTGTCAAACATATCTTTCATCTACAAATTAAAGTTGAGTAGACCACTCAAAGTGTGGGGAAAATCCATAGGAATTAGTTATAGATAATCCAACATTTCTGTGAATGTTGCAATTTAATCAATTCCAGCAACTGTTGTAATAGGTAGGTAGACTTTAAATGATGATTCAATTACTTTAAAATAGTTTCAAATAAATTGAAATAAATTGTATGTTGAAAACATTGTATCACCAAAAAGGAAAATAGAAACACAAACCTCTCTGAAAGAAACTTGAGCTGTTTAGGGGAAAGTGTCTTACTTTTCCTTTTATTTTTGTTTTTTTGTTTTGTTTTGTTTTGTTTTCTTTCTCCAAACAGAATGCCATTACAAATCCTCTTCAGGTCTTAATTAATAGAAAATTAATACTCAAGGCTCATGAATGCACCGTTTGTGATAGGCAGTTGCATAAAACATTTCAACATGATACTGAAAGCTATGGACATTTCTAGAGACAATGCTTTTCAGGTACATAGACTTTCAGTGATATATTATCTATCACAGAAAGAATTTCTGGAAGAATTTGCATCCTGCTATTACAGAAACGTAATCCTAGATATATCTGTAAAGGTCACCTATTCTGTCCTTCTCGTCTCCACTTAAAATAATTGAGACAAATGTAAACAAAGTTTGTTTCCAAAGATCTCTAGACTATTCAAAGTATATTATCCAGTTTTCTTGACTACCACATTCCAGATCTTAAAAATCCTTGCTGTTAAGAAAGTTTACCAAAGACCTAAACCAAATCATTCCTAGGATATTGATGCAATTCTTCTGAGTACTTCCATGGAAAGAGGGCTGCTCTCCTTAAAGGCGACGGAAGAATGTTTGACAACCAAAAACAATGTTAATGCTCTTATTACTTTTAAGTTCAATTATTAATTTGTCTAGGTAAGCGCTTTGAGGAGTCAGCTCATCTTTAGAGTCAAATATTGACTCGCACACTTCCCTGCTAATGTAACCACAAACAAGTGATTGAATGTTTCAGAGCCTCCATTTTTTCACCTATAAAATAGGGATAATAATTCTAAATTTCACGTATTGTTGTGACGATGCAAGGCAAAACATATGTAAACTGCTGAGATGCTGTCTGGAACATAATAGAGTAAGCCCTTCAAATGCAGCAGCTTCTACAGTTGCCTTTATTAATATTATTGGATGAATTCGTTCATCCATTATAATTTGGTGAACATTTATTACATACATTCAATATTATAGTCACTCTATTAACTGCTTATTATTGCCTTATGCTGCTGAATTGGGTTAAATTAATATAATCTGTTGTTTATTTTATAAAATATTGCTCCTGGTCCTATAATAATACCTGCTCTACCACTCCTCCCAATCCCACTCACTACTAAATTCAGGAATATGCCAGTTTATGTTTACAAATGTATTCTCTTATGGCCCTAATATAGGTGCTTAATTCAGAATGGGGCTTCTTTCTCTACAGAAACACAGTTTTCTTTCCTTTCTTTTATACTGAATACATTATATCAGTTTATCTTGGTGGGAAAAGTGCATATTTTGAACTCAGGCTGACTTGGTTTCCAATTTTAGCACTTATTTACCCAGACACTTTGATTGTTATGCACCCTCCCTAGTTTCCTCCATCTTTCCAGACATAACACCAATTTCAGTGAATGGCTGTGAACCTTAAATAAAATAATGTTACCTAGTTCAGTGTCTGATTCTGAGTTGGTTCTCAGTACATGGTAGTTATTATTATTCAGTGAAATAAAATCAGGCACATATTTTAATCTGAAGGTGTCATTTCTTCTATATGTAAAATTTTTCATTAAAGTCTTATTTTGACAGTTCCCATAATTTAAAAAAAAAGAATCCCTTTCGTTCCAGAAATTGCCCCTTAGAAGAGCAGCATACTACATAATCTCAGTATTGTTTGTCAGATGAAGACCTCATGAAAAACAGTTGAGGGAAATTTTAAATGGAAATCAGGTGTTAAAAGTTTAATTAGAAAAATTCATCCCTTATACATAGGCTAATGCAGACTATGGCAAGCTGTTTAATTGTTGATTCTAGGGCTATTTTTACACTGTCAACATTCTATTTAGTAATCTTGGGGGAAATAGCATCAAAAGCAGACAAAGAAAAATGTTTCACTTTCCTGCAGCTGATTCCCGTGATTGCCTGACGTTTAGTTACATTTGGGCATCTGTCTCAGGAACTCCCATTGTCTGGAACCATATGCAAACTGAAGTGTGCATTGGGGTATAGATATGAGGACAGGATTTCCACTTGGATATGCCATCCGACCTCAGCGGGAAAAGCTGGACAAGGCTGGGATACTTCATGCCGTTCATTTAATGAACTGTTACTTTATTATTTTGTAAAGCTTCTGTAATGCACATTTATGATATAAAAAGCGCCTTGCATACTGCTCCATCGGAAGGGGACCTCATTTAGATTAACCTGTGACTTCAACAGCAGGAGGTAGAATGAACCAACTGCTTCAATTACTGCTTTTGCGCATGACTTTCATGTGTTGCTAAGATTATCAGAGGAACCTGATTACATCCCCTTAGACACTATTGTTGGCATGATGATTAAGCTGTTATTTTTCTTTTTTTTTTTTGTAAGACAAGGATCCTAAAAAGCTTTTGGGCATGAGGCAAAAGCACTGTGTATAGAGATCAGTAAGATAGTGTGTATCATTGCCCTGTAGCTTATCTCCACATATACAGCTCCCTGGTGGATCCCTATGATAAACATTATTGGAACAATTAGCTGCTGCTGACACAGAATCGAGACACAATAGCCACGGCCAGCAGCATAGAGCCAAAAATTATGGAGCCAAAAACCATAAAAAGCCACACCAAGCTAGTCTCCCCATTCAACTGCTGTCATAAAACCCTCCCAGTGCTATGTTTGCATAGCTGGCTTCACCGATATGGCACTGTTAACACAAAAGAAGAAGCTGCAGCCCTTGTCTTTGTTTAGCTGAAATTACAAGTCATTGAATTAGTATGTCATCTTTATTGTGCTGTCATGCAGCGGAGGTGAGGAAGGCTCTGTAATGGATGGGAGAGTTTGATGGCCTGAAAGACAGGCTCACAGATGGTTGTCGATATAAAACAGTTTTTCCCTCTTTTAAAAAAAAAGCAAGAAAGGAAGGGGGGGAAAAACAAAAAGCCTGCTAGGAACAGATCTTCTCTGATTTGTGTATAATACTAAACAATATTCCTACAAGACCCATGTAAGAACTTTGGTGGCCTTGAGTATACACCAGAGGTACAGAATGCATTTAGTCCAGAGGAATGCATTTGCGATTAAAATAAAAGTGACGCAGCATTTTAGCTTCTTGGAAAGCCAGTGGTGGCAGTTGTTCTAAGGAAGTTTCTCTTATAATATTTCTAAACAATTGTAAATGGTTAAGTAATGTGAATGAGAAGAGTTAACACTGTTATAGGAAGTTTAAAAATAAAAAGAATTTTGGCCATTCCTATTACAAGCAATTTAAAGTTCTGCACATGTATGATTAAATATATTTTGGGATATTAGACTGCCTATATGATAAGGTATAAGATAATAAGATAATTTGGGTTAAATTTGGCTTAAGATGTTTTAATTTAGTGATTTCTTGCTTTTCTTGCTTTCTGTAGTTTTAGTTTGATTTACAACACATTATTGAAAATTATATTTGATGTACTTATTGAAAATCAATGAAATAGCAAACTAAATTTTGCTTTTAAAAGACAAAATGTCTTGTTCCCTTTGATGCAATTAAAAATTGTGTCTAAAAATTAAAAGTTTGACCCAGTCTAAAAAGCATTGTTCTGAATCTTATTCTTTAATAAGGAAAACACTCTTTCCACCAGTATTTCATTTCAGATAGGGCACTCAGCCGCCAAACATTCAGGGCAGTGTTTTCAAAAAGGAGCAAACAGGTTACATGTAAGAGTGTATAGAATTTTTAATGTGCTAGTAATTATTTCAGGTCAAGCTTGTCTTTTATGCTTTTTATCTTGTAAATAAGAAAAACAGAAAAATTAAACTTGATTTTCCTTTATAAAATTGAGACATATATATGGCAATGAGGAAAAAAAAAACCCTTTAATGGGAATAATGTAAATCTGAAAATGTATTTATAAATACACTTGATCATATGTAAGAAAATGATAAGGGCTGAAGGTCAAGAACTATAAAATGGCAGATATTGGCTCTCTTTGTGAACGTAGATATTTATCTTGAAATGTGAGGAAAAAAACTTTCTGAATACTTTAAATAGCTTCTGAACAAGCTATATAAATAAGAAATAAGGAATTAAACACCTAGCTGGGCCCTATATTTGTATGTCTCTTCAGCAACATTATTACATTTATTGCCTTCTGTTTAATGCTTATTTTTGTTTGAGGACTGTGATGCTGACTCTTGCAGTTTTTTTTAGGAAAAAGACTTTTCGGAAAATATCATTTGTGTGTGTGTGTGTGTATGCATGTTCGTTTGAGTGGGAGGAATGGCAAAAGGTTATGGACTTTACAGTTAATCAGATTTGGATTTGAATCTTGGCCACGTGCTTGGTAACTGTGTTACCTTGAACAAGTTATATAAACTCTTGATATCTGACTTTCACATTTGTAAATATGAGTGAAGAAGAATGGGCAATGAGTACAGGTGAGGGCAGCAGACATCAGGGGCTTGGGCGACAGGTGACCAGGCAACCTGGCAGTGAGTTTTCATGGCTGCAAGGTTACTAGTTGTAACTCACTGTCTTAGCTTGAAAACATTACCAGTGTAAGGGCTAGGACTAAGGAACCCAGATCCTGAAACAGGAATTGGAGGTTTAAGCACAGATGATGCAAGGTCAGAGCAGAACTACAGAAGGACAGCTTGGTGGTGCCTGTCAAATTTAAGGAGACAAGCCTCACTACAGATGTCCAATTAGGTAAGGCGGGTCCCAGAGCCTAGAGGCCAGGTGGGGGATCAGTAGGTCCCAGCTCTCAGTAGAGTTTTGCATACACAAAACTAAGCAAATCATTAGAGCTACAATTATTTGCAATTGAATATGACTGAAACAGCTAAGATATTGAAAGGGGTAAATTGAGAAAGAGCATGAAGTATGAAAAATTGAAGAATTAAGATTTCTCCCTAATGGAGGGAAGGTGAAAGGAGGAAGAGGTTAGGACAAATAGGGATGGGGTGCTTAATCTCATATTGCTGGAGCCACCTTTCCCGTGACCCAGATAGGGAACGTCTTCCCAGTCAACCATTGAAAAGCTCTGGGTCTCCCCACTCCATATCCTCTCTCCCAAGAACTGTTTGGATCAGATGTGGTGGTAAGATTGGCCAGTTGCCTGTGGTGCTTGAGATATGTTAGGGGTTTCTGTTATTTCCCCTATTGCTCAAACATCTCCATCCGGTCCATGACGCCTCGAATTCTGCTATGAAATGGGTAAAAATCTCTTATTCACCAATAGACATATGCAAAACCTAAGAAATAATAAGAATAGCCACAGAGAGAATCATTTCTTTTTTTAATTCACAGTTTACAAATCTAATGAGATAATGCATATGAAAGTCATGGTAGATTGGAAGACACTAAAGTACATGATAATAATGATTAACGTTTCCTTTTATCTGTACAAGAGAAGTGAATGAGGATTAGAAGTTAGTTATATGTTGACTTGGATTTACATAAATATGTAAACAATAAAGGAAGACCATCATTACCTGTGTGCACTGGTGTTGAGAGAAGGATGGGTGTGTTAAGGTAAAGGCGCCTGAGGTAGACTGGAAGTGAGAAAAATGCAAGGAGGAAACCCAGGGTAGCTAAGATGAAGTAGTTTTAAGGTTTAGCCATAATAAAAAGATCAAATTGTTGTTTATAGGTGTCCAAAGCATTTTTATTATGTACCTTTCTTCTCTCTCTCGGATTTCATCCTTCCCATAAATTTTTAATTCATTTCCTGGATGAGGACGAGAATAAAGCCAATGAACAAGAAAGCATACCTATTCATTATATTCAAAGGGGAATATGTTTTAAATGTCACACATACACATATTTATATTCTGCTGTTCTAGAGTTATCCTAGACTAGTGTTCCAATGTTTAGGTCACAGGGTCATGTATTTTGTAATATAAGCTGATTTCAGCTGAAACATCTCTTTTTTCTTGCAGCCTGCAACTTGTTCTTTTCGAATAAATGTCACTTACTGTGTTTAAACTGCCTTTGGTTCTCTGTTCTTCCCCCTTTTTTCCTGGCCTCTTTATTTTGCTTAAGCTCTGTGATTAAATGAGAATTGGATGATAATTTGTAATGATCACAGTGTTATAACCTTGTCAAAATCAACTGGGATATATTTAGCAATTACTTCAATAAGCAATGCTACATAAGTAATTTCATCGTTTCTTACTGTTATTTTTATTCACCAAATATATAACAGTAACTGAATACATCCTAGGCCATTGTAAAATTGAATTCAGGTTTTCAGGTGTGGCTTGTGTACACGTATGTCCCCATGATTCCACCTTTTTCCTTTTGTTCATCTCTATACTTTCTCCCTCTGGATATTGTTGCCTCCTGTGGCTTCATTCCTACACAAATATATGCTTGCAAGTGTAGCCCAGAGAATTATCTGTCTGTAGCCTCGCTTTTGTCATTGTATATTGGATTAAAAATAGTCTCATAAAGCTCAGATTTTCTCTAAATCAGAAATCACCTATTTCTCAATCCCTCTGTGTATGCTGTGACACTATAATTTTTCATAATCTAATATATTGGCATTGAAAGCTACTGAACATTTACCTTTTAATTGGGAAATTTACCAGCATTGTCACATCACACTTATCTACTTAGATTCTCTGCTAATGTCTTGTACTCAATATATCCAAAACGTCTCCTCCATCTCCCATAAACCACCACACCCTTCTGCTTTAGGCCACCCAGTGAAGGAGCTTCAGAATCCCTACGAGCTCCTGGCTCTTCAATCATTTGCCACTTTGAGTAGAATATAACTCTGCAAAGTCCATAACTTCTCCCCTGCTGGCTCTCACATTATTAATCTGCTGAATCAGGCCTTCAGACTTCTTGCCTCCGATTTTGCCACCAAAATCGGCCTTCCAAGGAGTTCCCCCACCTTTAATTTCTCACGCTGCACCCCTTTACAATAATTTTCCTACACCTCATATCTCTGTCCTTCCCAAAAGTTTCAGATTCCTTCTCCCTAACAAATTCAGGGTATGTTCTTAGGATGGCCCCTAGGGTCTTGCAGTTTTATTGCCCGCAAATTCCTTGAGCATAGCCTGTATTTCCATGAGCCTATCCACTTCCTTACCCGGTAAAATCCATTTCAAATGCCATCTCCTCTTCTGACTCTCTGAGCCCAATGTCATCTTTTTTTTCTGTGACTTCACCCCTTGCATTTGCTAACTGTCCAGTGGTCCTAATCATACAGATACTTGCAGATTATGTTATCCCTTCTTTTTCCACCATGTTTGCTCCCATTTAATTATTATTAAGCTCCTTCTGGGCCAGATCTGGTCTAACTGTCTTTACATTTCCAAAACATGTAACTGCTTTTCCTATATCCAATACTCAATAATAATTAGTATTTTTAAAGGGAAGCAACTACATGAAGTTTATGTCTCCTTGCTGTTTGTCCTAGCAGATGCTTTCCCCATTACAGTATCGAATTATAATGAATCGCATTCCGAGGTTCCCAGTCAGCTGAATTAAATTGTGAATTTTGTAACTTTTCAAGGCAATGAAATGAGTGAATTCTTATAGGCCTCACTTGATTATTGGGGTTGGTGTTCTGTGTGCTATTTTGGGGGTTCACATTTAGGGACCTATAATTGTCTCTGTGGGAATAGTGTAAAATGACAATATGCGTAAACGTTCTAATTAGCAAGGTAAGTTTTCAATAGCTACCCACTGTGGTATAATTCTTTAATTATAACAAAAGTCTCATATGTTATTTACACTGAGAGGAAGAAATAGTGAATGACTTTGACATCAAGAAAATGTGAGTTTTCTTTGACTGTTCTTTAACAAAGGGCAAAGGACACGGAGACTAACTATTTGGAAGTGATGCTCAAAAATACCTTTGTTTCTCACACTGTTTTCCAACCTCCCAGATTCACCGAAGTGCAGGGAGGGGCAAGGGTATTTAGCCCTGCTAAGGCCTTATTCACTCCCTGACTTCACCCTCAGCTAAACTTGGCAATGCAATTGGTTCATTTTGTATAAATAAGCAAGAATGCTGGAAGAAACTAAATATCTTCATAAAACAAAACATTATGATACCAGAAACCCTTAGGAACAGCACTAATGCTTTTAAATGAAGGTTTTATTTGTCTCAGAGCTGCAAAAAGAAGTCACTAATGAGATGTCATTTAAATTCTAACACCTGTTTAATGGCAGTTTTTCTCTATCCCCAAAGAGTAACTGTTTATGAATGTTTGCAGTTTTCCAAGTGTATCTACAAGAATTGTTTTTTCATAAACAATGCGATGCCTTTTTCTTCATATGCTACAGTCACGTTACAACATATGATGAAAATTGTTGGTAGTGGCATTTTTGTATTATTTCCAAAGATAGTGTTATTTCATACACTGAAACTTAAAATTTTATAATTCACATAGTAAATATTTTATCAGAAACTTCATGTTTTACAGATTTATGAGTATATATTGGTATAAGAAAAATAAAATTTCTAGTTGTATTCTTTACGTAAATTTAAATAACATGAAAAGACACTGTTGAAAAATATGTTTGCCCCTAGATTCCCTGTTATGAAAAAAAAAAAAAAAAAAAAAATATATATATATATATATATATATATATATATATATATATTTATAAATAAACATACATACACATGGATTCCTCAGAGTTGCAAGAAAGAAATGCTTGTTGACTTTTTTCACAGACAATAAATAACTGAAAAAGTCAGAAATGAGATTGTACCATTTCTTTTGTGATTTTATGTTTTTCTTGTATGAACAGTTTGTCATTCATGAAGGGAACCCAGAATAACCACAGTGCTATTTTTCTCTATGTTTTCTCTAGAAACCGATAGTGATGAGTAATAGATACTATATAGATGAACATATAAAAAAATATTTAGTGTTGGAAATGCTTTTCTTTAAGATATGTCTCATTTAGTATTTATAGCATTTTATATGTTACTTTAATGTTTAACATCTTTTAATAAAACTACTTGTATGTCAGTAAATTAAACAACATGAAGTCGATCTTTAACCTCTATCTTGAAAAATTCAGGTTTAATTAATTTCTTTGGAGGAGCAGAGGCAATACGCCATGGATTCTTACCAAATGATTATATGAACTCTCAAAAGTACTGGCTTCTAGGGAAGCCACCCACAGGAAACTCTTCTTTTAAGGAACGTATATCTTTGACTAATATCAGCCATAGCTTTTCTCTGTTAGCATGCTGAATGTGTGACAAAGCAAACCTTGTTTGTGTCAGGAAAGCAGGAACTCATCTTGACAAAAGGTGAGACCAGGCCATGTGGACTAAACCTTCCTAAGAACTATCTGGGATTTAAGCTGAATATGCTAGGCTTACTGCAGAAGAAAATGGTGGAGCCATAAAATGTTCAAACCGTGGACTTGAACAGTTCTATAAAACCTAAATGTTCTGCACATTAAAGGAGGAGAAAAGAAAATTGTTGCAGATGTGATTGGATTTCTTATTATGCTGAAAACTATTCTAAATTTCTTTCTCATCATCATTATTCCTTAGATTTCTTAGTACCAAATCATTTATTTTCCTCCCCTTTTATGATATCCCCCTCCGTGAGATTCTTGCCAATTTAAGGTGCTCTTTTGAGTGAACAGAAGGACTAGAGGTTTTTCAGTTTTTAGAATGCTTTCCTTTTTTTCCTTTCTCTCTCTCATACATATATATATATATATATATATATATATATACATATATATATACACACACACACATATGTATGTATATATAATATACACATGTGTGTATATGTATATACGTACATATGTGTGTGTGTACATATATATGACATTGAAGAATTGAAAAGTATCCATTTGTTCTTGGTTTATACTATTTTTATTTATAGGTGGAATCTCAGTGCTTAATTTGTGTGTTTTCTAATTACCCACTAAATTTATTCACAATCAGTTGACATATACGTACCTTGCACTGAGCCGGGGGAAATAAGCGTAATCTTTTCCCTATGCAGTTTCTTCCTGACTTATGAAAGCCAAATATCCATTCTGTAAGGAGAGATGAATCAGCAACCCATACAATATCTATTCATCATACATATTTCACAAGAAGGATATTGTGGTGACTGCAAAGTTCTTACAAAAATAATATGGAAATCCGGAACTTGATGTGGAGTGTCAGAAAGCCTCTTACTATTATTTACCTTATCAGCTTTTGCTTTCTGAAATCAATGGAAGGGCATCAAGTTCAGCTAATCCATATTTCTGAGTATGAAATTGAATTTATAGTCTGTAGTATGTTGACTACCGCTCGCATTTAAGGCATAATTGATTTTTATTGAAAAGCCAGCAGGCACATCAAAAATTTCCACAAACCACAAGGATGTTAAATTTTACCCTGTTTAGATAATAGTGTGGCTTTATTTATCCTTTAAAATGAAGCTTTTATATTTATATCAGCAAATGCTATGGAAGCGTGACTGATACCTTATGAAACCATCAATCCATGGTTCTATAGAACTGTACTGCACAAAAATAAGCAACTTTAGATTTCTAAGGTAAATGTCTCTGCTTGGCTTGTTTTAAGGATAAATGGATAAAAGGAATAATAAATCTAGCACCATATCACGTCATGTGGCAAAGTTGTTGCTTTTTTTTTAATTGAAACAACTACTTGCACCATTATTTCTTTTCACCCACTTTCCTTCTGCATCTTATTTTTCCCTATGATTTATAAATTACATTTTTTATCTGGATTAATTGTTTATGCATATGAAATATAATTCCTAAGAACAAAATTAATTCTATTTGTAAGTGAAGTACTCTGCATTATCATTTGTGATACTCCATTAAGTAAGTTTCATTCGATCAATGTGCGAAGCCCATTCTATTTAACAAAAACTTAGGATCAGGAGACTCTTGAGTGCTTCTGCCACAAAATGTGTAAACATAATGTGAATTGTCTGGTGGAATTTTTTTAAAAAACAAGCTTTGTTTTACCTTAGAAAAAGCAAAATAAAATAAAAGCAAAAAGAGTGCCATTATTTGTTTTAGCAATTCTATAATTCTATAGCAGTAGTTGTCACTGGGGGACAATGTCACACCGTAAAGAGCATTTTGGTAATTTGTGAGGGTGTATTAGGATTTTACAAAAATTGGATGGAGTGGGGCCAGAACCACCACTGAAGAGTGGCAGACATTTGCAACTTGCAGGAGAGTTCTATGCGGGCTGGACTTTTGAGTATCCAACATATGTTCATGAAGATGAAAAATCCATTCATTATCATCTGCAATTAAAATCTGTTTCTACGTAATTTCTATTCTATTTCATGTAATTATGAAAGGTTTTTTCACACTGTTAAATATACACTCAATTTTTCCAAAAATTTATCATGTAAATTGAGAACTCTACCCATTGTTTGTCAAGGATAGCAACTCTCTTTATGGTGTTTGTCGCATTGTGTCAGTTGCTTTGTGTTAGTGTGTTGCATGACACTGGTAGATTATGCATTTATAAATTTACAAAATTCTCTGCATAGACATCAGCATTCAGCTTTTTTAAGTCTTCATTATGTAACAGTGCTCAGGTATTTACACTTCAAAATTTGTTCCATTTATTATGAAGAACTTCTTTTTATTTCTCTTTTATTTTGTACTTGGGGTATTGTTTTGATTTTTTTTTAATTATGTGCTTAGAGTGGTTACAGTATCTACAAATTTTATTTCAGTATATTGTAAATGGGTTACAAAATATTTGTTATAAAAAAAGAGGCATTGAGTCTGATAAGGTTGAGAACAATTTCTTTATGGCATCCAGGCATGAATGCATTAGTTGGAAATTTTTCAATGATAAATCTAGAGATCATTTTAATAGAACAATTATTTCCAATGAGGAAAATAGTATCTCGGGGATTTTTAAGTATTTGGTGATAAGCCCTTAGTGCCTATCTTCTTATGTGTATGGATGAAGAGTGTTCAAAACAATTTGTCATATGCACAGAAATACAAAAGATGAAACTAAAGAGATTATACATTAGTCTCTTAAGAGTAAAACTGACGGAGAGAAGCAGTATACCTTTCACAGAGGCAGATATTTTCAAAGCGATGTGTGACAGGTACAGGGACAAATCCCGTTAATAAGTAAGAGGATTTGTGCTTGGCTCTGTCACATGCCACTTTGAAAACCTACCCTCAAACTGTCTATAAATTTTCATGCCCATCTTTTTTTCCTTGCTTTTTCTAGAGTGTCTGATTTTTCTGTTCACCAATTTTCCCTGCTTTATCTCATGGCACCCTTTAATAATTTTTCAGAGGTTAGTATGTATACTGTGATTTTGTGGATACTTTATTGTTAACAAAATAATATTTTGCTGTATCCATTCTTTTTCACTGTCCCTTTCACTGCTTTGTTATAGGACATTTTTATACCACTTATAACTTTTAAATGTGCAAACAAATCTGCCTTATGAATATTAAGGAGGGGAGTATTAGTAGCATTATCACATTGATTAGATTTTTAAAAGTATTATATAGTTATGTTTTGAAAGAAAAATAATATTTAAAATGCAGTGCTGTAATATGTGAATGATACACTAGCTAGCAAGAAAAAGACTTGTTCATTTCTTTCAGTTATACATTTTTTAAAGTGATAGTTGAGCCTAGAAATATTTACTTTTTTGCACAATAGACTCCAAACAAGCCTTGTTTCTGATGACTGATGGGCTTCCTGTGCTCCTGGATACGACCTGGTGCCTCATCACATGAGAGGAAGCGGAGAAGGGAGAGGGACACAGGTATTCATAGAAACTGTTTGATCTGTCATTTGGTGCTGGACGATCCCGCACGCTTTCACTCTGTCAAAGATAATTTGCTTTCTTCTTTTTGATCTGACTTTTTTTTCTATTAAATAATTGACTCTAAATCTGAATCGAAAATTTTGCTAGCAGGAGTCAATTACTTAAAATTTCAGTGTTGTTTAAGACGATATGTGTCTGGAAACAAACAAACAAAAAAAGTTGTCCATGAAAAGTGTGTTAAAGTGGGCAGTTCCAAACAAAAATCATTGCTCTCTGGAATTTCTGTTTTCCTCCCTCAAGAACATGAACAATGCTTGGGACCTATTGAATTGGTAGTGTTTTCTAGAGGACTAGCAATACTTCTGACACCATTTTCGTTGTTCATCTTTAAGTATAGCCCTAGTCTGTCCTTCCGTGTCCAAGAGCTGATGTAAAGTAGAAAACTAAGCTGATCTGCCAGATGCTTTGTCTGCATTATATCCAGCATCTGGATATTTTTTAAACATTTAGATGATAGGCTGGGTTTTTCACATTACACCTGAATATCTTTGGCACTTCATTGATCTGTGGTGTTTGTTTGTGTGCATGTGTGTGTGTGTATGTGTGTGTGTGTGTGTGTGTGTGTGTGTGTGTAAAGGAAAGATGCCACCCCTCAGATAAAACAAGCCAGAAAATAAAGCAATGAGCTTTGAATTTCTCTACATTTCTGTGAACATCCAAATCTAGATTCAAGGACCAATTAGCTTAAGTTCAAATTACAGAAAATTTCTGAATGTGAATGACAAAGTGTCAAAGACAGGATAGCTTCTTGTGGTATTCAACTAGTAATATCAGTGGATACTTATACAACTTGCTGGGCTAGTCAGAGACCACCTGGATAAAATCAGTTTAGACTTTAGGAACTTAACTGTTGGCAAGGAAAAAAGTCAAGATAATGATTTCTAATTTTAGTAGTTTTTGCCTAGAGATGAGTTGATTTAAGGCATATTATGCAGAGCTACACCCTCAACATAAAATGGCACTTAGCTCTGGGAAACCCAAATCTTAGAATGCCAAACAAGCAAGTACATTCTCTATTGATCGTTCATGTAATGAGCAACACAAATTTGCATTCATGAGGGCTTTTTGGTTTTATAAAGCTCTTTCATAGTTGTGGTCTTGTTATCCCCACTTGGTAATAGGAACTGTCCTCAAATGCAGGTCTTCTCATTCTTGTTTTGAGGCAATTCTCATTAATCCATGAGCAGAAAAGAAAATGGGAAGGGGAGGAACATTTGTAGAGCAAATCTAGTGTGAGACACACTGTATTAGGGAATTTCAAATGCATCTTTTTACTTACTTCTCACCACTACTTTTGATGTAGAGAATACAGAAACAGAATATGCTTTTACCTCTGAGATGTTGCATTTGAATCCTGCCTCTGATACATAGTAGCTAACTGTGTATCGTTAGTCATGTTATTTGAATGATTTCTGAGCCTCAGTTTCCTTACATAGAGTATGGGAGTACTAGCTACCTCATATATTTGTTACGAAAATCATATGAGACAGTATATGCTAAGTTTTGGTTAAATACATGAAACATAGCACATGGATAATGCTCAATCAATGTTGTTTGCCATTTTACAGATAAAGAAACAGAGGCTTAAAGAGTTAATGGTGGTCATAGAATGACCCTAAGAAGGGATTAAATTTGACGTCTGTCTCCAAGCCTTCCACTGGACTCTCTTCATCATTTGACTATTGCTTATTTATAGAAACAATAATTTGCACAGTTCTACTGCTTTTATAAGATCCATCCCAAAATAGCATCTTGTAAGTTATATAGTAATTTCACACATCTTTATTTTTCATTCTGAAGTGTTATCAAAATTAAGTAGAGTGAATAGCAATGTTAATATTGATGGTATGTTATGATTCCTATGAAAACCTGATAGTACAGTATCATACCAATATATGCATTCCCATTACTTTTCCTAGATTTCATCAGTAACACCACCAATCCTGAAAGGTGTAGTCTTCACTCTGTCACTGCATGTCTGCGTGACCGTAAACTATATGATTAACTCTACAGATATTTACTATGAACCTACTTTAGGCAACAGGATTCCAGGATGAACCAAATGCAGACCCTGCCCTTACGGAGAATATCAGACAAGACCTTAAACACACAATGAAATCTAATAAGTTCAAGTACACATAGGTTGGGCTTTAGGAACAAGTGAATATAAAATCCCAGCTAGGGAAATCCTAGAAGTCCCTATGAAGAAAATACCATTAAAAAGGCCTCAAAGGATTGGTAAGATTTGGTAATGGAGATGAGCAGAATCGCCAGGAGTGAGAAAGCACTGTGTCTTTGGGAAGCAGCTCTACACTTTAGTCAGAATATTGGGCACGTTTAGATGACACTGAAATTACGTGTTCAGTTCTCTCAAGCCATAGAATGCCATGCTAAGGAATGTGCATTTTAAGCTATGTCAATAAGGTAATTTTGAGATATTTGACATAAAATGACGGGGGCTGGGCAATGAGAAGTTACTCAAGCAGGATTGATTGGCACGGGGAATGGAGATTCAAGAAAGCTGATAAACTAAAATGTATACTGTTTCATGAATTTGCAAGACGTCCTTTCTATGTCTAAGTTTTCTTATTGATGAGATCAATGGGCTGGACTTCATTTATTTTAGAGGTCTTTTCCCGCTTTTCTTTTCTTAGTCAATATTTCCTAAAGTGTGTTCTGTTGAAAGCTATTGTTGCTATATAACATTGGGTGCTATGTCAATTAAAGAAAAATGATTCTTTGATGGAACAAATTTAGGAAACATTGAGTAAGACAGTAATAGAGTTTTTTTTGGAGAGGACTTCTCAGGGCTTTATTCTATTACTGTTCATTTTACATTTCCAAGATGGAGAGTACATGTTTATTGAGTTTTCTACTATCATGTGGCCGTGGAATTCTTTCACTTTACATCTTTTGGTGTCAGGGTTTTATGAAACCTATTTATTTTAGTGCCTGTCCCACTATACATATTAGATTCTTTATTGAAATTGTAATAGGCCTTGGTTTTCTGTGTTAAATGATCTGCGCAATGGAACTTTACAGACTCAAATGGTACATTCAAGAATTTCAGTGAGATAGTTTTCCTGATACTTAAAGAGAGACAAACATGTAAGGCATGCATTTAGCTCATGCCACATGCTGCCTCCCTTTGAAGGTAGAATAGTTGTTTCCTCAACTATTCAAGGAGAAATTTGATGCTTCTTGTAGTGGACTATTATGGTACCTAAACTCTTTAGTAAAAGGATTCTTCCCTTATATGGAAAAATAATTCTCTTTGATTTATCAGGTATTTTTTGGAGGGTTGGGAACATCAGGTAGTGAGAAAGGAAGGATCAATTGACAGAACACTCATGCCATCAGCCCCTGGCTATCTCTGAAGTGGTAGATGTCATGACCTGAATGCCCACACATCTATCAAAGTAAGCTTGAAATGGTCTCCTCGGAAGACATGAGTTTTAACGAGAGTCTTAAGTAAGATATGACACTTGTCAGAGAAAAATAAAATGGTTCCAGATGGCTGAGATTGTGAGAAGGAGGCGAAGAGGTCAGAAGAGACAATGACTAGAGAGAAAAGAAAAGGAGTAGGGAAAATCCTTGGGGGCTTGGACAGGTAGTTTCAACTTCATCTGAATGACATGCAAAACCAATCTTTGAGAGATATCATTTAGAATTGACTAGAAGTAGTTGTCAGGGTAGGAGAAGTTCATAATAAAATGGCAGAACATTTAAATGAGGAGAGATCCAAGTGTGGTATATGCTTGGTTGCTTCCTCCGCTTTGCCATAGGCTGCTCACACCTTGCTGCTGCATGTACTAACAGCTCCTTCCACTGTCTACCAGCAAGATGGTGATAGTGCAGTCAACACTGCCTGATTTAGTGTTGGCTATTTTAACCGTCGTCGAGAAAAACTGAAATAAGGCATATGCTTTTTTCATTAACTACTCGCGAGAATTGGAAGCATGACAGATTTTCAGTTTATTGATATTTTTAAAAAAATCAAAATATATCTCTGCAGAAACAAAGTATTTAATTCTACCTAAATGTCACCTTTCTCTAATCTGCTAAAACAAAACAAAACAAAACAAAACAAAAGGGATCGTTTATTTCTGTTCATACAAAATATGTGAAAATGAAAAAATAGGATGTATGGTTCAACTGAGCTTCAATGGTATCTAATCGCTCGGGCACTATAATCGCAAGAGAATCCTGAGCCCATGTGACCTTGACCAAATTATTTATCTATGCTCTTCCTTGGTTCATTCATCTTGAGAAGTAATATTTACACTATAGAGTTGGTGTTAGAACTGTAAAATACAGTATACGTACAGACCTCATTATATTCTGAGATCATGGTAAGATTCAAATTCTGCTACTTCAGCTCTTGCATTTCTTTCATTCATTTATTTAGCCAAAAAAATATTGATTGCTGACTTTCTAAGTGGTGGGGATACAGCAGTATACAAAACAGAAAAGGTTCCTGCCCTTATGGAAATCATATTTCAGTTAGGGAAGATAGATAATAAATAAGCAAGGAAAATATAGTATATCAGCTATGGATAAATGCTGTAGCATTAGGAGTCAAATTCCTGTTGTGGTGGTGGTTGTTTTTAATCATCGGTAGTTTCCTGGATAGCCTAAAGCAGTGATTGATGTACATACATGGCTATGGCTGCATTTCTCTACTGAATGAATATGAAAGCAGATGCCTTATAGTCAGGATATAGCAGTATGATCATATAATTTATGGTCCAAATCAGGACTCTTTTGAGAGAAATAGGAGAGCTGTGGGTATCACACAGGGACAATAGATGCAATTTGAGACTGTCTCAGACACACTTGGAAGATATAATTACCCCAGTAATCAGAGACTTGAGCAGAAGCATTTCAGGAAGGCAGTTCTGGTACCAGTGTAGTGTGATGTAGGCAGCATCAGGCAACAATGATGTAGTCAAGCAGTAAACATCTGTACAGGGTAAAATTGATGGTGTCCAGAAACTAAACAGGATTCACAAATAAAGGAGCTCAGAGTCAACTTAGGAGTTCTTGTCCTGATGGAAATAAGCTGCCAAGCATGACTGTTTCTATCCTGGACTCCCCAGCTGCAAGGCAGACATTATCTAAACTTATAAGGGTCTTCCTGGGCTTGACAGCCAGGGTCCTGTTGGTCAGGTAGCTAGCTGTCCTTCATGCAGAAGAAGGCATGTATTTTCTGCCAGGAGCCTATAATGAACCCATGCCAGATGATGGCAGGATAATCTCATGCCTATTTGAGGTTTAGTGAATGGCAGGGAGTAGTTCAAGCTCCTAGGAGACTAGGTGAGTTTTTGGTCCTCGGAGCTCTCTGGATCACCCTCACTGAAGTCCCATTCTTTCATGTGCCCTCTCGGCCTTCTCTTGAGCTTCCTACCACCATGTTTAACTACCCTCTTCCTTGAATTTAGAGGAAGTAGAAATTTTCAAATAAGTGGGAGTGAAGTCATGACTACATTTGGGTCCTTTTCTCTTTATCTTAAGTCAGAGACTTGCTATCAATTAAAACTCCAACGTGGATAGTATTTTAAAATCTCAAAATGCCTTACATTTTAAAATCTACTTTCAGTGATGACAATGGCCTTGTCAGATGCATTGTTAAGTATCCTCATTGTATTTTCTGATTGTAATGGTAGCCCTGTTTTATAGGCATTGGGTAGTACAAGACTTACATAGGAAAGTTAGGAGATTCTGGCCTAAAATTTTGGACTGTTCTGATCCATAGACAGTGTGTCTAGACTCAGTATGCACACTGCACTCTAGTATTTAAACGTACTGTAAGGCTGTACGTTTAACGTACTGTAACGCACTGTGCTTGCTTAATAATTTTCAAAATAGTGTTTAAGCTTGGACTTATCTTTTGCCGTCTCCTCTTTCTTCAGGAAAAGAATTCCCTTTTGTCTTCATCCTCCATTTATCCATCTACCCAACACATATAGATAACATGCCATTTGAGGAATGATGCAATTGTACATGCTAATCTAGGTACAATAAACATATAAGAAATGACCTCTAGACTTTTCATCGAAAGGATGTAATTAAAATAACTTCCACACAGAAGACACCTCTGACAATTATGTAGTTTTTTTCCTAAGTAATAATAATCACTACAACAGTAGTGATATTTATTACTGTGCTAAGCACTTTACATCTATTGTTTTATTTTATGTTTACAGTGTATCTATGAGTCTGGTATTATTATTATTCTTATTTCCACTATATAGATGAGGAAGGTTAAGAAAGGTTTGGACCTGGCTCTTCTCAGAGGTTACTCTCTTAACTACTTGCTGTTTCTCACAGATGTGCAATGAAATAATTCAGAACGCTATGAATAAGAGTGCAAACTCCGAGTTACACGCATTTCATGTTAATCTCTGGCCCCATAACTGACCAGCAGTGTAATTTGGACATGCTATTGGTGCCACTCAGCTTTTGTGTCTTTAACTATAAACTAGCAACAATAGTGGTTGTTTTGGGTCATTTCAAGGACTAAAT
The DNA here is from genome assembly GCF_964194185.1 of Rhinolophus hipposideros. Taxonomy (NCBI): domain Eukaryota; kingdom Metazoa; phylum Chordata; class Mammalia; order Chiroptera; family Rhinolophidae; genus Rhinolophus; species Rhinolophus hipposideros. Next base: position 55,714,822 of record NC_138049.1, on the reverse strand, counting down.
TCATGTGTCCTTCTCTTAACTAATTAATTAATCTGACTTTTTTTGAACCACTTGTTATGTTCCAGACACTGTTCTGAGTGTTGAGGAGAACACAGGTGAGCAAGAGAGGAAGGTGATGGTCCTTAAGAAACATGTAGCAAGAAAGAAAAAATGTAAGCGAGTAGAAAAATTGCAAATTACAGTGTGTACTATATAAGGGATATAATAAGGAGATAACACTATATTATCATTTCCATGGATATAGTGATTACATCTCTCCTATTCAACCTGAATTTCCAATACCTGGAATATTATGAACATCCAATGCATATTAATTGAATGAATATATAAATGAAAAAAAGAAAGAGTGGAAGTGTCTTCCGGGACAGCTTCTTTAAAGAGGTGAAATATAAACTGAGAGATGAAATATGAGAAGAGTTGACCATGTCAAGCACAAGAGGAAAACACCTTTTAGGTAAGGAAAACAGCATGCGCAAAAGTATGGAATGCGCAGGAAGTTGGTCTTTCTCTGCCTCAGGATTAGATGGAGAGAAAACCGTTCTGTGAGAATAAGAAACCCTTGACTTGGGCTCCCAAGCCAGAACATCAGGCAGGAAAAATTGCCCTGGAGGGACATAACCTTCAACTCAGACCACATACAATAGGCACAGACAAAGCCCTACAGGAGATGACGTTACTCTGCGAGTTACAAAATGTGACAGACTGTACTCTGAGTAAGAATTCACGGACATAAGCAGAGGAAGAGAGTCACAACACATTCAGACAATAGAATAGTCTGATAAATACAATAATAAGCATGCTTAAAATAATTAATGATATAGAACAAGATTCAACAAAGCTATACACAAAATGAATTGAATATCTGAATATAGTTTGAATATATTTTACATCATTTTTGTTAATTAGTGTTAAACATGTATTAATATCACCATACATACAAGCTGTTTATCAACAGGAGCATTCAGAACATAAAACTGTGACCTTATGTAATAGACTTGACAGCAGTTACCCATTTACACATATTAGTTGCATAATTTCTTTCCCTGAAATTTCCCATTTTGTATTGCTTTATTTAATGTGCATTTCAGTTCTCCACCATGTCACAGCATACACACAATGGTTTTTATTTAGTATTCTCTAAAAATACAAAGGAAAAACTAAAAGCAGAGGCCTATGATTGATTTCACATTTAAATAAATGCACTACAGATTGAGACAAATGCACCGAGTGTGTGTGTTTCAATCACTGTATCGTCACACAATTGAATAAACACACATGTACAATACAATGTTTAATTGAGTGCAGCAAGTACATTTATTTTAGTGATTGCACCATTGCATATTCAAGCAAAGGCACTGAGTTCACTTTGGTGGAGCTGAAGTTCTGTACACATACACAAGTTTTAAATCTTTTCCTGACTTTGATAGATCACAAATACCCACGTATTTTTACAGATTGAAATGAAGTGTGCTTTATTTCACAAAATTTACTTTTAATCTATTTTCATAAATTTGAAATCTGGTCATTAGCTTCCTAATAGTAAATTTAAAAAAAAAAAAAAACTTAAAAATTCTAAACGTTTCTTTCTTATAAAATGTCACTGTGGTCTAACTGAGGATGAAACAGGACATTTCCTCTGTGTCCGAGTAGTTTTTCTATGACTATCTCATCTGGAAATTGCAGTTCCAAGTCTTTAGGCATCAAGCATTGGACTCATTTTGCTTTAGGACTGTTTGCACAGCTTCTGTCAAATTCAGTATTACCTCGTGCGTGCACGCACATCTGAGGGCCAAATTTGGGCTATTAGGATGGAACTCGCTGGATTCCTTCATGCCTCCTCCATGCTCTATTTACATAGATGTTCTTTTTCAGAAGTGCTGCCATACACAGATTTCTATGTCATTTCCATTAGTAGCATCTTGAAAGGAAGAAAAAAAGAAAAAGAAAGCTAAACAGTAGTGTTTTCTTTACTTTGTCAGCTTTCTAACATCTGTTCCATTTTAACCGTGTGATAGACAGGTGGTAATGAATGTTCAGGACCAGGTACCTAAAAGAAAGTTGCTCAAGTAACAAGTTTTGTAGTTTGATCCTTTTTCCTTGAATGTATGCGCTTTAACTGTCTTTTTTTTTTTTTTTTTTTAAAATAGGAACTTAAAAACATTCATTCTGTTAGCTCTTTTCACATCAAGGGTTTATTAGTTGGAAAAATCTTCCAGTTGATATTTCTTACAATAGAAATACTGCAATGTTGGTCTAAAGCAACATTTCCAAGAGTGAGTTCTACAAATTTAATTCTAAGTAATGTTACTTGGAGAAAAGATACTTTTGTCAGATGTGTTTGGAAAAAATATATGTGCTAACAATGTTAGCTAACTGATTAAGTGCTTACTCTGTGCTTTGCCTACATTCATTAGTTTGAGGTTCTGTTCTCTTAGCCCACTTTACAGATGAGAAAACAGTTTAAAATGTAAAATAACTTCCCCATGATTTTCCCATATACAGATACATGAAAGTCATTAGCTAAGAGGTCGTATCATTAATTAACCTGGTTAACTTTAAACCAGTTTTACCAAAATTATTATATGATGGAGCACTTTGCATGTAAGATCTTTTAACATCCCATAGGCCACAATTTAGGACACTGTAGACTAGGAAAACAAAAATAAATGAGATTAACTGCCTTTATAAGTGTTAACAACAGCAAAATGTCTGGCTGTGCCCAAATATAGAATAGTATGATTTTTTAAAAATAAACTTACTGGTTAGTTTAAAAGACAGGTCATTTTGATGAAAAATCAGCCAAACTGGTTGCATGATAGTGTCTATTTTTTGAATCATTAATTGCATCTTTTCCTTAACACAGGTCATTGCTGGATCATTCCAATATAACCCATTGAAAAGTGAACAATTACATCAACCAATCAGTCATGATGCCTTCTGACTGACTGATTTTTCTTTCCACCAAATTCACGAAATGAAATAGTTGGTTTACCCTCAAAACATTTTAATGGTATTTTTCTTGTCAGCATTCTTATATTTTCATAGGTTTGCATTAGAAGGAAGTTTGTGTTTGTTAATTACACATGTATAGTTTTGTCCAAAGTATATATAGCCCAAAGAACAGGCCATTTAACAGCTGGATAAGGTTTTATGGCATGGAGAGAAACCACTGTGTTGCTTTTAAACAATTAGTAAGGGGGGGGGGACTTTTTTTCATTCTTAGCTTTTTGGAAGCGGTAACTTCGCTTTCTTGTTCACACAACAGAGCATATGTATGATAATAAAACATACACAGTTTTCTCCACCCATTTTATATCAATTAGATAAAAGCAATAAAGAGCATAGCCTGTTAATGAACAACACATACAGATATAAACATATGCACGTATTTTTCCTTTGCTCTGACAGAAGGAATATCTGAGATCAGCCAAAGAAACAAGAATAAATAATATCAAACTTGGAGAGAAAACTAAATTAGGCTTCAGCTTGATCGTCCTGAAATGTTTTTATTGCCATTTATCCACCCCGGGCTTAGCTTTTGCTTAAGATGGTGGTGAGATGATGAAAGCTGAAAAGTAAATAGGTGCTTCAATAAATGCAAACAAGTGAGTGCTTTCCTAGCAAAGAATTACAGAAAATCAGCCATTCCTCTGAAACTAATCCCTCGACAGCTAAAACTGTGAATTTCCCCCTCAACATGCACACAGATGGGTTGCCACCGAGGATGACAGATGAGTTGTGTTTGGCGGGATTAATGCGCATTATCATGTTAATGGGTGCTTAGGTGAGGTCTGAGCAAGTCACAGGCCTGGGCAGAATTACCGGGGTTTACAGAACTCTGTGCTCATGCTCCTCTTCTCTTTCTTCTTCTTTCTAATAATTAACTTGTAATGTTTAACATTTTTAGCCCACCAAATGATCCACAGACTACTGCCTTCCTAAGTACTGGGAGCATTTGCAGATCTGGCACCATGAGCTCTGTCCTTTGACATGCAAAATGCAGGCAGCCCTGCCTGATTTGTCCTTCCATTGCCTTTGTGCATTCAGCTTCCTCATAATCCAGAGTCTACTTTGTTGCAATCGCTTTTGAAATCTGACATATTGATCAAGAGTTTAGCCTTAGTAACTACTGCACATATATCAACTGTTGTTGAGCGTGTCAGGTCACATTTGATGGCAAGATGATCCTGTCCCCAACTAGAAGAGCTTCTGCAGCTCACATGAGTTGATTCTGTTAACCTCATCTGGCCAGAAATGTATGTTGTTGCATCACTGCTAACGCAACAGAATTTCATAGCATCAGTCCGGGATCTCTGTGTAAGTAGAGGCAATGGAGATATCACCAAAGAGATAAAAATAAAAGCCTTGTCGATATTCTATAATGGCTTACATTTTTAAATTAGGGCAAAAATCAATAAGTATTAATGTCAGACTTTTACGGCCTTTTGAAATTGTCTAAAAATGGCAGGATGCTTTCGTGTTTAGTTTAATTCAGCAAACTCCTTTTCTATGAATAATTGTATCAATATTACCAAATTAATGTAGACAAACCTTTACAGGTCTCTGCTTTAAAAAAATACTATTGTAGAAAATAATCTCTGTACCACAAAGATGTCCCTCAGACCCTAAAGTAGTATTTACTTACCAGTTTAGGTAGTTCCTTGAAATTCACTTAAAATAAATTTTTTAAAACTTTTATTTATTTTAAGTGTGTTTTTCCAGGACCCTTCAGCTCCAAGTCAAGCAGTTGTTTCAATCTAGTTGTGGAGGGCGCAGCTCACAGTGGCCCATGTGAGTATCGAACCAGTGACCTTGTTGTTAAGAGCACCACTCTCTACCCAACTCAGCTAACCGGTGGCCCCCACTTAAACTAATTTTTAAAGAGAATTTCCATATTACTTTTAAGCGAGAAGCATGTGAGTAGGGGAAAAACATTTCATGTTATTTCAACTATTAATTAAAACAAATGACACACCAATAGAGTGATACCTATAAATAGATGGACTACATGTCCCTGTTGCTAGAGAATAATCTCAATTTACTCCTGCTATCAGAGCGTAGTTATCAACAGTGCCCCCTTTTATTCCTAAAGGTTCCTATTTGTCTGATAAACCTACAAACCAAAATAATGGATTCCTAAATATGTCTGTCCCATATTCAGAGTATGCCAGAAAGGGAAAGATCTTACTTGGCAGGAAGATCCCATTGCCGGAAAGCATGTCAGAAGCACTGGATCTGCAGAGCAGGCCACTGAGGAACAGGAGCCTTCTAAGGAGGAACTAAGGCCAGAAGCCAAGTAGCCAGATAACTCTTTTGTATCTTTCCCATTACAGTTTTAAAACTTTTCATTCCAAAAATAATCAAGGATGTTAAGGATATAGGCATGAATTCTGGTTTTTTTTTGGATCCAATAATTTTTTAATCTACAATAGCCTGTCCTAAATAAAAACAAAGTATCAGGTTAATTTAGTATGAAATCCTTAGTTATCTGAATTGATAAAATTTTAGCCACATGTATTAGTCACATTAACTAATCAATTAATTCTCACATTCAGCTTTATGGGTAAGGTATCACATGACCATTTTATACGTGAGGAAACTGTGATCAGAGAGGTCAAGTAGGTTAAGAGGGCACATAGCTAAGAAGGGGGGATATGCTAAAGATACAAATATTGCTGATTCCAAAAGGCACAGTACTAACCTTTATATTGTATTAACCTATGTAAACACAACCTATATATAAATGTGAGTAAAGCCTAAAACATATTGCTCATTTTGTTGCTCTTTTAGAAATATATTTGGTGTCACAACAAGTTTACATTGACAGCAAGTTACCACATGTTTCATCAGTAACTTTTCTTCCTTTTATTTTTTCCTATTTTTATTTTATTATTTCATTGTATAAGTTTCCTCATCTGTTTTTATGCATGGCTGAATTTAAGTAATTAAAAGAGCAATAGTTAATGCTAATGCAAAGTGACGAATTAGCTTACTTCACCTCAGCAATGCAGATACAAGAAAGCCAGATATTGAAGGATTCTTTATTAAAAAATAAACACAATTTAACGGATCAACATGTAAATCTTTAATGCTGTGTAATGAATAACACTTAGGCATCATGTTTTTGAGAACCAACTTTAGATTATACATCAAAAGTAATCTTTGGGAGTTACCCCAAGGCCTGAAGTTACTCTGCAAAAAGCAAAAGCTACTGAAAAACTATGAACAGAATAAAAAGCATTCCTCTTAATTAATTAATTAAATCACTAATTAATGGATATTAATTTCTTACCATAGTTTCTCCATGTAAAATCTTGATATTAATAATTTCCGACCCACACCATAAGTTGGTTGTGAGGATAAATGTGATATTATAATCATAGGTGCATTTTAATTCAAGATAATCCTGAAGGACTCAAGTAGGGACCTCACCATCTTGTGACTTTTTCCTAAAATTCCATGGAAAAGAACTTCTCTGGTCTATTTGTACAAAGTAGACTCTGGATGATGAGGGGGCTGAATACACAGAGGCAATGGAACGATGAATCAGGAGACTGAGCAAAAGAAAAATTTGCTTTCAGAATTGATGCTGTTTCTTAAGGGGTCAGACTTATGGGAAAGTATTAAGACTCTAGCAAACGCAAAAAAAATCTTAGAGCCATTCCAAATATGCATAGGGCCAAAGTTAGTTTTAATATCGTTATTTTTATATTCTTTATTTTTAGTAAATGTTTATTCATGAGCCTCTTTCATACCTCACATATATGTTTATATATTATATATTTACATATATTATATGTATATATAAATATATATATGTATATATATATATATATTTCACACCTCAAATATATATAACATTTATGACCTAAGGATGAAATGCTTTGTGATAATACCTGAATATGAGTATAAATTTCACAGAAATTATAAAATAGAAGAATATCTAATTTCAATATTTGTGCTTTTAAAAAGGTTCTGTCTCAGATAATAGCTTTTGTGGTAGGTTTTCTAAAAGGAAATATGCATGTGTTGTTAAAAAGAAAAAGTCGTATCTTCCAAAACATTAATTAATACAAAGTCATTCAAGTTTACGAAGTTACGTTATATTATTGGTTGATTTGAGCCTTTCACCATCTTACACAAAGAGGTCTAAAGAGCTAAAGGGGAGGAGGCGGAAGTCAGCAATTTTGTAAAGAAAGCATCAACAAATGTCATTATTACCGACTGCACTGTGAAGGTATGCTGCTGCCTATAGGTCTTCCTCAGCTCAGCTGCAGCAGAAGGCGGCTGAAGTCCGCCTGCTCTTAGGGCCCTGCAGGGCAGAATTCTGTGCCCCAAGGATCCTCCAGATTAGGTGCGTGAGAGTTTTCGGGAAGAAATCTTGAGCAGCTAGGGTCCTCAGTCCACATCTATAAATCTTCCACTTTTATCATCCGAGACCTGCCAATGTCTGTTGCCAAGGAATTGGAAGAAAAAGAAAGGCTTACTCTGCAAAACTTCTTTACAAGAAAATGTGTAAAATGAACATTATTTGAAGTAATGCTCCCATTATGCGTTCTGGAGATAGACGTTATGCCGAAAGATACTCCCCCCACATCCTCTGTCCCTTCTGAGGGGTCAGAGTAACATGTAGGATGATAGCACCCCTCCAATCTATTTACCTAACCTTGTGTTGCCTATAGTAAAGTATGTACCACAATAATATGGCTGGCAGTGCAGGGGTTAACTCACTTTCGCCTGGGCTTTGCTCTTTGGAGGGGTGAATTTATTTGTGTGACTTGGAGAATATCTGCCTCTGCTCTGAATAGACAGAAGTTGTGACACCGGGGCTCTGATCCACACACAGACAGGCCAGTCGAGGTGCCTGGGAGGGATTTCCATTAGGTGATGCCCTGGGAGAGCAGATTTGTAGTTTAAAGGAAAGTTTTTGTCTCCCAAATCGTTTCAAAGATGCTATTTAGTTAAGCTCTCTTCCTTTTCCGTCTTCTTTTCAGATGGATATAATGGTGTCATTTTATCTCCACACAGGAACTTGTGTCAACAGCTCCCTCCATGGACCGTTCACTAGAGTTGCAATGTCACAGTGTGACACACAGAATCTTGTGTGTGTAGCTGTTGTTTTGTTTGTTTGTTTGTTTGTTAATCTAGAGCTGAATTTGCTTTGAATGTCCGTAAACCTCTCCCTTTCCCTTCGTTGTCTGTAGTTAGCTGAGCTCTCTCCTGGTCATCATGAGTCCATACAATCTCCAGTCACGTGTCCGTGGGCAAACCTACAGCTCCACATTCACGTCCCTTTTGCAAGTTGGGCTCACAGGGTTACTACTTCAGTACTCTGTTCACAAATATTTCTCAGCTTCTACGTTCCTAAAGGATAGATCTAATCAACTTCCATTTTCTTTAAAAGGTGTTTGTAACATGAGAGAATCCTATCAGTGTCTCTGTGTGTGTGTGTGTGTGTGTGTGTATCTTTAATTTCTGTTGTTTCCTTTTTTAAAGATTTGGACCAAACTGTAGTTCTTCCTACTAAAAACCTGTTGCTGCTATAGGTAACAGTGCCTTTAAGCCTGACTATAATCATAAGAGTATCTGATGACAACGTATGGACAGGCCTCCTGCACTGAGCCCTCAGCACAACAGTTTCAAAAATGTTTTCTTCTGTTTCCTGTTGAGAAAAGCCACAGGGAAATGTCAAAGTAGTACTCAATGACATGTTATACTACTTTTAAGCAAAGGGTAATTTTTATTTTTTTTATTGTTAGTACAATTGTTAGTACAATTTTTATTGTTAGTACATAGAAAAACCTGTGTGTGTTTTTCTTTATTCTGCATGTACTTTTATTTATTTATTTATTTATTTATTTATTTATTTATTTATTTTTATTATTATTAGTTCAGGTGTACGAAACAACACACTGATTAGACATCTACACACCTCACAAAGTGATAATAACCCCACCATGTCTACTATCCATCTGACAAGTACTTTTATTTCTTTCTCCTGGACAGTGGCCCTCTGCCAAATCTTTTCTTGTTCTGTGACTTGGGTGAATAGATTACTTATCTGTTAGGGTTCTCTCATCTGATTTTCCTTAAGCCTGAAGATGTTCCCTCATTTCCTTTGTCCCAATACATGAATCTGAATGGGAGTGTCTCTGTGGGAGGAGAGGGAAGAGACAAGACTGAGCAAAAGAAAAATCTGCTTTCAGAAAAGATGCTGTTTCGAAGGGTCAGACCTGAGGGGAAGTATTGAAAGTCTGGCAAACTCAAGACTCTTCCCTTCCCTTCCCCCAGCTCAAATCCCTAACATGGGGCAGATTCAACAGTGACTGTCATGTTATCCACTGGAGAATTTTACTAATAAAATTATATTCCTGCTCTACTCAGTTTAAGGTTACATGTTGCCACAGTGACGTATTTTATTCTGATTGTGTTATTAAACTGTCTCAGCAATTCATTTGAAATTGAGTCATCACAATTAAACTAACAAAGTTTTAATAGAAGATTGTGAAATTTTTATATAAAATGGATTTCTCCCATGACAGATTGTTATTAGTTTGGACTGCACAGTGACAAATCAGGTACAGTAATACTAGAACACAATTTAACAGCATTTATGGTTATCATGTGTACGGCTTTAGTAGTGTCTTTTTATTGTATCATAATGTAGAAATAATACAGAAGAGATGTATGGTTTCTCATGTGATGACCAGTGGCATATTGCATCTTGTTTAGAGGGAGTCAGTCAGTCCTCTTGCCTTATTGGGAATATGGAGTTTAACAAGACACTTGCCATCATTTCCTCAACAGGGATAATAAACAGAAGAATTCTGCATAACAGCTCATATCAGCTTCTTTCATGCCTTTTCTTTTCAGAAGGCTGCCTAAGGGTTTAAGCAATTTACTGGTCTGACCCGCATCCTTTCTCTGCAGTCTGCGGTTCTTTTGTTTAACATTAGTATGTGGGCAAACAGCATTTTGAGCTGTGCAGAGCTTATCAGCCCGCGTTCAGTCGACCGGAACCCCATTCTATGTATCTAAGCAGGGCCACATTTAATACTTCACAGTGGGAGCATCTGCAGCTTCCAAAAATGACTTGTTTATCAGATAAACTCTATCCTAGCGCTGATAGATGTGGTGGACGGTGGATCTCCAGTATCATACTTCTCTAGTAGAAAGCTTGTACAAAATGCGGTTTGTGAGGGACGATGAGACCTACAGACCAGAGGCGTCACTAGAATTATTTATGTAGCCATTACCCAACTTCCCTCAGTATTCACTTGCTGGGCATGGGGAAATGAAGGCGACTATCAGTTTCTCTTCTGGAATTAAATAAGTGACTAATTCCTGTTACCTAATGTGTTAAGGAGAGGAAAGACATTTCCACTGTTAATATTTTCAGATCATGTTTGGTGAATGCTGTAAGGTGTCTTAGTGCTGTTGCCTGATAAAAGCCAGGAGCCTGAGGGGGCTGACAAATATTGGTTGTCGTGTACCAATGGTATCAGAATGTTGGGAAATTAGAAGAATTGGGCTTGGGAAACTTATCTGCCATTAACTCAAAATAATGCTATTGTAGTCTGTTAACTCAAATGACTTTTTCTTTAAAATTTTGAGTAGAATTTCATGAAATATTTTAAACACATTGAGGAATTATAAAACCTGCTTCTAAAACATACAACTTCAAGTGTGAGAATTTTTTTTTACTATGGACATATAGTATTATGCAATTATTTTGAAAGCATAGCCAGTCTTTATGTATGTATGTATGTATGCATGTATGTTTGTATACATGTATGCATATTATGCATATATGCAAATATTTAGTTCATTAACCAAAAGGTATTATATTTGACTTTTAATAACCAAAGCATTTCCTAATAGTGTATTCTTTCTCAAAAAAATAAATTAAAGAAAATATATATATTTTTAATGTGCACTCAGGATTTATTCCCAGGAGAAGTCCAGTTATGATGGAATAATCTGGTCCTTCCCCTGACATCTTAGAAATTCTAAGGTAGAATCCAAAATGATGCTAAGTAACACAAGTATGGGCAACTTAGTGCCTTCCCACCAAAACTGCAGTCACAGAACGAGCCCAGATTTTAACTGATTAGGTTTGCTCCTTCATGCAATTCACATTGCTTATGGTACTCTTATAATTTAGCACATATGTTATGTTTTTGCCCCTACCTATAATTACTCTTCATATTCAAGCATTTTCTCTCTAATTATTTCTCTAGTAGTAGCCCCCTTCACCTCTCAGATCTCTGCTAATTAAATACCTTTAAACATGTCTTTGTTATTAGTTGTGAAGTGTTGCCATGACCATCTGATAAGATAATTATTTGAAAAACCAATTTTAAATTACTAACTTACATTTTAGTATTCTTATAGAGGAATAAAGGTTACACAACAGAGCAAAACAATAAATACTATGAGTGCACCTTTGAAGTCTCTGTGGTCAAATCATAGGCATAGCATAATGTTATTCCTAACTAAACTAAAATTCATATAATATACAACTGAGCACAATTCTAGGAAATATGATGATGTATTCTTTCATTTCCTCTATATTTGCCTATAGGGTTTAACGCCCTTTTTAAGTATAGTTACACGCATCCATGCTCTGTCTTTCTCCAGGCAGGCTTATCAAAGCAGCAGCATTAAGAAATATATTCACTATCAGACTAGGAGACATTTGTGTGCCTTCCCCTACTCTCACTAATGTGTGCTAGCCAACTGTTCATGCAGAAATTGTAACTGTTAATGAGGGTTAAAAGGAAATTTTAAATTAGGTGTCATCTTTTGAATAAGGTACCTCAACTGTTGTATTCTGTCTAATATTTACTTTCTATCTTGCCTCTTGCTCTTAACACAATTCACCACACACAAAAATAATTATTATTATTACAATATTTTCCAAACAAAACACACACACACCCTTTCCTGGCCCTGTGCATCTCCTGGGTCTAACATTTCTGAGTGCACACTGTTTTTCCTAACACTAAATCCCATGTGTCATAAGCCTTGCATGGCTGCAGACTCTGGCCTTTTCACCTGCTGTTTTGGTTGGCTTTAGATGCAAAGAGAAGAATATGAGAAAGAGAAAGGGGGAGGGAGGGAAGTTTGGAAGACTGACGCTAAAAAAAAAAAAAAATGGCAAATGTTTTTAGCGCCTTCATCTAGACATGTGTCCCCTCACTCTGTGACATGGCTGCTCCAATGTTGCCATGGTGAGGATTTCTAATCATCCCTACACATGACAGGCTCCTATTTGTCTGCACTCCCTTGGGTGTAAATTTCTAGGCTTAAAAAAAAAAATCCATGTGAGCGTATCATCCGCCGTGCAGATGTTTCACTGCTTTAGAATATCAGGCAGCTGCTTGTGCCACCGTAGACAGCTAATTGGAGACTGCGTCGTCGGAACAGAGGCGTAATTATGGCACAAATACATATCCTCTGGTGCATCATTGTATCTCTATTAACAGAAAATTTTAAACAGTGCTCAGAGTGTAATTAGTGTAGTTGATAAAGTTGTAAAACATGTAAATAAGGGAAATAGCAGGTACATGGCCAATCCACTATCCAGCACTAGGGGATGCAGATTATTGCCTATTTAGAAATAATTAGCAAAGCTGCATTAGCAGAGCCTGTGTCCAACAGAAGCAAGGCAAACATTTATTCTGGTAACAGCTCTTTCTGTGCTAGCCATGAAAATCTACTAATATTGGTAATTTAGCCCTCATTACCAGAGGATAAAGCATGAAAAGAGCTCAGACATGAAATATGACAAGTAATATTAATTTTTATTCCAGAGAAAGGATGCTTCCTTGGGTTGCATGCTGATTTCTCGGCAGGGTCTCAGCAGTGCGTGCGGAGGAGGCAGTGGGTAGCTGGTAGTTGAGAATTCAGGATACGGAGTCGACTCCCTGCTGGAGGTGTACCCTGGGGTGTCTATGACAGTGGCTGATGAGGCATGCCACTGTTAGTGCCCAGCCAAACCTCAGGTCACAGTTCAAAACAAGCACTCAGCCATTAAACTTCAGTCCTTATGGGCCTGGGAGGGCTTATGTCCTCATTCCAGCCCTTTTCCACCCTCCCAGCCCTTTTTCTCCTTCCTCTCCGACATTTCTTTTTTCTCCCCTGGAATGATTTTCCAGAGCTACACAGGCAATCAGATTGATTTTTGTGCTTGCACCGCCCTTTGCAACGTGCTTCTGATAATGAGCTGCTGTGGTTGAAGTGGAGAGTATAGGAGGGGTGGTTTCAGCTGTGCCTGAACTACGTCGTGAGCCCTGAATGAGAAATGATCCTTTGAGGGATATACGTTGAAGATTGTGTCACTGAAGAATATCACCCTGTGACCAGGAATCATGAATGGCAAAAATTTGGAGCTTGTTTTACAAATATACTTTCTAATGAAGAAAAATGCAAAAGCACTGCTAGTTTGGAAAACCTTGATTCATTTTCCAGACAGGGGGATAAAAAGGCAGAACGTTTGGGGAAGAGCCACTTTTTATTTTCTGGATTAATCTCTTGCTGTTAGGTTGTTCTTCGTTTTACTTTTGAAGAAGGAAAAATAAATGGCAGAAATTAAAAACCAAGCCTATGAAACTAACCGTGTTTTGTGGCATTTATAGTTTTTCCCATGATCTCCTTATTTCCATTACACACAGGTATTGCTTTATTTAATGGGCTTCTGGCACACGCACGAAGAGTCAGTTTCCTGAATTTTTGGCTGGACTTCTAGGAAAAAGTTATTAGCTGATAGAAAACTAAATTTCCACTCTCCCTGAGTTTCACAACATGTTCAGAGTGCCACATAAAATACTGCATCTTAAAAAAAAAATAAAAAGGAAGGTGAATATTTTGGATTTTTTTCAAACTGAAAATGGTACCTTCATAAATACATTGAATGAAGAGGTGGTTCGCCTCTTTTTCAAACTGAAAATTAAGAATCCATAAAAAAAATTTAGATTCAGAAGTGACAGACAGTGTCTCTTATCCAGGGCACTCTGAAAATGACGGTGGTGTGGTTTGTTACCGTGAAAAACACCTTTCTATTCTTCCTTTCTACTTTATAGCTTCTTAAAGGATAACAAGGTGATGGTGGCAGCTAAGAAGTACCTTTACTATTGTAAAGCATATAACAAGTGACGAAGCCCGGATTTACCCATGCATTTCAACCCTACAAGTCATGTGAATACTGATCAATATCTGTAGGGCTTGGTCACACACAAAATGAAAGTGTGCGCACTTACATATACACAGACTCTATCAATATTCACAGACACACAGTGCTATTCTACAACAGATTCTGAATTGTGAGGATGCGCTTCTTTCCCTTTTGCTCTTCCACTTCTGAACCCAAAACATCAACCCTGACCAGCCATTAAAGCACTTTTTCTTACCCTTAGCATATCTCCCTAGTCCAATGAGCTGAAAATTAGCACTAGAATTGGAGTCAGGTGACCTGAATTAAAGTTCTGGTTAACTCTTACCTTGAACAGATTAACTTCCTTGGCCTCAGTTTCCTCAACTGTGAAATTGAAAAGATCTCCTTTGTCTACTTCCCAGGGTTATTACAAGAATCAAATGACATAATACCTATGAAGCACTCTGCAGACTATAAATACGACATGTTACTATTTATATGATTTATCCCATTAGGATATACACAATTACTCACTACACAAAGTTATTACTGTGTTAGCCCTCCTACGCCCCATCACACTTGGACATTTGCCTGAGTTTTAAAATGAAGCACAAATAAACTCAGATAACGTCATAAAAATAATCTCTAACTGTGTCTGTACATTGCCAAAACTGCTGATTCATAAATGAAATTGCAGTCAACCAACCAGATGTTTCTTCCACAGGATGCCAAATTGCCACTTTAACTGATTTTTATCCAAGAACCTTACTCTGTGTATGGGGATTGAATAAACACTGAGTTAATCATTTTCATTTCAAGTCCACGTAAATAATCATGTGTAGATCCCATACACCTTGCTAAGTGCATAGTTCTTCACTTATTGGAGACACATTTTTCACATTTTGCAAAGAGAACAGCTCTCTGAGAGACTGCCTAGAGGAAAGTTATGCCCAAGTTGCAGAATTTTCCCAAGGGACCGGCCAGAGGTGCCTGCTACTGAACAGCCCCTGTTAAGAGAAATCCCGCGTAGAACAAAGCTCTGATTTACATCATCACAGTGGTTTTAACCCCTAATTTCCTCTGTTGGCTTGTTTGGCAAACAGTTTCCGTTTGGGGACATTACGCAGCTCCTTTTCCCTCCAGCACGATGCCCACTGCCTTCACTAAATTGGCACAGTAACAGAAACCGTTGCCAAGATCTATGCAAGGGCAGGAGGGACTGAAAGAGAACATGAAGCAAAATGATCCCTTAATTCAAGTGCATTATTGTTACCTTTCTTCACATATTCCTTTTCTCCTCCTTCATTGTTCTCCTTTCAAAAGAGAGGTAATAGGTTCCAAATCAGACCACAAAGAGGATCTTCAGAACCACGTTAAATTGGAGCGCAGGATTGGGGCTGATGGGAATATGGATTTGCAAGGTGCCAAAATCTGATCTAATTTACATTCATTTCCTGATTTCCAGCCCTTTGGCATCTATTAAAATAGGGTTTCATTGTAGACTTCTGTGTAACGTATATTCTCTATATGTTGTTTTAAATTTAATTCACAACATATAATTTTCTATATTTTCGTCTGTGCAAAGTGGTATGTATGTATGAATGGTGAAATCTGCGTGCCAAGTACTATTTAAACTAGTTTTATAATTTCTTCAGTGCTTCTCTAAGCAGCTTTCTCCAAAGGGCCTGTAACTCATAATCACAGGGGCTGTTTGTGAATATATTTCTCTGGGTCAGAAATTTTTCCAGTGCTGACAGGCACCCTGGACAGCTTTTCAGAATCTCCTGATTATTACTCATCCATTAGAAAGAAAAAAAAAATGATATTTTGCATCAGTAGTTGTTTCTCTCTCTTTTTCCTTTTAAATTACAGAAATAAAGTGCCCATTGTAAATCGTTCATGCTGGCTGACAATATTGCATGCAGATCAGGCACACAGCCCATTGGATGGAAATTGTATGGGGGTGGGAGAGATCTTTGTGAATGAGTAGACCCTGGAGTGGTCCTGAAATGGTTTTAGTCAGGTCAAAAGTAGCTCATTAGTGGGCAGAACTGCTAGCTGCTCATCCTTTAGGGTGTAAAAAGGCTAACCCATTTACTTCAGGAATTTCTTATTAAATTATTTCAGTCTTAATAATAAAAACATGCATCTTCTTATTCTACTTGCATGCTGTGTAACCTAGCTTATGGGTAAACAAATCTTGAAAAAGCAATAGTTGTAATGGTTGATGGACTAAATGAGATTTTAAAAAATTCCTGTGACCTTGAAAAGCAGAAATTTAGGACAGCTAGTATTGAGCGTAGGGAGAAAGATGACTGTATAGAATCTGGGTGTTCTTAACATTATGGAGAATTTAAAGTTTCTTGTTTGTACTTTAACAGTAACTTTAGCATTAACTTTTGTGGTCCCTCTCCCACCCTTCAGGATGTCCATGCTTGGGAAAACATGGAAACAGAAAAGTTTGCATTATAATGTCAAGTTTCTTCCCAATAAGTTAAGCAAACAGCAGTAGGAGATCTATTGATGGAAGAGCAAAAGATGATTCTAAATTCATAAGCATTTTTGAGAACAAAATTCCTTCTTATAAATTTCTTATTAAAGAATAATCAGGTGTCTCCTGCAATTGCAAACATCATTGCATCTGTTAAAGGCATGGGAAAACGTTTCAAAGTTCTTAATTCCCCATGTATAAATGGGGAAATATGTAAATCTGGCAGAAAGATGAATAATAGAAGACATATTATAAAATATCAGCATATATCATGTAAAATGGCATATGTTCTCTTCATTTTATGTTTGCTTTCATCTTTAATTTTTTCTAAATTTGTTCATTAAGTAGGCTTTTTTTTTTCTTCTTTTTTTACTAATATTCAAAAAGCTGGTGTGATAAAGAGAAACTAAACATTCTTCGAGTTTCTCAAAGTTCTCCTTTGTTATCAGACCTCGCAGTGCAGGCCGTCAATTGCTCTGGGCATGGTCTGGCTGGTGAATGTGGTAACTGAATTGTTCAACACCAAGCAAAGTATCATTGGCTACAGAGCTAGTACTTGATAACTGCGTATGCAAAGCTCATATCAGAATTTCTGTTATCAGAGATTTATGGAACATTTATTGTATGTCAGGCACTATTCAAAGCCCACATTGATGAAATTAGCTGCTCAAACAGCCATACCTCCCAGTAGCATGGCCATTTCAGCCATTTCGGGATCCAGGTTTGGTGTCTAAAATGTTAAACCTCCTAGGTTGTCTTAAATGGGCCTAGACGAAGCTACCAATAGCAAACTCCATGTTCTTCTTTGCTTGTTGCTATTTGTTACGGTAAGAACTACTGTCCTCGTAACAGAGTCATTGTACTTTTTTCAACACCATTCATGATTTGATTCCTTTTTAGTTGATTGAACGACTTCATGAGGCTGGAAAACATATGGAAAATCTTTGTGTGTGTTTTTTCAAGAGGGATAAGAGACAATCAGAGGTTACTGTTTAAAATAAACCCATTCCATCATTCCTTTCAGTAATTACTTTTGGGAAGTGTTATTATTTATATTATTCCACTTCAATTTAATTGGGGAGAAGTATCAGTGTGTGTGAAGTATCAGACCTGAGAATTGCCAGAAATGAAAAGTAAAGGTTGTTCTATACATGTAGAGTTGTGAAACTTGTGAAAGTTGAATGCATGGCAAATACCCATCTTGGGTCAAAGCAGAAAATAAAGAGTAGGAGATATGGATGACTAGGGATATTAGGGATTGTTCACAATCATTTTGACCATAAAAGAAATGAGAGAAAGGAAAGGAAAATGAGAAGTGGGTAGGCAAACCAAGATCCTTGATTTATGAATACTTATTTATCTTTTTGTTTATAGTTTCGATTGTGTCTTTATTGATAACATATATATTTTCTTTTTCCTTCCTATTTTGCTTCCTTGCTTTTACCATATAATTTTCCTCCAGATATGATAGGTGAAGGGGAAATAAGTATCTTCTTATATGATTGACCTCGTAATACATATGAGATAACAGATAAACAAAAACAGGGTATGTGCTCTTAAAAGAATATGGAAGACAACACCATCTTAAATCATTAAGTGCCTAAATATATGTGTGAGGTTGACAATCATGTCCTACCTTAAATTTAAACTTGTACACAAGAGCCACCATTTTACATGGATATACAGTTATTTCAATCATAAGGCCACTTTCCAAAACATTCTACAATATCTTCTTTTGAAATTTTAAGTAACGTGATTTTATTTTACAAGTCACATGAGACAATCAGCCTGTTTCATATTTAAATTCATTTTACCAACTCTGTTACTAATTACTTAATTCATTTCAATATAGTTTCTATATCCCAATATTAAAATATGAGCTTGAAATAGTAACTCCAGCAAGAAAAACAAAAAACAAAACAAAAACCAGATAACTCATTAATAATCATTCTACCTACATTTCTAAACTTTATGCTTTTATTTGTTTAATTAATTCTAAAATATTTTGTCCATTATAGTGTAAAATACAAGAATCAGGAAACATATATATATATATATATATATATATATATATATATATATATATATATATATACACATATATATATGTATGAAGTTTACATAGTTTCTATTAAATTGAAGGCCATAATACAACAGTTTTTAAGAGAATAAAAATTTAAACCAGAATAAAATAATCAATTTCATTATTCCTGAATAGATTAATTGGAATTAAACATTTGTCTGAGAAAAATGCCTGAATTCTTCTATTACAAGGATATGTATACGTGGTTTGGGTTATGAGTGTTTTTGTACTTTAGGCTAAAATTATCACTGGACTTCAGAAACTGAGTTTATAGGGAAATTTCAGTGAATTTTTTGGTTTAAGAAGAGTATTAAACACATAGAACATATACTTGTGTGCTTTAAATAGTATCTGACACAAAATAAATGATTGATATATCTATGGTCACAGACATTTTGATCGGAGTTTTGCCTCTACAGTCACAAATTCCCATCATTTGAAAACTATGCAGTATATCTCACATGGACAAATATCTTCTAGTTTAGCAAATGTCTGTTTAATTAAATGATCACTGCATTTGTTTATCCCTGAATAATTTGTGGTTAGAATATGAGAGCCATACTAATAGCAGATGATTATAGATTGGTGAGGGCGATAATGCTAGTTGAAGTAGGACATGTTTTACCTTCTGTATATCAAAAGTAAATTTGTAAAAATCTGAGTTTTTCTGTTTTCTTACATTATTTTTATTGTTCACTTCCTCTACTGAACCATTGGTATATTAGGACTGTAGATATCATTATTTAATCAGAATGTCTTATAAAATATACCTGCAAAAATTTGGAATAGTTTTATTTTCCACAAGTTTGGGGCTCTACTGTGTGACAAAATTGTGTTCCTTATCACTTGCTCTTTTCAACAAGCCTTTTCATGGACGTTTTTACATCAGTCTCAAAATATGAGTAATTATATAAAAAACTTTTCCATCACAGTTTTCTTCATCATACCTTGTTTAAGGTTCACTTTATTTATATCACTGTCCTTTCTGTCTTTGTTCTTTCTCTGATATTCTGCTTCTTAGGGGCAGGCAGAATATTTGCTTCTTCAGAATACATGAGCACAGAAACAAGCATGTAAGCCTGTGGGCAGTAGGATTCAGTTTCCATTTGTCCTGAGAGTAGCTCAGCAACATACTTACAGTGTATTCTATCTCACCTGAATGTATAGATCATCCATTGATTCCAAAAGGATCCTGAAAAGGACGTAAAGCAATGAAAATTTGATGCTAACCTTAGAAACTAGAATTCATTTTCTTCTTCCTGTGGGTTTTCATAATCTAGTTTATTCTTGTCTTTTTATATATGTATGTTTCTATCTCTATCCATCAAAGGTAAGAATTACACCAGCTTTCCCTTTGAAAAAGAGAATAGGAGGGAGAAAAATTGTTTGCAAATCCCAGACTAATAATTTTTGCTTAACAATTTCTAAAAACAAGCTTGAAAAGAGAATGCGTCCTTTAAATTAGCTGCCACTGTGCAAATTAAATTAGTTCAATAAGTAATCTGATTGTGGCTTGCTATATCATGTAGCTAATTAATATATTATGATTTGAAAGACTTCTCTTTATATTAAATGTATATATAATACACATTTTATGGCTGATTTTGCAAAGCAATTTTTAACCAGTGATAGTTGCTATGTGGCAGCTCAAAGTTAAATTTGGAAAGTAAACTTTAAAAAGATTAGTCACTAGTGCCAACTTACATCACTACAAGCTGAGCCATTTAAAAGCAGTAGTTTACTTCCCTTTTATAATCGTGCATTATGGGTTTAAATTACATTTCATTTTACTAGATTTTGTTAACAGCTCAAGTTTTCTACTTTAATATTATCAGCTGAAAATTAAGATGGCAATCAAAATCAACCTTCACGATTATTCCCCAGGAATTAATAAATGTGGTTATTGTGTTCTTAACAAAAATAACATTAAAGCTGCTATACACACACACACACACACACACACATCATATATATATATATGTGTACATATATACATATGTACATATATATATATATGTATACATATGTTTTTAAAGGCTTTAAAGTAGCTAGATTTATAATATCTTACTAACACTTGAGTGTCTTAGTCAAAACTGGTCCAGATTTTATAAATACCAATTATTCCTATCTCCTAAGAAAATGATTTATAGAGAAAAAAATCACCTAGATCCATTTCAATGCGCATGATTTTAAAGCTCTTTCACTTATAAACCACTTATACATATATGTATATAAACATGAGGTGATAAAATTAGCAGATACCATACTTTTTATGAAGAAAATAAGTCATTTTGGAAATATAATACTATTTTAAATATTGTTGGATACATGTCTAAATGTCAGCAAATTCAAAGAATAGCATATTTTGCATTTCATATTATTTAAATGTTTTAAGAAAACACCCACCAAACCCAACAAAGCTCTCTGTCTTGGAAGGGAACATACTATGACAAATAGCTTCAGAAAACTTTGTAAAAAATTCAAGTGATTTCAAAATACCAACTGTTTGAAAGAGGTACTATTATTAGTTCTGCTTTTCTCAATGAGGAAACTGAGTCTTAAAGACTTAAAGCAACGTGGCCTCGTTCACCCAGTTAATGAGAGATACAGCAGTGGAATTCTTGCTTTCTGACTTGTTGGGGTGGGGGAAGGAGATGATTTACTAAATTCATTTACAATAGAGATGGAGAGAGAATGGAGGTAAATCTGATTTAAAAAAAAAAAAACATTTGTTTTTTGTTTGGTAGCAATCAATACAAATGAGAGCACTCATGAGGGCCCAAACCAGAACAGAAACAAATAAATTTAAACTGATATATGGATGCTAGAAATATGGACAAGTCCTCATCAATAGTACTAGACAACTGACTGGACAGGAATTGAAGGGAGGAGTGTACGTAATGAGCCAGAAGAGAACTGACGAAATTGAACTTTTTTACTCTGTTTTTTAAAGATCAACACAAAAGAAAATTACTCAAGTTCTTTGAGTAAGCTACTACAAGGTTTTAACACTCTTCTCTTAAAGAAAGTCTTCTTTTACCTACCATGCTTCTCATTTGTTAAAAAAGAAAAAGGAAAAAAAAATGTATTTTCTTCCTTAGACTTGATTTGATTATTCTAGAAAATGTATTTCTTCAAACTCTAAATTATTCCTGTTTTTCTTTTTAGATGCTTTTCAAGCATGTACCCCTTTCTTATAGTAAGAATCACTAGCTAGGTTTAGTTGAATTAGATGTTCAAGTGCCACAGGTGCCTCTAATATAAATGACTTGGCATGTTTTTTGTACATTTCCTAAGTGATTTATAAAATATTTCCAGATTGACATATTGTAACTTTTTCTGCCCTCTGTCCTCCAAAACATGAGACATATACACTTACCCTAGAATAAATTAATGTAATTCACAGGAATATCATTAATTCAGTAAATTATCAAAGAACTGCTAAAATACACTGCCATGCACCCCACCCCCACCTTGTTCTGTCAACCTCTGTTTCCGAGTGCCCATTATTCTTCGCCTAGATTAAAGTGGCTGTGTGTATAGAATGTCTTCCCATTAGGCTACCATGGCTTTGAAGCAGCCACACACTTGTGTGCCCTTCTCCTGTCCTTGTAGCGCCCATAGGCTGCCAAGTTGTTGCTGGTACCTATAGCTTTACATTTGATTTTCCTACTTTGAAGCCCTTGGCTCAAATGTGGCTAAATTATCTTCAGTCCCACCAGTAAGTGGGAGAATTTATTTCTCTTTGTGTGTCACCCTTTTTTTTTCCTCCTTAGGAGGAAGTATAGCGCTCTTTCCTAGGGCCTATCCCACAATAGCACTGATGTGCTCTGGGCTTCTAGTTACTGCTTCCTAGGGTATAATAATGAGGAAATCAGGTGGGAGATATTTTGGGGATATAACTTCAGTTTCAGAACTGTTGACTAAATTAAAGGCTACAAGTCAAGGACATTAAAAAATCAATTTATTTTAAAATGGTCTTTATATTGGGTAATTAAGAGAAAACTGGTGGCCTTTGAGAAATGGCTTTACTTGAGAAGTCAGTTAAAGATTGAAGTCCAATTTTAAACAGTAGTATTGGATGATAAAAAGATTGCACATAGTCTGCACTTTAATTCATTTGGGTGGGACAGGAAAAATAGAATCAAATGAAGTGGAATCTATTCTCTTTTTAAAGATCAACAGAAAAACAAATTACTTGACTCTTTGAGTAAACTCCTATAATTTTTAAACAACTTTTCTATCAATGAAACTCTTTTTATCTACTATGTTTCTATTTAACGTATTCTATTTGTGATACTAGGATGAATATTAGTCATCATTTTTCATTTGCCAAGAAAAAACACTTCTTACGGTTTTCTTCTTGTGTGTTTTTCAAACACTTTCCCCTTACTTATGTGCAAAAATCACTTGCTAGATTTAGTCAAGGATTTTAAATGATTAAAGATAAAGAATTTTTAGTTACAAGCAATGGAGACTAACTTGTCAGAAAAAAGGACACTAGAGGATCGGTATGAGGTGGCTCAAAATGACAGTGATCTATCTAGAGTTGAAAATGTTCATTAATACCTTTGAGCACATGTTAAATGAATAGATGTGGACTGACTTACTTAGGTCTTCTTTGAAGAACTTTTGGCTCCCATGGTGCCCTTACAAAGCTCTACAGTCAGGGAGTTCACAAAACCAGGCATGTATTCTCCTGTTGAGAAGCAAAAATAAATAAAAAATACAAAACAAGGCCAATGACCACTGAGAGGCATAAAATGTAGATGAATTTTGTTAGCCATTTGCTTCTAAAATGGCGACTTTAACCTAATTAAAAAGTCGCATTGGTTTACCCAGTTTGTACTGTTTTTACTAATCAATTCTGTCAAAATATTGACATATATTGACAAAAGATATGCAACACGATATATCAACCCAAGAGTTATGATTTGAAACGAATAAGAAAATCTAAAGGTAAACACAGATAATCTGCTTCATGATTACATAATTTTCACAGAGTATATCACAGCTATTAGTAGTCTTCATCCGTATACTAGTGAGTCAAATAAAAATTCCCATAAATTATTTTCACTACCTTATCTTACAAATTTTGTTTAACAAAATAAGCTTATTAAGCAAAAGGTAGCCCAATTCTAAAATTATAGGGTAGGGGTAGGTGAACCTATAGAAGAAATATACCTCTTATGTTAGAAATAGTTAGCTACCACGGAAATGCTCGGTTCAACCTGATAAACCACACGATTCAAGTCTATCTAAAAACTTATGGTGCTATGTATTATCACGTATTATGTCTCTTGCTCAAGCTCCACTTCAAAAATATCTAAGTATGTCAGTCCAAGTATACCCATTTAACAAACGTATTGAGGCTGAAAGGTATTAACACACATTTTATGCTCTAGTCTGGGACATTGTCATCTTGACCCCTGTATACTGTTGTTAAACACAGAGGATTTACTTTGAAGCTTTTATTTAAGGAATTGAGTTATAATCCTTTGCTTGACCTTTGTCCATGGAATATTTATCATGATGCCCTGTAAAACTATAATGTGTGAGAAAAGGAAGTAATGCATTTGTGATTTATAAAGAAAAGAGGAATAGGTATAAATCAGGCTTTTAAAATCCATTCATAGGTACCTCTTACATAATCCATTTATAATCTCAATATCCCTTCCTAAAATGGCTTTTGTACATTCTTAAAATAATCATTAGCAAAAGTAACTTGAAATAAATAATCTGTGATTTCCAGGATTTATTGCCAGGTATTGTTTATATTTATTACTGGGAAGAAAACAGGGAAACAACATTATTTTAAAAAGTACAGAAAGAAATAGTCTTCAAGCTGTTCCCTTAATGAACTAGAAATAGTAACCCTGTCAAATTTAATATAAAAATAGTGTTATAAGCCTATGGCACCTATTTATTACTGGAGAACAAAAGCCTTCATCCATTTCCTTTAGAGAATGACATTTTTGTAATTCGGTGCCCATTTCATTTGTTCTAAAGGCCTTCGTGGGGTGACAAATATCCCACAGAAATGGCTACTGATACTTGATAGGATAATGTGCAACCCCTCAGGACAAGGGCGAAGGCAGCAAACTTATCATCCTTTAGTTTAGCTTAGCATGGGTCAGGAACAGCGCCAGAGGTGACAGAAGATGTTAAAGTGTGGGAAGCAAGAGCTGAAAGCTGTAGGAGGGGAGTTTTTATAGTTGATCCTTTCTTTTACCAAGAAGCTATGGAGACAGCTTGAATCACATTGTTGCTTTGGTTCACTGCACACCACACTAACTGTTTATGGAAGAGAAGAGCAAGGGGGAGAAAAATCCAACACTTATGGGTCATTCTCACCAACAGCATGTGGCATTTCCCCATGTCCTACAGAAGGAGGAAATGCATATTTAATATTTTAGCTTCAAGTTCATATTTTGAGAATGCATTATCCTGCTGGAAGATCTGTGGTGAATAATCAGTAGGACATCACCATTATATCAACCTGATAATTTTACAGAGAAAAAAGCATTAGCAGTGTTGTCTTTCATTTGAGAATTTGCACAATATTGTTGTTTTCTGTGTCAGAGTAGACAAAAAAACTACCAGTATCAACTTCTTAAAAATGTTCACTTACACATATTCAAAAAATATAGTTCTTGGAATTGATCAGTAACATTTGTCCATTAAAGACAATTGACTTGCATGAAATCTGAATATACATATTTGATTCCAAAGAAAATTAAAACAGTATAAAGCTCCCCCTCAGAATATTGTAAAAGAATGATATGCACCAGCTGGTATATTACTCCTGATTCTATTAAAATATCATATGAACAAATTCTTCTAAACACTTCCCAGTTTAGAAAAAAAAAGTGAAAAAGAAAAATACTTCATTAGTCAGGTATCTCTTGTCATGGCTGTCATTGCAGACAATGACACTCGCAGAAACATGATGGTTGTACTGTGATGTCTCTAATGGCACATCTGGTAAAATGATTTCTGTTTTGCAATATTAAGAAATCACTTTTTATGTTACATGTGATTTGAATTAATTTGCTTTAAAAATTAAATTATACGATGCAAAAATTCCTAATGGACTGATAGGATAAAGAACTAAAAATGGTGACCTTGTTTCAGAAGCAAGATGCCAACTCCACCTGAGTAATTAATAGCTTTGATTAGCATTTTGAGCCATGATGTCCTCCATAAGAACTGTCAGAGCCTCTTTGAAACACTTATTTTTCTTTTTTTAAGCAGAATCTTTTCTTGCTAACATAGATAATAAAATGTGTGTTATTAATAGAGAATAACGAATATTAAAACTTAAATATACTAAAAGTATTTTTAATTCAGACCCTTTGCAGTTTGATATAAATATAAGGAATGCTGTAAAGTGAAGAGTTTTTTGTTTCTGTTTCATTTTTTTTAGCAGACTCCTTTTATTCTAGGAATATCTGGAAAATTACATAATGGTGAATTGCAGGAAGATGAAGACAAACTGATGCCTACTTTGAAATAAGTATGTTAAATAGTTCACATACTTTATCTCTGAAAACCTGGTTGTGTGCTCCTAATAGGACTATTGCTAGTTAAAATTTATATAGTACTTTTTCCATTGAGTTGGAAATTGTTCCCTTTTCTAAGTGAGGTTCATGTTTATTTCCAATGCAGAAGAACTTGTTTTAGTTTTGAAGGTAAATTGAACAAGTGATTGCTTTCATATATCATGTAATTCCTTACATGTTGATGGCTGTAACTTTTCTACTTAACACATTTTATTCCTTACCATGCCTGTCACTGGTTTAAGCAATCTGCGGGTAATTGATTTCTTCTGTAAAACAGATAACATTTGCTTAAAGCCCTTCTGATAGCTTTACAGCTTCTGCATTAGGAGAAGCACTTCCGTCACCACTGGCATTCTTATAAAATATAATTATTATATATCCATCAAAGACTAAAAGAAAAAGGAATAGAAAAAGGCAGAGGAAATATTTCCTGAATTCAGTGCCATGCAGTCATAATATTGCAAGGGCTCATCAAACCACTGCTCACCTTGATTCACTGCCTTGGTCATGTGATCCACCCTCCATTTGAGCTTCATTGTATATTTAAACAAACAGACATACATACATATAAACAAACAAATCTTAGTCTCTTTCAGATGTGACACTATGTTCAATCCATTTGGTTTCCTAATAAAAAATAAAAATATATTTAATTTGAGCAGTGACTATTTCTCAACTATAATATAATTCACACTTTATAATATAATTTACAAAACCTCAGAAAAGTAAATACGTAATAAGTACCCTAAGTAAACAACTTTATAATGCACATAATTTTAATACAAATAAATTCAAGTGATCAGAACTCTCTCTCTCTCTCTCTCTCTCTCTCTCTCTCTCTCTCTCTCTCTCTCTTCCCCCACCCCCATCCTTCCCTCTCTTTGCTATTTTGCTGTTTTGCTTTCTCAAGACTCAAACCAATAGCCATTTTAGGGTCTCTTTTCTTGAGATAAAAGAGAGGACAGGTGTGTCCCTTTGTAATGGGTGGTCTACAACTCAGGAAAGCCAACCTATTGTTTTTTTATTGTTTTTCGTGTGTTTGTGTTTATGCATATATGAGAGAAGACTATCAAGAGAAAGAGAATTACAGTTGCATAATGTTCCAAGAAAAATTATTTGCTGTTCTATCTATCTAATATGAATTGATATTTTCTTCTTTCCTTTTTAATAATCTCTATACAATAGAAGACTGGTTATTTTTCAAATCTCAAATGTCAATTCACTGAAAAGTCAACTGCAAGCTGAATATGTTGATAAGAATGAGGTAAACCAGAATGGGACAGTTCAGTTTGGGTTGTTGGAGAATAGTCTATGTGATTTGGGTGCTGTATTAGTTTAGTATATATAATAACTATTAAGGAGAAGAATATACTAGAGCAATAAATAAAAAACCCACCAAAAAACAAACAAACGTTTTGTATTTTTCTGTCTTAACTAAATCTGATTGGTGTTCTTCACTTTTAAGAGGAAGTCCTGAATAATGGGTTCAAAATTGGCATTTTCTTATCTCTTGTATTTTTGTTTTATTATTAGAATCATTTCTGTATAATTCATATATTAAACATTGTTCTGCCTCTAATTTATATGTTTTCCACACTGAATTTTGTGGTTTTGAAATAGACACTGTCTACATGGGAATGTCTTAATGAATAATTCTGATTTGTTATTTATTTCCATTATTTCTAATTCAGTTTCTTGATTCAAAACTAAGTGAAATTGACTCCTCATTAGCCTGGAAAGCTATATTTTGCTTCTGTGCACTCAGGTTTTTTGTCCCCCTTTCAGCTTTATTATCTATTTTGCTGCATGTACCTTCCAGTAAGCTCAGTCACAGCCCTTCAGCTAGCTGTCCTCCATTCTGTTATCCCACTTCCACTGCCCAGCATGGTTCCAGCCAGTCCCATAACTCTGTGAACACAGGGAACTTCATCTTGACACTTTGCCCCAAGCTGATCTCTTTGGAAACCCCATATCTTCCAGAAAGTCTTTGTGAAGTGATCAGAAGAGAAATGATGTGTTCCCCGTCCCACACTTCTGCTCACATTTCCCTCAAACTTTTTATGACCTCTATCATATGCTACTTCTCTTTGGATAAATGTATGATTATATTTTAGTATCTACTTCTTTTCAGTTATTGCCATACAATTAACACTAATTTATCCAAGTTCATGTCATCAGTTCTGATTTTAAACTGCTGAAGGTAGAATCTCTGCCTAAGTTCTTCTTGCTCAGTGACTACTGTAGCATTATATGTAAATTGATAACCAATAAGTACATTTTAATGAGGATGCTATTATACATTTTCTGACTATAAGGGAGAGTGAGCATTCAAGGATAAAATGCCATTCTTTCAAAAAGTAGAAATGTTAGTAAAAATTCAAGTCACATATTATCATTTATTTCTTTTCCCATCATTAATTTCAGGGCTTTAAGAAATTTTCAAGTTTTATTATTTAGTTTCCTGATAAAGTACATGTGTTCATTGTGCATAGTTGTGATGTTACCTTCTCTGAATTATGTATTTTTTTCTTTTAACTCTGTGTGACACCAGACCATTCAGATAATGGAGGGAAAAAAAATCAATCTTCAAAGTTCCATCTTAACAATTGATATGTTTCATCTTAACAATTGCCATCACAAACATTTTAGTAACATTTCTAGAATGGCTTAAACTCTTCCTGAGGATTTGTGGCACATATTTGGGCTATAAATTCTTTGGGGGAAATATACTATTGTTTTTACACTGACTGTATAGAAGTCCCAGACATAGCCTCAGGCCAAGAGATGCTTTCACAAAACTGATATAGAAAAAGTTACTTCAAATCCCCAGTTATTTATTATCATTATGATTAACTTATCTTAAATATATTAGTAATACCTTAGATTAGGTAAACTTTTTTAAGATTAAGACAGATATCAGTCAGAAATGAATAATACTGTATTTCTAATACTTTCCAAAGTCTGAGAAAAAAGCACCGGTATGTAGACTGACTTGTAAGAGGCAACACGATGTGATAGAAAGGAGAATTCTTATTAGTGATTTATTCTTGAGAAAGTGCTTCTAAGTCCCCGTGTATTAACTGCCTTTCTCAACTCCCTAAGAGAGCTCTTCCAGGTCATCTGTGAGTTGAAATCATTTGACCTTTTAGTATTTGAGTGAAGTAATTTCTCTTCTAGCTAAAGATAATGTTGAGACTGGTGTTAATACTCCTATTGTAATTGAAATTTACTGATTCCTTGTAGTAGTGGTACAGAAATCTGTACATATTTTATTTTCAATCTGAAAGGATAAAAAGGTCTATAAACTTTAAAATATCACTTAAGAATACCTCCGTGTTTCTCTATTACTCCTTCTTTCAAGTATATGTCTTTGGGGCCCCTGTTTAAATGCTTATGCATGATATGTGTCCCAAGGATGTGAAACGATGCCTGTTGTAGTCAGTAATGTCTTCACAGTGTAATGCTGATAGCCTTGATTCCTCCCAGGCCTTCGACACAGTTCAGGACTCAAGAGCATTCGTTGTGTTAGCAGGCATGCAGCTGCAGCAATTTAGCTGATGTGTAGAGTAAAAGAACCTCCCACTTCCTTTACTCTAGATCTCAGTTACTTGGTCTGTACTGTGACTTAACCTGTGGTCACAGGGGTTACCAGGATGAACGCTGTATGTTGTGATGGGCTATAGAGGAAGAATTTAACAGGGGAGAGTAGAGGACACTAGACATGAAGCAGGTACCAACAGGGTCATAGCGATTTGGAAGCCAGGAGGATCTTTGCATCTCATATCCATGTGAGTCACAAAGTATTACCTTATTTCATTCTGTTCTTGCCTTCCTTTTTGTCCTTTTCCTTTCTATTGTCCTCTTAAAACTCAAGAAATATTCTTTTTTAAAAATATATGATTTATCATCTGTAATACCAATGCCTGAAACATTCTTTGCACTCAATTAATATTTGTTTTGTAAGTGAAGAAATGTATGTGAAAGTCTTAAGTGCTTAGACGTTACCACAATTATAGATAAACATCAATGTTCATGGCTGTTAGAATCCAATGGGAATACTCCCAATTGCCACATAAAATCATAACGTTATATAGAGACCTGTTGGGAAATGTAGCAATATCAGAGAGAAGGAAATAAAAGCCTCTAATATTTTGCCTATGTTGCCGCAATGCTAAAACATTGAATAAAAAAACATTTGATATTGTTTAGAACAAGTGAGAGTCACTTTCCTAGTGGTCGAAGTGATCCAGTGTGCTAGTATATAGGGTTTTCCCTTGGGAAGACACAAAACTTAGAAGGAAATAGCAATATCAATAGGGAATGATAGACCCTGAATAATTAAAAATACGTTTTCAAAAGTCACCTTTAGGGGAAATCGGAACCATTTTATAAAAGGATCCCAACAAGGACATGAAATTTGGGATCCAGGTAGGGTAATGAGATGACTGGAGCAGAAGAGTTTTGCTGTCCCCTGCCAAAGCGGTGCTCTTTATTGTCTCCCAAAGACCTTCCCAAATTGCTACATTATTCAAGACTCTGAGGTTACCACATTCTAAGAAAGTTTTGATTACCTTCAAATGGCAGCCTAATTATAGGAGTAAGTAGGTCTACTTTATTGCATGGAAACCAGGCAAGATCTCTTAACAACTGGAAAATGGACAGGCCAGCACCAGGGGGCAGAAAATTCACACATTGGGCAAGTTTGCAAAATTGTTATTTTCCATACTGTATTTCTTTTAAAAAAATTAGCAAAACTCACATGTATGCACAAGACCCCCAAATTCCCTACCTTTGTTATAGCAGTGTTCATAACGAACCTGGCTGCTTACACTTTAGTAGTAGACAATATTTCCAAAGAAACTCAATGAAGTAACAATCCAAATATGATCTTGATTCTTAGAGAGAGAAACTTTTTCCTAATGATGTGGCTGGAGAAAAACAAATGAGCAGTAGTGCCCTTACATTGTGTTCAGGTTTATGGCTATTGGGGAACTTCAAAGTACTACGTAAGACTAAAGACAGACTACTTAATGAGTTCAGTCAGGTACTGATAAGCCATTAAAACTCTGCCATTATTTATTATTGTTTATTATTCTCCCATGCAAATATAAATTTTTTCTACATTTTGTGTTCCTGACAGGTAACTGAAAATCGCAGACTACAGATGGGACATTCTAAGGTAAATTTTCTTATGGAGTATAAAGTTTGAAATGTTTCTTTTTGAAAAAGGTTTCATGTGTTAAGTCAACTTGGGAGGCAACTGGCTATGGCCATGGAAGGCATTATGATATTTGGCTCACAGGAAACAAAATTCTGCAACACATAAAGTTAACAAGTGTTCAAGAAAGGCCATCTTGCTTTATGCATAGACTCCTGACAAAGACTTAGAAGATTTAGAAGGACACAGTCAAAGTTATGTGAAGATGCATGGAAAGTTCTCAGGGGAAATTATGCAAACATTCCCATAAGCTTGGAAGACTATCTCATCAACATTGTCTCTAAAAAATTTTTTTCTGGTGGTAGAGAAAATGATGTAATTCACCACTGAACAGATATCTGTGGTGCCTCTATTACCCTGTTAATGAGAGAGAAAAATAGAGTGCAAGAGATGAGGACTAGAGACAGATAGAATGGTCCTGAACTCAATCTGAGCTTAGTACGAAGCGCAGTCAAATCTAGCCTAAGTCATTTGCCCTCCAGCCGACCTGCATATTGGTGAGCATGGAAAAATGGACTCTGAGGAGCTTAGGAGCAGTATGATATATAGCACTACTGTGGAAATAGCTGGCTGATACACATGCTCATGGCAATCTTTAGCGGAACTGATCAAGTACAGTTCATCCACATAGACACATTGATAGGTACTGACTTTGCTGATTCCACCACTGTATCAAAAGGGCATATCCTAAATTATAAAAATTCTAAAACAACTCTGTACCTGTATATAAAGCATTCACCATTAAGACACAATTATGGTGTATTGAAATCTGGCTCCCAGAATAATATATAGACTAATAAACAACTAAATAATGATGAGTTTAGTTTTGTGGTAACACTATGATTCATTATTTACTAAAATTCTACGGATTTTTAAGACTAAAATATCTTCTGTGAAATGTTTCCTGAACAATCTAATCCACATAATTTGTTTCATTCCCTAATATTCTAATATTCTCTAATATATAATTAATAAACCTCCAGCAAAGACTCTGTTAAAGTTCTTCTTTTTGAAAAGTGTTATGAGAAGTGATAACTCCAGAAGTTTGGTACTCTATATAATGTTTATATGTGGTTTTGGAAAGAGGGTACAGTTCTACAAATATATGTAAGCATTGTGGAAAAAAATCACAGCTCATATTGTATATGCTCAAGGAAAGATGTTCTCATATATGTAGTATATTAAAATAGGCTCCTCTACTGTGTATAAAAGTGAGGTGATCAAATATTTATATAAATGTCTTGGCTAGAGTCCTTAAGTTTTACATTTACGAGGTATGAAGTTAACATTCTTTTGTCTTACACTTAGCTTATCTGGAGTCCAGGTTATTTTTATAAATACTGCTTACAACTTTTTGTTCAATCCTTATAAAACTTTTGTTTGACAGTAATGTTTGTCATGGATGATTGAATAAAGACTATATAGTCTATCCAGTCTTATTAAGTATATCCTAGGATCAAGATAGAACATAAGAAATCTGTAAACAATAAAAACCCTATTTTACTTCTTTATACAACTACTTTTTTTAAATGAAAGTTTATTGGGGTGACAATGGTTAGTACAGTTACACAATGTGATGTATAGGTGATGTATTACAGAATTGTACACTTGAAACTATGTAACTATACAACTACTTTTATTGCCTTGTGTTTGTGTTTATATTTAACTTAGTGAGCAAGAAGAGCCATTTGGGGGTTCTGGAGCAAGGAGTGACACAATAAAATCAGTATACTATGAAGATGGGTCTGTAATCACCTTCATTTAATTAATAGCCCTAGAAAGTAAAACATTTAAGCCAAGTAAACAATAGTTTTGAAAAATTAGTGTGAACTTTCAATTCTGGTCAAGATGGACTCATAAGGATTGGAATAAACCTCCTACCAGAAATATTTAAAAATTCAAAAATATGTGGAAAACAATATGGACGACAGTCAGTGAAAGACACTGATTCCTAAGTGACAGGAAACAAACAAGGTGAGCCCCATGACTGCCCCAACTAACTGCCTTGAGAGAGTTTCCAAGTGATGGCACAGAGAAGGAGAACATACACAGAGTCTGCCAGCCTCCCTGATAAGAAGAGAGAGAATGAGGAATTCAGGGAGACCAAGGTTGCTAGAGTTCACAGAGCAAGGTACAGGAACAGAGAGACATGCACATGGAGAGAACTCCCAAGATTTGCAGAGGCCCCTCTCAAGTAGTCAGTAGAGTACCAATCAGTGCATGCATTTAAGAAAAATACCTCAGCCCTGGGAGATAACCACTCAAAAGGATGAGAGGAAATGGTTCCTAGCACTCATAAGCACCTACAATAGTGCCATCCCCACCAGCTAGATTAAAAAAAACTCATAATTAGGCAGAGTACTCAGAAGAGTCTTGCTTCACTAGTGGGGAATAATTTATCCTAGATAAACACTCCCTGGTTTTGAAGTAGCAACCTTAAATTCAAGAGCAGGATGGTTCAAACTATTTCTAATAACTAACTGCATCCCAAAACAAAGCTTACAAATACTTTTAGGAATACAAAATTATGTACCACCCAACAAGGTAAACACACAATGTCTCAAATCTAATTAATAATCAAAGGAGCAGGAAATCACAACCCATGATGAGAAAAATCAATTAATTAAACCAATTCAGAACTGACAGAGATGTCAAAATAAGCAGACAAAGATATTAAAAGTTATTATAACTGTATTTCATATATTTAATACATTTAAAAAGTTAAGTAGAAACATGGAAGATGTTATTAAAAATTCTAAATTGAATTTCTAGAAGTGAAAACTACAACTCATAACAAAAAATGCACTGACATAGATAAATAAAAGATTAGACAATGAAGAAGAAAAGATTAGCAAAAGTGAAACCATAAATAATATACACTAAAAATACACTGTTTGGAACAAAACATAGGAAAAAAATAATAATAAAGAAAAAAATAAAGCTATAGGACAACTTTATATGGCCTGATATATATGTGCTTAGACTACCTATAGTGAAGAGGGTATGAAAACTATAAACCTACAAAATCAAAAATCTCAATGAAATCCAAGCACAAGAAACAAAGAAAAATACACCAAGTCATATCATAATTAAATTGGTAAAAAATGTTGATAATGAGAAAATCTTAAAAGCAGCCTTAAGAAAAAAGACACATTACACATAGAAAAGCAAAGACAAAGAGAACAGTATATTTCTTATTGGGGAAAAAATGTAAGAAGACAGTGGATCAAAATATTTCAAGTACTAAAAAAAACAAAAACGCAACTTAACTTTCTACACCCAATGGAAATATCTCTCAGAAATGAAGATAAAATAAAGACTTTCTTGAACATACAAAAGCAGAAAGTATTAATCTTCTACATTACAAGAAATGTTAACAAAAGTTGTTTGGGGCAGAATAAAATTATATGAGAAAGAAATATTGATCCACACAAAGGAATACAGAACATCAAAAATGGTAACTACATGTGTAAACATAAAATACTTTTTTTCTTTTACTTTAAAATTGTTTCAAAATAACCAACTGTTTAAACAGATACAATTTCAACTACCCTATGATCCAGTAATTCCACTCCTAGGCATCTACCCGGAGAAATCCAAAACTCCAATTCAAAAATCTGTATGCACTCCTATGTTTATTGCAGCACTTTACACAATAGCCAAGATATGGAAACAACCAAAATGCCCATCGGTAGATGACTGGATTAAGAAGCTGTGGTACATTTATACAATGGAGTATTACGCAGCCATAAAGAAGAAAGAAATCTTATCATTTGCAGCAACACGGATGGATCTAGAGAACATTATGTTAAGTGAAATAAGTCAGAAAGAGAAAGACAAGTACCATATGATCTCACTTTTATGTGGAATCTAAAGAAAAGACTATGTGAATGAACTAATCAGAAACAGTTTTGGGGACACAAAGAAAAAACCGAGAGTTGTTAGATGGGTGTGGGGGGGTTGGGGATAAGGGGAAAGGTGAAGGGATTAGGAAGCAGCTGGTAACCACAAGATGGCCTCAGGGTTTTTTTGAAAATTAATTTGGGGAAGGTATTCAATAATGTTGTAAAAATTTTGTTGGGTATCCGATGGACATGCGTCCTATTTGGGAGACCACCTCAGGGATACTGTGGATACCTGATCATGGCATTGTACACCAGAAGCTAAACATTAATGAATGCCAACTATAATTTTATATATATAATGTGATGGCTCGGTGTGAGGTCAGAGGGATAGTGGATGGGGGTCAGGGGGTTCACAGTGTGAGGGATATAAATGATGAACGTCTAAGTATTACCTTGTCTTGTACACCTGAAACTAATAAAAAAAAAAAGAATGTAATGATATTATAAAAAATAAATAAATAAATAAACAGATACAATTTCAGTGTCATGTGGAGTTTACATCTATGGATCAGTAAACTATATTACAACAATAGGATAAAAGGCAGGAAAGGTAAATTGAAGTAAAACAAAAATTGTCAGGTTCTTATACATGAAGTGGTATGATGTCACTTGAAGATAAACTGTATTAGTTAACAGAATGAGCCATTGATATTTCAAAATAATTATGCTAGTAAAATAAGCCAGACAAAAAAGACTACATAATTTATGATTCCATGTATATAAAACTAGAAAACACATACTAATCTATAGTGACAGCAGATAAGTAACTGTCTGAGATGAGAGTTAGGGGTGGTACTAAAAGGGATGGGAAAGATACATTACAAGGAATACTGAAGAAAATTTTTGGAGTAATGGAGATGTTCACTATTTCAATTTTGGTAATGTTTTCACAGGTTTATACGAATATCAACACATAAAATTGTACATATTAATTGTATATGGTTTATTGTATAAAATTATACCTCAATAAAACTTTTTAAAACATCAGTATTAAAAATGGCCAAATGTCTTATAAATATTGTTTGTTCATCTAATAAAGATAGATCAGCAAGTAGGATGTTCTTTGACAGTATAACTGAAATAATCAATGTATGTCAGGAAAGCAGCTAAACTGAGCTTTAATGCCATTTAATATACGTATTTCCATTAAAAAGAGAATCCAGGATTCAAATTAAATAAACTTAAAGTGATATAGTCAGAATTTTTCCTGTAACAGAGTTCTTTCCCATTCAAATTTAAGTTAGAACTAATTTTCAAGTGCTATTTTCTTTAAATTCTGAGATAAAGAATTTGTCTTTTAATGAATATTCTCTCACTCATCATAAAGATTAATTTTGTTGCCTTCTAGTGATATTTTTCTTAACAATTATAAGTTCAATTTCCAAATATATTTATTTTCTTATATAATATTAGTACTAGATACCAAAAATTAACATAGGCATTAAAAACTAATGATACAGTTCTTACACATGATAGTTATGTAAATGGTTATAGACTTTCTTTATAGGAACTTGACAAAAGTATTTATTGAACTTAACCGATTTAACAACTGTGCTTCCAAATGTTTATTATGAATAAATTACCAAGGAGTGCAAGACTTAGTTATAAGGGTGCTCATTAAATGGTCACTGAGAATAGTGAAAAAACGGACACAGCTGTGCTATCCAATGACAAAATATTATTTAGAGAAATGTTGTCATATCCAAATAAATCTGCAGCCACTGTGAATAATATTGAGGGATATTTAATGTCCTAAAACATATTTATAAAAAGTGAAGATGGCAAAGTGCAATTGGCAAGACAACCTGTATAGGATATTGCAGTTTTATATTTCAAAAGTCTGTATACATGGCATAGATGCACAAATACTCATGTATCCTATCCCTTAGTTAATTCTGTATTTCAGTTAGGTGTTACTGTGAAACACATCAGCTCAAAATGTTGTGGCTTAAAACAATTTAATTTTTCACAATTTTGTTTGTTGGGTGGGACCACATGAGATCACCTATGGAGAGAGTCTAGTGAAATAGCAGGTTAGCCGGCAAAAGTGTATATGTGGTGTTGAAAGCCAAGTAGAAAAGGTGTTTCAAGAAAAAAGGAGAGATCAACTATCAAGGCTCCCAAGAGACCCAGAAAAAATAAAAATAAGAAAAAAGGAAAACTGAACAATGACCATCAGATTTTAAAATATAGAGGTCTTTGGTGACTCTGTCAAAATCTGTTTCATAGAGGGTGACGAGTTAGAAAGTGGAAGCAATGAGAC
Organism: Rhinolophus hipposideros; assembly: GCF_964194185.1. Lineage (NCBI taxonomy): Eukaryota > Metazoa > Chordata > Mammalia > Chiroptera > Rhinolophidae > Rhinolophus > Rhinolophus hipposideros. The sequence goes on along the minus strand of NC_138049.1, from coordinate 55,677,145 downwards.
TACCCAATTTTTTACTTTTAAAAAAGCAGGTTTACTTTATGTGTTGATGCAAAGAATTAGCCCATTTTCTGAAGTCACCAAAATGCAAAAATTGTTTATCTCAATGAAGTACACTAAAGGTTTGCGTTTCCCCAAAGTTTATATGTTGAAATCCTAACTTTCAATGAAATGGTATCACCCTGTTTTCCCGAAAATAAGACCTAGCTGGACAATCAGCTCTAATGCATCTTTTGGAGCAAAAATTAATATAAGACCCGGTCTTATACTATGATATTATATAAGACCTGGTCTTATAGTAAAATAAGACCACGTATTATATTAATTTTTGCTCCAAAAGATGCATTAGAGCTGATTGTCTGGGTAGGTCTTATTTTCAGGGAAACTCAGTAGGAGGTAAGGCATTTGGGAAATAATTAGGTCAGAAGGGTGGAGCCCTTATGGATCAGATTAGTGTCTTTATAAAAGAGACCCCAGAAAGCTCTCTCTCTCTCTTCCTGCCATGTGAGAATAGAACTAGAAGATAGTAGTCCACAAGCCAGAAGAGAATCCTCACCAATCTGACCATGCTTGAACCCTGAGCACAGACTTCCAGCCACCAGAACTGTGAGAAATGAACTTCTCTTGTTGATAAGCCACAGAGTCTATGGTATTTTAAACAGAAGCCTGAAGTAAGACACTCAGATTCTTCCACTTTTAGAAGAGAAGGATACTTCAGATTTAACTTAATTTGTTTTTAATTCAAGTTTATTGGGGTGAAAATTGTTAGTAAAGTTATATAGATTTCAGGGGTACAATACTGTATTACATCATCTCTAAATCACTTTGTGTGTTCACAACCCAGAGTCAGTTCTCCTTCCATCACCATATATTTGATCCCCTATACCCTCATCTAGCACCCCCCACCTCCCTTTCCCTCTGGTAACCACTAAACTATTGTCTGTGTCTATGAGTTTTTGTTTCTTCATTTGTTTGTTTTGTTCTTTTGTTGTTTTCGGTTTTATATACCACATCTCAGTGAAATCATATGGCTCTTGATTTTTTTCCTGTCTGACTTATTTCGCTTAGCATAATAATCTCAAGATCCACCCATGTTGTTGCTATTGGTACTATTTCATTTTTTCTTATGGCAGAATAATATTCTATTATGTATATATACACCACAGCTTCTTCATCCAATCATCTATCGAAGGACACTGGTTATTTCCATGTCTTGGCCACCGTAAATAAAGCTGCAATGAACATTGGAGTACACTCGTCTTTATGGATAAATGTTTTCAGGGTTTTTGGGTAGATACCCAGGAGAAGGATTGCTGGGTCATATGGTAATTCTGTTCTTAATTTTTTGAGGAACCTCCACACTGCCTTCCATAGCGGCTGCACCAATCAGCTTTCCCACCAACAGTGTATGAGGGTTCCTTTTTCTCCACAGCCTCTCCAACACTTGTTATTGTCTTATTGATGATAGCCATTCTAACTGGTGTGAGGTGATATCTCATTGAGGTTTTCATTTGCATTTCTCTGATAATTAGTGATGTTGAACATTTTTTCATATGTCTATTGGCCATTTGTATGTCCTCTTTGGAGAAATGTCTGTTCAGGTTCTCTGCCCATTTTTTAATTGGATTGTTTGATTTTTTGTTGTTGAGTTGTATGAGTTCCTTATATATTGTGGATATTAGCCCCTTCTCGGAGGTGTTATTTGCAAAAATCTTCTCCCAAGATTTAATTTATTGACTTATTTATCCATAGGTGGACTTTTATCTGCATGGCATTCTGCACCCAAATTAGGGGAATAATTTGTGTTCAAGACAGTGAGCCCTCCTTATGTATGCTTCTGATTGATGCACTTTTAGTACTCAGTCTCCCATCTGAATCTGATCACATCTTAGCTGGTATTTCTTTGTTTCCAATGATCTAAGATTCTAAAAAGGAAGTGGGATCCCCCCCCTTTTTTTTTTTGGCTCTACCTCCTCTTCACTTTTCCTTGGAAATATTATCCCTTTTCCATTTCTCTATTTGCTCCACATCTTCCAGAAATATATTACAATTTCTTAATTACTGAGGCCCCTCACCTGTTTCTTCATTTATGAGTTTACATCATTTTTTCTTTTTTTCATTTTAATGGAACTCAGGTAAGTGGGGAGATGAATAGATATATTTACACTTTCAGAAGATTTGTACCCATTTGTGGGGGAGGCACTGAAGAGAACACAGAATTATTACATTAGGATCTTTACTGTCCTATTTAAAAATATAATGACATTTGCTTTGGGAAGACAGAAGTAATTTTAACAACATTGAATCAATCATTTTTCATTAAAGACTGTTGCTTTCGAAATTTTGGACTTATATAAGTAAAACATAAAAACTGTTACAATATCATTTTATAAGCATACATATTGCAGTTTTTCTTGGAAAGTGTTCAAATGAACTATAATGTGTACAATGTATCTTTAGATGTGAGGCATTGATATATTATGGATCCCCAGAATTATTTCAGAAACAATCAAAACAATACATGGAATGTCAAGGGATCTTAGGGATGATCTAGAAGGAACACGTTTTCATTTCATGGGGAAATCAAGAAGGTGATGCAAAAGGAAACTGATGACCTAGGCATCTACCCAGAGAAATCCAAAACTCCAATTCAAAAATCTGTATGCACTCCTATGTTTATTGCAGCACTTTACACAATAGCCAAGATATGGAAACAACCGAAATGCCCATCGGTAGATGACTGGATTAAGAAGCTGTGGTACATTTATACAATGGAGTATTACGCAGCCATAAAGAAGAAAGAAATCTTATCATTTGCAGCAACATGGATGGATCTAGAGAACATTATGTTAAGCGAAATAAGTCAGAAAGAGAAAGACAAGTACCATATGATCTCACTTATATGTGGAATCTCAAGAAAAGAATATGTGAATGAACTAATCAGAAACAGTTTTGGGGACACAAAGAAAAAACCGAGAGTTGTTAGATGGGTGTGTGGGGGGGTTGGGGATAAGGGGAAAGGTGAAGGGATTAGGAAGCAGCTGGTAACCACAAGATGGCCTCAGGGTTTTTTGAAAATTAATTTAGGGAAGGTATTCAATAATGTTGTAAAGATTTTGTTGGGTATCCGATGGACATGCGTCCTATTTGGGAGACCACCTCAGGGATACTGTGGATACCTGATCATGGCATTGTACACCAGAAGCTAAACATTAATGAATGCCAACTATAATTTTATATATATAATGTGATGGCTCGGTGTGAGGTCAGAGGGATAGTGGATGGGGGGAGGGGGGTTCACAGTGTGAGGGATATAAATGATGAACGTCTAAGTATTACCTTGTCTTGTACACCTGAAACTAATAAATAAATTAAAAATATATATATATCAAATCAAAAAAAAAAAAGGAAACTGATGTTTTGCTAGATAGTTCTCTGCCTTAAGTATTTACATGACTCTTGAAAAAAGAGTGGAAGGAAATAATACAAGTGTCCAATCTATTTTGTCAACTGAGAAATTCAGAATATACGTCCGTATATTGTAGTGGATGTCATAGTTTGACACCTGAAAATCATGTCTGGATATAGATATGTAGATATAGCTATATACCTTGGATGCCAAAAAGATGTCTACAAGTGGACACTTTGGTCAACGTTGTTCAAGCAGTAGTTCGCCATAATCAGAAGTGTTTGGAGGCTGATGGTAACCACTTTGAGCTCCTATTGTAATTACAGAAGTCAAATGTGATTTGTGTTCATCTTTTGTTATCGGTGTATATTGAGCATTACAATTTTAATAGTTTTCCTTTCTTAAAATGTGTATACTTTTTTTGGCACCCTCTGTATAATGATATATATATATATATATATATATATATATATATATATATATATATATATATATATATATATATATATATGACATACACACACACACATACACACACACTGAAAATTAAGTTCGCGAACTCATCCTAGAAACAGTGTTACATACCTCATTGCTGAATATCACTACAGTCACCTTTAAAGTACTCCCCTTGGGAAGCTATGCACTGATGCCAGCGCCTATCTATTCTTCAAAGCAATTTTGGAACTCTTTTTCTGGAATGGCCATCAGAGCTGTCGTTATATTACGCTTGATGTCCTGAATGTCATCAAAATGTCTTCCTTTCAATATTTCCTTTATCTTCAGGTAAAGAAAGAAGTATTTGGGGTCCAGATCAGGTGAGTAGGAAGGGTGTTCCAATGCAGTTATTTGTTTACTGGCTAAAAACTCCCTCACAGACAGTGTCGTGTAAGTTGGTGCATTGTCGTGATGCAAGAACCATGAATTATTAGCAAAAAGTTCAGGTCGTCTAATTTTTTACGCAGCTTTTTCAGCACTTTCAAATAGGAAACTTGGTTAACTGTTTGTTCAGTTGGTCCAAATTCATAATGAATAATCCGTCTGATATCAAAAAAGGTTAGCAACATTGTGGCAAAAAGTTTGCTAACTTAATTGTCAAAACTCATATACATATTACCTATATATACTACTTAATCTTGATCTGAGAAACTACATTTTTGTAAACTTTAATAATTTAAATGTAAGTTTAAAACCATCTTTGTGTCATCTGTGAAATTTGTGTTAAAATACAGTATTTAGTACTAACTTTTGCTGCATTGACAATGGTTGTTAAGTTTGGTTAAGAAAGAAAAAGGTATGTAATATTTTTATTGTAGATGAAAATAATTCAGAGTAATTTCTGTCATCACAACAACTTCAGAAAACATAAAAGTATTATGAAATTTATTTTTTATTTAGAACTACCTTGAGAAGAGATATCTGATAAAGGAAATGAATTATGACTAAGTTCCAGAATTCTTAGCTTATTGCTTGGGGACCTTTTCATTACGCCTTAAGTGGAACTTTAAAAAGATAAGTGCAGACATAAAGAAAACATGAATAAAAAGTTTGGCTTGAGAAGGAAAAAGCAATGTATCCTTTTTTCATGTTTTCTGCTCATGTTGACGAAGACCTAAAATGAATGATTCCCTAAAACTTTACATTTCTTGATTGACAGAAAAATATTAACATTGGAAATCTTTGATAGTGATGATTTAATTTGAAACAAATTATGCTAAATTTTTAAAATTCTGAATTATGAGAAAGTCTCATTTCAGGAAACACAAGAATAACCAAAAGAGAAAAATGTTATATGCATAAAAATATAATGGATTATTTTTGACAGTGATGATTCAGAGTTTATGACAATCCTGACAGACTGAAGTTTATCTTTAGCTTTTTGCAAAAGAAGAAAATAAGGAAATGTAAATAAAATGATAACCCAATTAAAAAACTTTCAAAAACAATCAATTCTCTACACTGTTATAGAAACACCTGTGACTAATCATTCCCCCTTTTTAAGGAGAGAATTGCCTACACGCATTGCATAGGGAAGACTTAGAATCATTGAGGAAGAAAGTGAAAGGCCATGGGAGACATTACCTTTACTTGAAGTCGTCCAGAGGCCAGAACCCTCAGCTTCTCAAACAATCCATTACCATTTTTAACACATTCCGAAGAAGTCCTTTCTAATGATGTTAGTAATACCTTTGATAAGAGTAAAATTAATTTTTAGAAACATGTTCAACCTTCCAACATCTGTTATAACGAAAGTAATTTCTTCCCAGAGGAGAAATTGGGAAATCTGGGAGAAAGTAGGTAGGAGGAAGCCACGTGAGACAGATGCGGACCAACGGGAAGGGGGGGTGTGGGAAGGGAGACTGGAGCAGGAGTGGCAAAAACATCAGAGTGGGAGGTTTTACCGAGTTTTGATATGAAATGTGAACTCCATCTTCATTAATATTTTAAAGATATGAAGGATTGGGAAATAATTTTCACTAACTTTTGGTTGCAACACTCAGCAGTCTGCACCTTCTCCAGCTTTCCTTCTGAGGTTGCTTATTTTTTTTATGGAAAGACAAGAATACTTAGACTCTTTATCCATTAGGGATACCATTCAGCCATGGTTTAAACAACTGTAATAATATAAATATCACTACCTAGGTTGTTTTCTTTTTTAAATGCATTGTACAGGCAGGCTATACTAGTCATATTTTTGCCATGTGTCTTTAAGATAGTCATTTCACCAGTTTGTTGCACTTTTTTTTGTGGTGTTAAATAAGGACCTAGAACTTATCCATAAATCTCACTTAATAATATATAAGGATGTCACTGAGGCCCTCAAAAAGGAGATGACAAAACAGAATTAAATGTTCAAGGATTTTATTAGGAGAAATATCTGTGTGAACGAAAACAGGAATGAAGCTGGGTAAAAGTGGGATGTTAAAACCACAATGCAAACTTGACCCTGAGTGATGGGAACAGGGAGGGGACATTGGTTGGCATAGCCCTGCAGTCTAAGGGAGGCTCAGAAGGCTGTCAGAGAGTGCTCTAGAACCAACCAAAGTTGTCACATAGAGCAGTCCCCTGTCTCCCAGGAATGGGTCTGCCATTGTATTCCTGCCACGCTCAGGCACCGGAGCAGCCCATAGAACATGTGACCTGAGCACTATGAGGCTATGGATTTCAGAGCACAACACCTGGGGTCCTCTATGGACCCCAGAGGGCTCAGTCATCCTCCCTGCAGTGGTCAGTCAGACAAGATCGGTCTCATGACCCCTCGCACCGTTCAGGTCTATTCCTCCACAAAGGTCTAGGGAAAGCTCCTCTGTGGTTTCCATAGGCCCTTTTTCCTGAGTGAAACCTACGAAGGGGGAGGTTAGTGAGATGAACAGCCCATAGTATCCATCTCTACTGTTGATACTTGGGCTGTAACAAGTACTTATCCTCTCCTTGCTCTACTCTTCATTCTGCATTCCCTTCATCCTCAGTGATGCCCTCAGCATCACTGGTTTGCCTGGTGGTATGAAGCAAACCTTCATTCTTTGTGGTTTGCCTGGCGGTATGAAGCAAACCTTCATTCCTGAAATATCTGAACCCTTGATTATCATACCCATCACAGTCCAGATTGCTTCATATGACTGCTCATATTTACAGTGAGGGCAAGACAGCACTAGGATCCAAATGGATCACAAGGGTTCAACATTCTTTCCAGCCTGCCACTCTTGTGCAAACAGCCTTACATCATTTTTCTAATCAGAGTCAATTACCCCCGCCGGTACAGTGACTCCTATTTTCTCCTGTTGGTCGCTGGACACCAGAAGTCCCAAGTTTCCAGATGTTAGCCATAACTTATAGCTTGATTGGACCCTTGATGTGCCCCAAAGGACATAGAGGTTAAGATTGTAGGACAGAAAGCACGAAATCCTCCAATGAGTCATTAACGGACACTCTTTGGTTTTTGAAGCCATGTATCCTTCCTATTGAGGATCAAAAACCATATTGAGGTCTCTGATTTGATAAACATACTCCATACTTTCAGAGTGTTTCCTCAGCACTGGTACCCCCGTTGCACATTTGGAAGGCTATTCTAGCATTCTATGAAGCTGGCTGACTTGAGTGATGCAGTACCATGTTTCCCCGAAAATAAGACCTAGCCAGACCATCAGCTCTAATGTGTCTTTTGGAGCAAAAGTTAATCTAAGACATAGAATGCTAGATTACTCTTATCAAAGGTATTACCAGCATCATTAGAAAGGACTTCTTTGGAATGTGTTAAAAATGGTAATGGATTGTTTGAGAAGCTGAGGGTCTGGCCTCTGGATGACTTCAAATAAAGGTAATGTCCCCCATGGCTTTGTACTTGTTTAAAAGAGGAAGAAAGCGAAAGGCCATGCATACTCCTATATGCCCATCAACTGGCCTCTACCCAAGACCTCTTTGTCTCTGGTGTTCTTGTTTTGTTCCTTTCAGACTACCATGGTGAAGCCATTGATCATTGCCCATAAACCTACATGTATTCCCTCCTGGGGTTCTCTTTCCACACAAAATGGATGACCAATTTCACTGCTCATATGGCTCTGCCGTTGGGAACATTGGTGTCATTGTTTTGTATTGTTTTGTTTTGTTTTCACTAGTTTTTTACGTTCAACCCTGTATGTGGCTACAATGCAGCACTGTCCATACTTTACTTGCACCGACATAGTGAGGCAACCCATCCACAAATAAAGCTCAGACTTTTCCCTGCTCTTTTAGATGGTGACGCAAGAACTCCCATACAACCATAGATACAAGGCAGAGGAGGGACATTGGTATAACTGTGCTGGGTGACATTTCGTCTGAGCTACTTTCTCATGGCTGGTGAACTCTGTCTCTGCCTGTCTGATATTGTGACTTGTTAGGTACAACAGAATCCAGATCATGATGGGCAGTTTCAGATACCTGTCCAATATGTGTTGCATGGTCTTCTGTGCTTACTAGAGCCCAGTGACACACAGAGATGTTTCTCAAAGAACAATTCTCTACTGCGCCTTATTCTATAAATACAGGAGCCTGTGTTGTGATTCTTCCAGTGGAGCTCACCATACGTTCCACATTGTACCTTTTCCAATGCTATAGGGTCTGTTGAATCCTCTGACACTATAGAGTCAGAGGATATAGGGCCACTATATGGCCCAGACGCTGGGGCTAGTTGCATCACAGCCTGAACTTCCTACGGCGCTCTTTCTTCCTCCTCCATTTGTTGTTGTTGTTATTGTTGTTTTATTTTCGATGTCAAGCAGCAACTTTGCTGGATTCCCATCTCTTCTGCCTGTAAGAATAACAAGCTCTGTTAACCATTTCCACAAGTCCCTTCAAGTTAAATCCTTTGTCTCTCCAACTTTGCCTATAATCATGGTAATGGAAGCCACCTCTCACTGACAGTTAGGTGCTATCATCTATTTTCTATTAAGTAAGAGGAGAGCATTATCACAGTGGATGTTAAAGAGCCAGATCTGTAACTTCCCCTCCTACTATCATTCCTGGCCAATAAAGAATCATCACTGAGCTTCTTATTTATTCTGGTGCTGCTCTTACCCGCACACTCCTGATGGTGTTGACAAAGGTATGTCCTTTTAAGTATTTTGGCTCACAAAACATGTCATTCAGCATGCTCACTTCTGTCAGTGTCATTATTTCTTCTTATGCTATCCACCAGGGAACTATTTACACTCTTGTTTTGCTGAGAGTTGGCCATCATGTTTCACAAACCTCTAAAAACCCCCCAGCAGCAAGTTTGCCCTACTGCCTGGAGTCCTTGCTACGATATTACATTTGTTGTCTTTAGAAATGCATCTAAGACAATGAATTCTTGCTTATTCAGCCGTACATTCTGCTGCCCTTCACCAAACACCCTCAAAATTTAATCCAAGGAGTCCTCCCTTCACTCTTTCCAGAATATGTCAGCGAGTTCTTGCAATTTTTAAAGTAAATAATCTCATTCCTCCCTTATTAATCCCAGCACACTCCCAGCCAGGTTATGCTTGAATTTAACCCTGTTTATTGGATTGGCATCCAGAAGACGAATGGGGGCAACTTCTGAGGGGGTGCCTATTGTCTTGTGAGGGAGAAGCTTCTGTATCCTCCTTTAGCCCAGGGGAGCTACTAGCCCTCCCTAAGGAAAGATGAGCTATCTTTGCAAGCACAGAGGGTTCAGGGGGCGGCCAGCAGGTTGAATAGTCAACACCCTAATAATTATCCATTCAAATTTCTTTGCCCCATTTTTCAGAATCTTCGGTTTTTCCTAACAAGGCCCTTATCTTTCAACAAACCTGCCTTGGCTGAATATTCACGCATATCTGAAGCTCTGTGACTAACAATTAACTCTTCAGTCTGTCACTTAATTGTGTTTACCCTTCCACTACAGGTGATAAGGGCCTCTTTGTAAGCTACAACTGAGACTCTCTGGTTCACACACTTAGCCATAGATTCCTAGTTAACAACCCTCAGTGTCTTTTTATCCTTCCAAAAAGCATTCCACTCTACTGTCTTTGTTAATGTTGTTTCCCCCTATCTTTTAAACGTCTACATCATTACACCTGCCGTAGCATTTTGCTCCATCAGGACATTTCCCCAGCTCATCTACGGTGCATTCTTTAGTAATTCAACTGCCACATTGTGCCAAGGACTATCTGTGCTCTACATACTAACAAGGATGAGGTCACCTTCACCTGCCTGGGGGTGGATGAGCCACTCCCAAATCCCCACCTTACAGCTCATTTGCTCAGATCAATTTCAGTACCACTTGTATGGTTCTTCCAAGAAGTGATTGAACATGCAAGTATTTTATTACAGACAACACCTCTTTGAGATAAAATGGTGAGGGAAGAGCTTCAGTTTGGGAGCACCTTCAGACTGCAATGTGAATAAAAACGAGACAGGGAGAAATGTCCTCGACAATGATACTGTCTAAAGGAAGTTTCAGCAGGGGCTTTATAGAGTCTTCAAACCAAAGTCAGCCATCAGAGGAGTCCCATGTCTCCCAGGAAGAGGCATCACTTAAATATCCCCACCGTGCTCCACCATTGGCTGAGAGCAGACAAAGGGGAGTGTGGCCTCAGTGCAAATGCCACAGTGGATTCACAGTGCAGCACCTGGGTCCCGTGGTTGATTGTACTTCCCATACTGGGAAACACACAAAGCATATTCTTATGGCTTTCACACAGAGATAAGTGTTTACTTCTAAAGTCCGTTTCCAGTTCCCTCCATTTTGTTCCTTGTTGGTTATAATTTATGAACTTAGCAATTGTCTTCTGATTATTTTCCCTATTAAAAATAAGTGGAAACAGCAAGGGATTCCCAATCAGAAGGACCTGAGTAAGTTGCTACCATACTATAGCATGACTTAAAAACAAGTTAGATGACCTCTCTGGCTTGTAATTTCCTCATTTAAAAAATAATGAAGTTGCAAGCTTGTGTTGAGAATGAATGAAATCAGGTTCTCAACCTGATATAATATTATATACTAACTTATTTGTTTATTGTCCCTCTTCCTGTTCCCCTTCCCCATCCCCATGTGCCTTCCACTGAAATATAAGATTCATGAGTCTCAGGGGCATTTCTGAATCGTTTACTGCTCTATCATCAGCACCAGAATGATGCCTGCCATGTAGTAGGCACTTAAACAATATTTGTTGAGCAAATTACTTAATTTGTTTAGCTCAGTATTTAAGATACAATAGGTTCCAGTATATGAAATCTCTCATTTTCTCCCATAGTCCAAGCAAGTATATTTTCTTCCTATGTATTATATTGTTTCCTATGTACAAGCCAAGAATGAGTTTCCTGATAGAAAAACGTTCAGGGAAATCGTGTAAAAAATCTCCATAATGGCCAGAGATTTTTGATGCCATTTGAACAGTGTTGTGAAAATGTTGGATGTGGATAAATCACAGATCGTAATTTTGGGTGTTTTATTTTAGAATTTAATCACTTTTAATTTTAGATTATGACTGAATATTAGGATTATTATTGACATAGAATGTTTTATTTCAAATATATATATCTTTGAATATATATATATATTTGAAATATATATATATTTTTGAAATATTTCAAATATATATATATATATATTTTTATTTGTTTCACCATGCAACAAATACTCATATTCCAGGCACTGTGCTAGACTTGCAAACTTGCACACATTCATAAGTAAAGTTGGCTCTCCAAATATTTCTGACAGGCTTTGTTAAATAGTAAACTAAAACAACAACAACAACAACAAAACATAAAACAAAAAACAAAAAAACGACAAGTCATGATTAGAATTCCATTCTTGACGCAGAACTCGCCTTTATTTGATAAAAGTGTATGTTGTTGTGCCTAGCCTTCCGGCATGCCCAGGGCCCTGATTTTTCAAAGGACTGTGAACTTTCTCTCAGTAGCATATCAGGGCACAGGAGTCTATCTTAGCAATAGTAAACAAGTTCTTGTCAAGTGTGTGCTATAATACAGAGTTTGAGCAGAAAGAAAATCAGGATAGCATTGTATATTATGAAACCCACTGAGCAGGGACCGTGTCTAATTCTGTGTTCAGTACTTGATTTTTAAATGAAAACAAAAATGAAACAATTTCATTTCTGACTGTAGGAGTTTCTCATTTGAAGAAAAATAAGATTTTTATCAGATGATTGTCAAAGACTGCAATGTAGGAGTTTGAGACTTAATTTAAAAATTACAAGATTTTGTGTAATAACTATTCACGTCATGTTCCTGATTGGTTTAACAAGTTTAATACTTTCCCTTAAATATATAACAAATGTTATAAACAATTTTATTCATTGTAAAAATGAATAATAGACAAATTGATAACAGTATTTATTAATTTAAAAATTGATTACAACTTATTTAAAAATGAATAAAGTTTTTCTTATTTCTTAGTAGTCGTATGTATATTATTGTAGTGAGGATACAAGATTTTGCCATTGTTAAAACCTTTTTCTCAGGATAACACATTTTATTAAACTAGCTTCCAAAAAAATTATGCTTTAAAAAAACTTTTCATTACTGAATATTATTCTATTGCATACATATATCATAATTTGTTTATTCCTTCACCTGTTAATAAACATTTGGGTTGGTTCCAGTCATGGCTGTTATGTTGCCATGTTTCTAGTTCAGCATCCATAATCATTTGTTTACATGTCTTTTTGTGAACATATTTTCATTTCTCTTGGATGAATACCTAGGAGCAGAATTACTGTTTGTTTTAACTTTATAAGAAACTCCAAATTGTTTTCTAAAGTGGCTCAACCATCTTATATCGCTACTGAAAATGCATGAGGTTTTGAATTCTCCTACTTCCTCACCAACCCTTGATATCACAGTTTTTTTTTTTTTCAGTTGTAGCTATTCTGTTGTGTATATAATGATATCCCATACTGACACAGGCAACACCGTGGACAGATATCAAAAATTTTAGTTCAGTGAAATGATCATGTACAAAAGCGTATATACTGTATGATTCCATTTATATGAAATTCTAGAAGGCAAATCTGCTCTATAGTGGCAGAAAGCAGATCAGTATTTGGTGCCAGGAATGGTGCTAAGGATCACCTGCAAAATAGCATAACACAAAGGAACTTTTGAAGATCATGGCAATGTTCTGCATTTTTATTCAAATAGTTGTTTCAGTGTATGTATTTGTCAGAATGCATCTAAATGTATGCTTAAAACAGGTGCATTTCATTGTATGTAAACTATAAATCCATAAAATTGACATAATAAGAAACATGTCAAACCTCTTTTCATTACTAGCAAAAAGTCTTAAACATATGTGCTTGCTATTAGGAATATAAAGTATTTTTAAAAAGTGAAACATGGGTACAGGCAATTAACAAAATCAAGCACCGTGTTTTCCAGGGAAACGCTGATAAAAGCTGTCTGAATATCTTGCATTCTAACAGCCTCAACTAACTTCTTACACCTACAAGAGTAAAATTCTGATCAGATTATCAGTTGGATCAGGTTCAATATTTCTAATTTCCCCAAATCTGAATATTTGTTAATAATTATTAAATTGACACCTGTTCCTTATAAAAAGCAAAGTATGGGAGAAGATCTTCCATCATTCCACCATCTAAAGACAATTATTGTTTGTATTTTGGAGTATTCCTTCATTTATAATACAATTTTTACATCTCGGATAATATGTTAAGTGCTATTTTGTAAATGCATTTTTAACTCAATATTAAATCATTAACATTTTCCCAAGTCATTAAACATTCCATAAACATCATTTTAATAACTGCATAATAGCTCATCATATGCTTGTACCATAATTAATGATTACTCTTTTAATGACACTTAGGGTTTTTTCCTAAAAAGCAGACACATTTCTTAGTCCATTAAATGTTCTCCAGAAATTTTGTTGAATGAATGAATGAGTCATAAACAATATTGTGAAGAACACATTTGTGATACCATCTTTATATTTTGTAAGAAACTTTAAGATAAATTCTCAGAACTAGAATATTTGTGGGGGAAAAAAACACATAAAAAGGTTAAAGGTTCTTACTCATTTGTCAGAAGCTTTTATCTTGATATAAAAGACAAATGACACTCTATATGAATTTTCAAAAGTTAACCAAAGTACATTATTTTTAAACGTGTTTTAAAGAATTATGGTTCCTTTTTAACTATTTCTCTTAATGGTGTACCATTATGATCAATGAAAGATAAAACGCTGGCCGTTTTTATGTATTTCTTCTTCAAAATAACGTTATGTTAGTCCCCTATCTAAGACCATCTTGATTTTAGATCATCTCCCATCCCACTACATTTATTTAAGTACAGTTTCTAAATTCAAGACTTTCTGCCTTGACTGTAGCTTCTGCAGCTGTGTTTTACTATTACTGCCTTCTATCATTCAGTTTGGTCTTTTTAAAACTTCTTTCCCACTCTGGAACTCACTGAGTAACAGATACTAAGAGAACATATAACTAGTCTGTTGTGACGAGGACAACAGCATTGACACTTTTTACTTGGTGCTCTGCTCTACATTAATCTGCCCTGGTTTATTTTCCCAATGCAGCATCAAACATTAGGCTCCAGTCTCTTTTTGTGTTGATTGCTCTTTGAATATATTTCATGAAGTCATACTTTCCCATTGCTGACAAGGGCAGGTCTTGGGCCTTACCAAACACATTTCAGGGCTTGCTAATCAAGCTGGCAATAAAGGCAGCGAGAGTGTTGGCTGATGATCCGGCTCCAGAGCTAGAGAACTGCGCCGTGCTGGCCCCTAATCCTGCCTGTTCTGACTGATTCAGCCCTTAGTCTGCAGGGCGCAATGAGCCGGGTTTGGAGATACAGAGCTGGAAAAGGATTCTGCCTTTGCCAAATTGCTGCCAGAACATTAATCCTTGGAATGCTCCTAATTTTGAATGGCATTTTTCTAGTTTCTCCATTTCCAGTTCTTTTTCTTTATAATTTGGGGCAGTTGCTTAACATAAAATATTGTGATTTAATTTTAAAAGACTACTTTCCTGGGCTGAAATCTCCCTTTTTAATACTAATCAGCAAGCGAAATTATGTCATGCACCTTACTACATAAGTCGTACCCAATACTTACATCCATATCTACACTGGTATGTGTTCTTGGTAGTTTAGCCATCATAAGAACTAAAACCATATGCCCTATATACCGCCTGACTGGTTTTTGCAAAGATGAGTCTGAAAAAGTAAAGAAAATGATTGGAGCAACTGAAATGATTAAGTAACAGCATCTCAATAATTCACATATGTTTCAATTTAGGATGGAAAGTTTATTCTTTTACTTCTTTGAACAGAGTTCAGTAATTGTGTTTTATTGAAAATTTAGAATTTTTATGTAGATTTATAAAACCTCTGAGAAAAATATTGGCTCACTGTTACCTTCTGGTGTATGTATTAACACTGGGGTACAAAAACCTGAATGTTTTTGAGAAAAGACTCAAATATTTTACAAGGTCACATTGCTGGCATTGACAGTAAATAAAGCTGTGATATCTTGAAAACCAATTTAAAGCTTTTTCAAACTAATCAATATTGTTCTTCAATTTTAAAAATGTGTTTTGCTCCATTACAAGTAAGTTGAGAAACAATGTGTGTGGTTAGTCAAAAAGGATGGCAAA
Source organism: Rhinolophus hipposideros (assembly GCF_964194185.1). Classification (NCBI taxonomy): domain Eukaryota; kingdom Metazoa; phylum Chordata; class Mammalia; order Chiroptera; family Rhinolophidae; genus Rhinolophus; species Rhinolophus hipposideros. The sequence goes on along the minus strand of NC_138049.1, from coordinate 55,661,611 downwards.
ATTCCCTTGGCAGCCGCCCATTTCCTTGATTCCTTGCTAAGCACTTGACGAGGGCATGTCAGTGCTGCCAGCTGAGGAAGGGTCAAAAATTTGGGGGGAAAAGGTATTGCTTAGACGATTTCAGTTGATGGTAGCAGAGCACTGAGGCCACTGACCCAGAGGAAGGAAAATAAGCCCAACAAAGTGGCAAGGTGACCTGACATATTTCGCTCTCCCTTTTATATTCATCTCCTTTCAATTCACATTGAATCTTTTCTTTTTCAATGATATGGGGAAGGACTGTTGCTTCTGGGCCCTAGAAGGACTCGAGTCTAGAAATGCCTGTGGAATTTTGAAATTTCAAGACACGATGAGAAGTAATATTAGGCTAGTGTTTGGGATAGTTGATGATAAATTCTGACTTCTGTCAAGAGGTATAAGTAAAATAAAGTGTACAGATGAATTAGAAACAATGAAACACATATTTTTTGGTTTAATATTCTTTGACTTTTATTTTCCTGCAAACATTTTATTTTTCCATTTTTTATTTTTCTCTATTTTCTTCTGATTTCTATTTTTCCTCTCCTCTTTCTTGCTCACTAACACACACACATACACACACACACACACACACACACACAATCACATTTCCCTCTGAATAAAGGAAAAGGTCTTATATACTGTTTTGAGGTTATTATTTCAAACCTATGTTCATTTTAAGGAATAGAAGTTGCCACGTTTTGAAATATTCCTGGAAAAATAGCTATAATTCATTTTTCTACCTGATGTCTACCACACAAAATTGAAGTATTTTTATCTTTCGTTGTATTTTTATATATATATATTTAAAGTAACAATCCTCTATCACTATGCCATCAGGAATCATTAAGTGACATTAAATACTTTTGGAAAATATCATAAAGAGTAGATATTTCACTAGATAATCCTAATAATATTTTTGTAAGTTATGTAGTCTGCATTCTACTAATGCTCTGGAGTATTCATGTAGATAATAGGGAGTTAATTTACGAAGTATTGAGTTTAAAACCACTACACCACATTACATTGCTAGAGTAGTATCAGTACAAATGAAAAAACTGTTAGAGTATCAAGATACAAATGGTAGTGAAAAGAAATGTCATGATACACTGTGACGAATGGTAATGTTATGAATGTCTTTGGTATATTCTAGCAATGAAAAGAATTTGTTTTTTGTAAATGAAATAGACACATTTAATCCACATCTGTCAGATTAAGGCTTGAACAGCTAAGGAAAAAAACTAAAGGCAATGATTGTGCTTTGTTATATTTATAGGGAAATGTTATATAGAACAATTTGTAAGCTTGCTTCTTTTTTAATTAAATGAGAAATACCAGTTATTTTTCCATAAAACGGGCTTTACTTTTATATTTGACATTTATTTTGTACATGTTTCTTTGTTTTACTTTTCAGGCTCAACTTTCCTACATAATTAAGAATTTGCAGCTTGGGGAATGCCAAGTACCACATCTGCACTGAAATCAATTACCTCTGCTTGGTAAGTGGGGCAGAAAATATTCGATAAATATTTTTATCTGCAGTAAACTCCACTGTCCATGTTTTATCTATGATTTTATTGAAGACTCTTAAGAAAATTTCTAAAAATAACTTAAAATTATTTTGCCCAACCTGCTTTCAATTTTGACAAGGCAGGGAACTTGCTTTCATGGATATGTTTAATCTAGTGTACTTAAAACCAGAAAGTTGGGTAAGCTTCCATTCTTAAATAAAACAAACAAACAAACAAACAAACAAAAAATGCCTTTAGGGCAACCGAATGGCTCTGTTGGTTAGAGGGCGAACTCTCAATGAGGTTGCTGGTTGCCGCCTGGGATGGTGGGCTGCGCCCCCTGCAACTAAGATTGAAAACTGCGACAGGACAACGACTTGGAGCTGATGAGCCCTGGAGAGGCACACTGTTCCCCAGTATTCCCCAATAAATTTTATAAAAAAGAAAAAAAAATGCATGCCTTTATATAATCCTTTTGAATCTGGTACTTGAACTTTTCATCAAAGTAGAGCTCAAAGCAAAATAGTTCTAACTGATCATAGGAAAAAATTAAACCTCACTTGTCTTAGTCTGTTCGGGAGTCTACAACAGACAATTATAGACTGGGCAGCTTAAAGCAACAAAAATTTATTTTTCATGCTTCTGGAGACTGGGTAGTCCAAGATCAATATGCCAGTAAATTTGGTGTCTGGTGAGCACCCACTTTCTGTTTCATAGAGTCATTTTCTCTTTGTGTCTTTACCTGGCAAAAGGAGCAAGAGAGATCTCTGGGGTGTCTTCTATGAGGGCTTTAATCCCATTCATGAGGGCTTTGCCCTCTTGGTCAATTTATGTCCCAAATGCTCGGCTTTCAAATACAGTCATATTGGGGATTAGGTTTTAATATATGAATTTTGAGGGGGACACAAGCATTCAACCTGTAGTATCCTCTTTCTTGCTTTTTCTTTCATCACTTTATTTTCTGAAAATCAGGAATTTAGAAAACCAGTACATCTTATCTCAACTGTTCATCACATCTTCCTTAGAGAGTAAAAACTTCGCAAATACCTAAATATAGTTTTTTTTATTATACTTGGTCCTCAGCCTCTGTTTTTCCTTTGGAATTTCTGTTAATGATTATTTTTTAATAAGACTGAGTAATATGTAAATAAAAGTGGGCTGCAATTTTAACTTTGATAAGAAGAGCTCAGTGTATAAAACCCCTCATTATATTGTTGTCATTGGTTAAATCATTTACAAAACCTAGAATAAGTATAAAAAGCATTTAGGGAGACTCTGGAAAAAATAAGTCCAAGAAATTAAGATATTGAAATAAACTATAAGAAAGCAAAACAGAAAAGACATAAAATGTAAAAGAATTAATACTGAGAGCTAATTATTCATTCAATAAATAATTATTGAATGTTTTATTATGTTCTAGATTTTAAACTATTTTCACTTCATATTGACAATTTTACTGATATTAAACATTTTTCTTATATCAAAGTAACGGTTCTTTGTTGTAGAAAATTTCTAATATAGAAAAATGCCTAAAGAGAAAAATTTAAAAAGCATTAGTAACATCCTTGAGTATGAAGCATTGCTAACATTTTGTATACGAGGTCTGACAATTACATTTGCGAACTCATCCTAGAAAAAGTGCTACATACCTCACTTCTGAATATCACTACGGTCACCTTTGAAGTACTCCCCTTGGAAAGCTATGCACCGACACCAGCACGTAGTCCTCCCTTCAAAGAAATTTTGGAACTCTTTTTCTGGAATGGCCATCAGAGCTGTCGTCGTATTACTGTTGATGTCCTGAATGTCATCAAAATGTGTTCCTTTCAATATTTCCTTTATCTTTGGCTAAAAAAGAAGTCACTGGGGGCCAGATCAGGTGAGTAAAGAGGGTGTTCCAATGTAGTTATTTGTTTACTGGCTAAAAACTCCCTCACAGACAGTGCCACGTGAGCTGGTGCATTGTTATGATGCGAAAGCCATGAATTGTTCGTGAAAAAGTCAGGTCATCTATTTCATGCAGCCTTTTCAGCACTTCCAAACGGTAAACTTGGTTAATTATTTGTCCAGTTGGTACAAATTCATAATGAATAATCCCTCTGATATCAAAAAAGTTTAGCAACATTGTTGCAATAAGTTCGCAAACTTAATTGTCAGACCTCATACATTCATAAAACACTTGTGCAAGGATATACATAGCAACTTTATTTGTGACATCTAAAACTTGCAATCAACCAAATGGCTCATAGTATATGAGTTTGTGAACAAACTGATATATTCATATGATGGTTTACTATTCAACAGTGTAAAAGCAACAAATTACTGAAATATTCTAAAAAATGGATGAATATCAAAAAAATTATTTTTTATTTTTTGATTTTTTGCCGAGAAGAAGCTACATACAAATTGCCAGACATAAAAAGTACTTTCTCATGATTTAATTTATATGAAATTCAGGAACATACAAGATTAGTTTATGGTGGTAGAAACCAGAACAATGAGTGTCTCTGGAAAGGATCACGGGAGAACTTTTTGAGGAAATGGAAATGTTCTACAACTTGATTGAGGTTGTGGTTACATAGATTTATGCATTTGTCAACCAAAATATGTATAAACCAATGTGCCTCAAATAATTATTTGCACAAGCAAAATAGCCCCTAAAGAAACTAATAAAATATGATAGTGCAATACTATATAACTCAGTGAGAAATCAATAGGTTACAGATATGCACAGCAATTTAAATGACTTTCACAACATGATATTGACTGAAAATACCATGTTACAGAAAAATACATGGAGTATTATTTATAATTAATATATAAGTTCATGACGAGTTAAAAAATATATCTTACACATAAAAGTGAACATCATAAAACTATGAAGAAAAACCATAAAACAGTAAATCCAAAATTCAGGGAAGTAGCTACTTCTGAGTTGGAAGAAAGGAATTGTGCATATAATGAAATGTAGTCTTCAAATGTTTTGAAAATTTTTTTTTTCCCCAGCTTGCTGATGGACCCATGGGTGTTTATATTCTTTTACATGTGTGACGTGTTTAATAATTATAAAATTGGGGAGAAAAATCACCAGAACAATATTGTTTTATGGCTGAATTTTATTCAAACCCAAGTCATTCAATTTCATTGTGATTAAAATTGTTCCAAATTGTAAACAGCAGCAGAAATCTACCCCAAACCTGATAAGAACAGTATAAATTAGAAAACTATGAAGTCATCTCATTTATTAGTCTTAGTTAATATGGCAAACATGTTAATTCTTCAAATATTGATTATTAAATTTAATGAAATTCCAGTTAGTACCCAAACAGAACTATTACAGGAATTAGACAAAATGATCTTACACCGTATACACAGGACTAAATAAATAGGATATAAATAGGAGTAATTAATCAATCATTGGACTGCTGTAATACAACATGTACAAAGTAAAATCTAGATGGTTTTGAAAAGAGTCTGTGCAAATATCTTAGAGGTTACACATACTGCCTAGTTTTCTGAGAGAGGCCTTATTAAACAAGAATGGAAATCCAGTTGCCAGAAAAGAATAGATAAGCATGTTTAATAATATAAAAATGGAAACTTTAGGTAGCAATAGATTTCCAAAACTTGAGAGGCAATATAAATAGAGAATAATAGAAGTGAGGATATTTTACATTGTTTGTAATCAGGCTCACTAGAATATTATATATTAGCTTTGAATAAATTATTTAATTATTATAATTAGATGAATGCTTTCAACTCAAATGAAGTCAGTATTCATTCATTTAAGTTATTTAACAAATATATTTCAGGCACCTAGTATGTTCCAACACTGTTCTAGGTGCTAAGGATATAACCCTGAATAGAACCAAAGAAGGAAAAACTGTCCTCTTGCAGCTCACAGTCTAAATAAGTAAAATGAATAGACAATCAGTGAAATACATAATAAGTAATAAATAAAACATGTGTTAAGGAAAATAATAAGTAAAATATATACTATGTTAGCGATAAGTACTGTGGTGAAAAACCAGAGTAGTGATATAGGAAATAGGAGCTGTGTGTGTATACAAAATTTTAGGTAAGGTGTCCAGGCAATTTCTCATTGAAAAGGTGACAGATGACTACAGATGACTACAGACCTGTTGGAAGGGAGAAAACAAGTCACGTGACTGTTAAAGTTGAGAGTACTAGAGGCAGAGGAAAGAGCCAGTTTGAAGGCAGTGAGTTGGGAGTGCGTCCGGTTTGTTTGAGGAGGGCATGTAGCTACGGGTGTGATGAGCTGGACTAGCAGGGGAGGGAAGGATCAGGTGGTAAGATCAGAAAGGTCATAGGGACCAGACCAGATAGGGCCTTACCACATTACGAAGTTTGGAGCTTTTACTATGAGTAGGACAGGGAATTGAAGCATGAATGTGTGATAGTATATTTTGCCTTTTCATGGAATTCCTCTGGCTGCAGTTAGGCATAGACTGTCAAGGGGAATGTGAGAGCAAGGAGAGCTGTTGAGAGGCATTTGTAATAATCTAGGAGGGAGTTAGTGCTGATTTGTCTTAAGGCAATGATGGATATGAAAACTGTCAAATATTAATTATATCTGAAATATAATGGATAATAGAGTTGACCAATAAATGTGGCAAAAATAGAGTACATTGGTGAATCAGGTTTGGTATAGTGGATAGTGGCAAAAACTTCATTTGCGTGGTCTCAAATGGACATGGGAGGAGAGAGTGAGAGGAGATATCTTCAACGCAGGAATTTTGGTGTAAAAAGGAGAAAAATTATGCAGAAACTGGAAGGCGAAATGGGGACAAGAGATGGAAAAGCTGTAGAGAGAAAAGAAAATTAGTGATAAGAAGTAAATGAAAGAATTGTTTGAATAATGTAATTGATTAGACCATATTTGATGCAATTTAATGGGCAAATGGAGAAGTTGGCCTTACATAGTAATAACAGAAGAAAAGGCAAAAATATATAATCACAAAAGCAGGTTAATAGAATTACAAAGAAAATGGAATAAGCTTGTGAAAGTTCTCTTCTACACCTATCTAGTTTCTTGGTGAAATAGAAAGCAAAGTCATTGCTGAAAATGAACATGGGGAAACTAACACTGGAGAACTGTAGGAGAATGAGGTATGAATATGTAAGTCATCGTTTTGGGTGATGGAGAGAGTCAATGACAGTATAGTACCATCAAGCGCTCAGAACACAAAATTGAAGTTTGTGATCATAAATGTAAAATGAGTTCAGAAAGCATCGTGCGTGTGTGTGTGTGTGTGTGTGTGTGTGTGTGTGTGTGTGTGTGTTTCTTCAGCTTCATTCAGTGCAAATGTAGATGCCAGAACAGGCTGAGTTGGATTTAACCATGTTGATTGTTTGCCATCAGGTAGGATGAATCAAAAGAGGAACAATAGTTGCAAGTATATTTAAGGGAGTAAATATAAGTGACTCAGGAAGTTAGCTGTGTCAGCACGAAAGTGGGGATATAAGGGTGATGAGGACCATGAAAATCTGGTAGAATCAATGGATTATAGGTCCTCTGGGGTCAAGAGTTATTGAAAATAAGTTTTAAGAGAGTGAGCTGAAACATTATGTGTTGTAGTTACAGACTGACAAATTCATATGGGGATATAAGAGAAAACAATTGGAATTCTCACAAAGTTTGAAGAGAAGATAAAAATAACAACTATACTGAGATTCATGAAAATTCCAATTCAGTAGTTTGTTTTCGACATTAGTTCCAAGTGACAATTTGTACAATATTTAATTGTGCTACTTTATGTCAAGCCCCTCAAAAAACAAAACAAAACAAAAAAACCTCTGTTAAATGTATTATTAATCTATTTTACATCATTTTTTTCTCAAGCATTTTGGAAGCCACTGATATAATTTTTTGAAGGTGACATCATTTTATCATTTCTGATTATGAGTTCATTTTATACGCCTTAAAAGTATCCCTTTCAAGCTTGAATACCCATGTGTTCATATACATATATCTATGTCTATGTATATGTGTATATACATACATATTTATAAAATGATTGATAATCCTTCTCAAACTTCATATTCATATATTGAAGCATCTTTAAAAATATATGCTTCCTTCTACATAAAATATCCATTCCCATGTACTCTCATCTGCTTATGGTGGTTCATTTTCTATTCTGTTTATTTTCCATCCTTCGCATGTCTTTTGTAAGGTTTCAATACGAAAACTTTAGCCCTAATCTAACATTTACTTTGGCTGTTGAAGCCAACATGTATATCCTCTATTTTTAGGGATCTTGAATATGAAGTCACTTAGTTATGCTATAAATGTTTGCAGAAGTATAGATTTCTATAAGCATAGTTAAAAATATTTTTCTATAAGGTTTTAATTTGTACCAAATTCCTGTTTCTTTCTATGCACATGAACTCTAAAATATCTCTTTAGAATTTTAAAAGTTTACAGGGAGGAAGATTATTTGGTTCAGCATTTTGCATACTCTCTGTGAGATGATAATAAATGTTTTATTTGTTGCATATTTTATTTTCTTATAAGACAGTCATGAAATATATCAGAACATTAAAAATTCTGGGAAGTCCTATAGTAAAGAAATCTGATCAATTCAATGTAGCTTTTCCAAACATGTTTGATATCAAAATTACTACCCATCTTTCTTTTGTCCTGAACACCTATTAACATCTCATTGAACAAATGCTTCTCAGAACATTTTGAGAAATGCTGTTCTCTCTATGGATGAATGTAGAGAGACATGGTGTACTGATAGGTTTTTCTAAAGTTATATGGCTATTTATTAGCACAAAGGATCAGAACTAATTTGAACTCCCGATTAAGTTCTTCTTTCTTCTTTCTGTCGTTTGCCACCAGGTACATTTTTTATCCCAAGTGTTTTCTTAGCCATATTGGAGCCTGCGGCAAAAGGAAAAATCTGTAACACTAATCCAGTCTTTATTTAAAATGGTGATACTTTGTTTTTCATGGATTTATTTGCATAAATGTTATTTTTTTTAAAATTGATGAAAACATTATGTATTTTGATTACTGAGTTTTTTGTTGCCTCTTATACTTTTTGGTTCAGAGGGTACTTCATTGACCTCACTTGGTCCTGGCTTGGATTATTCCAACAAAACTACGTATAGCTCCAGTCTTAGAATATCCAAATCATTCTATATTTTAAATTATTTATAAGCATGAAGGATTAGCCAAGTCCCCTTATCAAAACCCAACCTTTGTTGCATCTCATTTCTCACATTTGTAGATAGAAATGTGCCCATGATCCTCTGCCTTTTTATTCCTGGGAATGATCGAATGTCTCTCCAATATTTTAGTGTATTAATTTATAAATACCATGTAGATTATAGCACATTTTCTGAAAGTCTGAAATTTTAATTAAATTATAATTAAAACTCAAGTCTTCCATTAACCAGTTTCTATGTGCAAGGGAATAAGTTTGGGGCTGTGATCCCATCTACTAGTTGCACTTTATGAAAATACATATTCACCAGCTTAGTGAACTCTAAAACTTCGGCATTATTTGGCATTTTCCAAAGTGTGTTTCAGAGAAGGGCATGTTAATATTTTCAGGGGAAAAAAATACAATAATCAAATTAGTTTGATAGATAAAGACCTGAAGGAAACTAAAGAGAATCTTTATTTCAGGACTTCTCAGAACATTTAATATGCTAATATACTTTAGGAATAATTAAAAAATTTATAGAATGCAATGTTTCTTAAAATTATCTGACTGCAGAATCTTTGTGTGTATGTCTGAATGTGTGTGAGCTTTAGCATAGGACCTCTGTCATGGCACTATTGTTTCACAGATCATCTTTGGAAAGCTCATCTCTAACACACTACTCAAGCTTTTGTTTTAGAGAAAGTGTTTTTCAGATGATGTGTAATTCAGTGTTCAGTGACACCACTGTGTTCTCCAGTAATGGCTCCCTGATCCCAAGACTTTCCTGTGCATGGGAGAAATATTGAAAATTCATTGTTTCACTAAGTGGCAATTTATGAGAATAGATTTAATTTTTCTGATCAACATGTACACCTTTCACGGCTGAATTTGTTTCTAACTATCAGATAGCTGCTATCCACTTAATAATAGAGTTGCCCGTAATCAGTCATTTTTGAAACAGCTTCTATGTTTACCCCGATTGGTTTACTTCAAAGAACATTTTGAAAATTTTGAAGATCGAAACCATCTTCTTTGTGACACCTCCATTGTTTTTCACATACAATACACCCCTTCTCCTCTGACCATCCCTGAGGCCTGGAAGAACCCTTATTTTGCTTCTTTTTCTTACTCTCAGAGATGCCGACAAAACAAATGCCCTGCCCCCCATATCTAATTGCTAATTGGAAGAAAATTAATATTGATCTGCTGAAAATTTAATGTGATGTCTAAACATGGAATTTCTGAAAATAAATTTGGAAATAATTTTATAATTTAGAAAAATGTTAGATAAATTGTAATAATAGTGCTTTTAGTTGCAGACAAAGATTGGAGACTGAACACTATTTAAAATCACTGTCTCTAACGCTCCATCTCTTTTGTTTTAGGTGTGGATACTTTGATGAGATGTCAAGGTATGTAATAATATACCATCTTTCAATAGTATTACAACAACTACTCATAACATGCCTAGACTTATTTGCATAAGTTAGTTTTTCATTCTGAGCGTCCCATCAATAGTCCATTCTCTGGCCACACATGCGGACTCTATTTGATTAGAGAGGAATTTTCTGATCTTTCGTGGTGTCTTTAAGCAGCATTACCTTAGGAGTTTGGATATTTTTTTTTAAATGAAATAGGTAACTGTTGTTTATAAAATATTATGTGGCACAGAGTGTGGAGCAACTAAAAACATTCCAGTGTTTGCTGCTGGGCATGAGGAGACAGTGACACAGCTCATTTCCTCAGCCGAGCTCTCTTTGCTGCCTTGTACAACACTTATTTCAAAGCACGCCACAGCTTAGAACTGTCGTGATCCCCATTAATATAAAATCATTGACCCCTGCTCCCGCTGGTGCGACTAAATTACATTCTGCTGCTCAGTGGCAGCCGCACATGGGGCCAGCGCTTTTAGTCCTCGCCAGGTGCCTTGATGCCAGCGCAGCCCCTCCTACGCGCAGGGTTTGCCTTTAATGAGGATTAGGCACCTTCAAAGATCTAGGAGGACCCACTCCCAGGATGGAAGCCTTTCTAATGGCATCTGGGCTTATGGTAGGCAGTAATTTAGTATCTCAGAGGAGACTAGAGAGAGATTCATTTCTTGCCTCTAAGAAATTGCAAGAATGTGTGGTTTTGTGACTGGCTTTTTTCCTCTCTCCCTCTCCACCAGCACAATTTCAAGAGCATTATGCCTAACAATATGTTTTCATGAAACCTAGAAGCTGGGTGTGGTAAAACTATATCCCAAATTATGGCATATTCCAGGTGGGGACATATCTCTTTTATTCTATTATTATGTGACGTGCTATTAACAGGACTAAACCCATTCACAGATGTTCCACGCTTATTTTCATCTTTGTATTTTGGGTGGTGGGATTTCTTTACAAAACGATTGATAACCTGAAGCTGAGTGTGATCTCTTTTCTCACTGTGTGGTCTTCCTTTATATTGTTCCGACCCTCTCTGTCCTGCCCTGCCACAAGGGAACTGGCTCTCTGAGAAGGGTGATCAGGGTTTGAGCCTTCCTTCCTACAGTGGGCATGGGATTTGCAGGAGTGTTTTCTGTGTTGCTACCCCACCATGCTTGCCTGGATTGTTCAGAGACAAAGCTGGAGATTTAGGGAATGAAACAAAAATAGTCAACATACTAGAAACAAAACTAGAAAACATACTTTAGATAGTCAAACTCCTCCCTTACATAAAACACAGAAAAGTGAAAAAAGAAGGTAATTAAATATCACTCATATCCTATTAAAATAAATGTGAGTATATGAATATATATATACATATATATATGTAATATGAGCAGTATGTTTAAATAAGTTATTTATATAACAAACTTACTCAATGAAAAATTCAAAAATAATTTATCATGAGAATAAAATCTGATGTTCCAAGTAAGTAATATTTGTGGAAAAATTGGTGTTTTGTCTGGTGAAGGGAGGATTCTCCGTATTAAAGTAAAACTGATGAATTTAAGCTAGGAGAATTTGAACTCTTATGAATCAGTTGGTTTTCTCTCTGTTTCACTTTTAGTACTGAGACCAAATCATGAAATTATCCTGATTTGGTAACCATCAACATTTATTTTTTAGTTTTTAAACGTATTTCGGCAAGAAAATGTGCCTTAACTCGGTTCACGTGCACAGTGAAACCAGTCAGCGGTCTAAAATGGGACAGAGTTTAATCCATCCTGTACTGTTCGTACTGTGTTTGTACTGTGTGCAGGCTTTGCCTGCACTTTCTGCTCTCTGATTCCTATCAGAAGAAACAAATTAAGTTTTATGGCCGTAGGGAGTATCTGCAGAGAGTTCTCACTAACTGCAGAGAGGTTAAATGGTGTACACTATTAAATTACAAAACTTATAACTACTATTTATTGATAAAAATCCATTTTTGATAAAAATGCATAAAAGCCAACAATAAAGGCAAAGTGTGAAATATCTAAGGGTCAATTCATCTCTGTGATATATAAATAAATATAAATGATATAAATGTATTCACTATACTTTTTTAAAATACTTCTTTTCGGTTTCCAAAATTATTTTTTTCCTGAGGTTTAATTGTGTTTCATGGAATTCGGGATCTGGATTAACAACTTGCTTCTGAAAGCGGATACCCAAACAGAGGGCTTTCTTTCCAGAAGGGTGTCCTAACCCCAGTCACACGTCTGCTAATTTGGCCTTTCTCTTAATCTCCCAAGAACTTGCTGAACAGAAGTGAAACTATGCACGTGCTAATGGCTTGCTCTCTGCAAACTCCTCTCTCTCCCCGAGAGTGTCTGGTGTGCAAAGCTGAGCTGGAACAAAGATACACTAATTATTCCCCATTAATTTGTCTGCTTGAATGGTCCTAAATACCAGAGTGATTAATTAGCGCAAGGCAGCAGGGGCAGGATGTCACACCCTTCTCTGCGTTTAAGTGTCGGCAAGGTTGTGCTCAAGTGTTGACAACAGCATATCTTTAATTTTCTCCAAGAAGAAAAGTTTAGTCAGTACAATTAATTTGAGCTTGGCTGGTTTGCAGGAATATGTAACATGTGGAATGATATTACTGCTGTATAGGCATTTATTTATTTTTTGCCTCCTTAGGGTACAGTAAAACTTTTTGGCAACTTGGTTAGTGAATAGTGTATTTCCTAATTGTTTCAATTTGGCTTAATTAGTTTTGTGCATTTTGCGGCAAAAAACATGGATCATAAATAGCTAGAAATTATTATTCATAATTGGCTGGGATGAATATAGATGAATGCATACATAAGAATTAGAAGCAAATAAAGAATGACATTAAATTTGGTATCATTTTAACATATGCATTTTCTTTCATGGATTGAAATGTACATCAATGTTATCAAAATAATTTGAGAGCATGGAACCCCTAAAAATATGAATCAATTTATTAAAAAATATATAACTGAACAGTTGCTTTTTGGCCTGCTTTGGTTAAAAGCAGTTTTGCTAACATTTTAAGCTTTATGAACAATATTTTGCCTAGATAAGTCTTCTTACTAGTAATACATATAAATCAATTGTAAGGAATAATAGCATAATAGGTGATGTTTAACACTTTCATTGTATTTCTTTTTTTTTTGTAATGTTGTCAGAGTGCCTTTTTTAAAGAAAAATTAACTATTTTAGAACAATTTTGTACTGTTTAGAGAAATAGAAGTGAATCAAATAAAGTAGCTGTGCTCATACTGTTTTCCCTCTTTTTTAAGATTGAACTACAAACATAATTCTGGAATAGGAGCATCATAGTATAGAATTAAGTGGCGTGTTTCATTTATTACATTATATTTCTTTGCTGTAACTGAAATTTTAAATTAATTCATTTGTTATGGGCATGCTGTTTTGTTTTGTTTTGTTTTCAAACAGTGAAAAGAGAAAAAAAAATCAGAAAGTGTCATGCAGCCGGCAGCATGGATGTTCTCATCTTTTCTTTCACAGTCTTCCTCAGGCTCTATACAAACCCAAAAGACTATTCAGCAGCAGGGGTGGGAGCACTGAGCGAGGGAAGGGGTCACCTCTCGCATCTCTCCATGTATCTCATTGTTCATCACTTGTCAATGTATTTCCCACACACCATCTCCAGCCACTGGGTGCCTCGTCCCGGCTGCCAGTGCCATGACCTCCATGACATTATTCTCTCTTCCTCCACTCCCCACATCTACAATTTTGTTTTGTTTTTTAATTTTTCCCAGACTGTGGTTGCAATAAGACTGTCACTGTGACTATGGAGGGTTGTAGAAAATACTTGTTGGAACAAGTAAGGATAAGACAAAAGTGTCTCAGTACAAATTCCCTAACTCCTACTGTCTCTTCTTCCTCCCTACCTCCATTCTTCCACCTCCTATTTTTCCATAACTTTTCACAGTGTTTATTAACTATTTATCAAAGAAGTATATGTACTAAAAAAAGGACAATCCATAGGCTGTAATCTCAATTATATTACTCATCAAATGTGTAATTTAAGGCAAAAATAAATAGATGAATAAATAAATAAATCACTTAGCCATCTGCAAAATAAGATTATTAATATTAGTTCCTTGGAGATATAAATGAAATAAGAAATATGATTGTTCATCCCATTTGTTTAAATGTCTGCTACTCTAGCTAAAGGATGGGTAACGATATTTTCTTGGTGCTCCATAGTTTATTGAGTATTTTGAGTATTTGCCATATTTGCCACATCTATGGCAGGGCATAAATTATTGGCAATGTTTATACTGCAATGAGGTAACTCCCATTTATGTGTTTTACTACTTTTCCTCTGCTTCAAAAACAGATAAACCTGGAAAGAGTTAGAATGCTGTTGAGCCTTTTTATATCAAAAGGAAGAAGTGATTTCACTGACGGATGTCCCTTTAACTTTGAGACATGTTTATATCTTTGAACAGAGAACTACTAAAAAGTTGTGATAGTCAAAGCTAAATACCATCAGTCTCTTCCCCTGAGCCCCCTCCTCACATGTATACTCTGCTTTCAAGATCAAGAAATGGAGTCTAGTTTTCCTCTTCTTAAATCTTGCCTAGATTTAGTGACTTGCCTTTTCCTATAGAATGAGGAAGTGATGTCCTGGGATGTGCAAACTGGTCATAAAAAGCTTCACAGTTTCCCCTTGATTGCTTGGTATACTTGCATTTGTGATGCTTCTTCTAAGACCTGTAAGAAGCTACATGAAAGAGCTACGTGGGGAGGCCACATATAGATGCTTTGGTCAACAGCTGTAGCTAAGCTGCCATATGACATCCCGCATGAATTGACCACCGTCTTGAATGTCTAGTCCATCAAACCTTCAGATGACACCAGTACCAGCCACCATTTGTTTGCAAAGCGATGAGAAACCCCTAGTGAAAATCACCCAGCTGAGTTGATTTGATCCACAAAAATGTGAAAGATGGTGTGGCTTTAAGCCACTGAAACTAAGGATAATTTGTTATATAGACATACTAATGAAACAACAAAACAACAAAGCTACAGATTAGCGTAATTTAAACTTTTTACATCACAGTGGCCAATCAAGATAATATTCACAGCTAGAACCTGAGTAATTGAGGGAGGAATTTTATTTGTGTGTATTAGCTGTCTTCATTCGTTCATTGATTCATCCATTTATCACTTGGCTATGTAATCAGCCAGAATTTTTGTTTGTTATATACACTGAAGAATTTTTATAAACAAAAGATTTAGTTCCCTAGTGTGTATGTATTTAGAAATGGGCATTACCAAAATTATTTTCACAAATGAGGAAACTGAGCTTAAAATGTGCATCTTTAATAAACCATTGCAAATCATTTTAAGAACTGAGGTGAAATACCAGATTTTGAACTGTGATGATTTATCCTTAACTCTGAATTACACTGATTCCTAAGGACAATAATTCCCTGAACAGAAATTATAATGTTGTTAATGTTTGAAAATATAGAATGTGAGAAGTAGAATGGAAAACTCTGACCATCTATTAGGACAATGACACCTATGTCCCCCAAATTCCTTTATAAAATTATCCTAATATTAATAGTAGTGGCATTACTCTTGATCTTTTAAAAAGATCAGTGTCAGTACCATCTTATGTGCTGTGGACAACGCTGGTCCCACAAATCACATCTTTAGGAAGAGATATATAGATGAAAACAATTTAATTTATGGACTTGACTTTTTAAGAAAATACTCATTTTTCCGTTTGCTTCTTGCCTTTGGCCTTCTTTGACAGTTCCAACTGCTTTACTTTATCACCTTCATGGGCTTTTTCCTGCTGGATCTTTAGTTACAAAACTCAGTGGGAAAAAGTGACATAGGATGGTATGTTTAGTACTATTTGGACACCTCGCAGCTTGTACTACCTAAAGCAGTGACACATCTCCTCTCATTTCTCTTTTACGAGCACAGGAGAGGAACAGAGATAGAAGGTGATTTTACTTTGTAAAAAAAAAAAAATAATAATAAAAAGGCCCAGTGCCTCTCACCCTAGTCTGAAAGAAGCAGTGAGCAAGGTAGGTTATAACTGTGCTAAGTATAACCAATATGATCTCCTGAACACTAACTGACATTCAGGAATTTCTTCCTCGTTCTCTCCAAAGTGTTAACGTTGTCATGATGTAAAGGAGGGCGCAACGCAAGTAATGCAAAATGTTCCTTCTTCCAACAGAGGGTATTTATGAAAAGCATTCACTTCCTGCTGCCCACCGAGAGTCTTTCTGCAACAATATTTTAATGTCTGCTATCATATTGAAACTAGTACTTGTGAACCTTGATTCACCTGTAACATTTTAAGGTAAATTTGGAAGTATCAGAGAGTTTCAAATATTAGCCCAAGGTCTAATGCCAGGCAGTTACATTGAAATCACCTACAGAGTGTATTAAAAATCTGGGCTTCTAAGACCCCACCTTGCATGGCTAGGACCTAAGACTCTGCACTTGTTCTCATCTACCATCAAATGTGGCCATGCCCAAGCTTTGTTCCATGGAACTGCCATTCATTGAGATGCTCTGTGACAGAAACATTCTGTCCTAGAGATTCACAGTGCATGTGATCATTTAAAAAAAAGTCTTAAAGATATTTAGCTTGGCTCAGCCAAGTATTTCCAGACTTACTGCACCTTCAAAACCTCCTTTAACATAGTATTCCATGGAGCACGATTGCAAAAGGGGAGTTCAGAATAATACTGAGATGTTCCTCCTACAAAAATTAAGCAAAATGAAACTTCCTTTGCTTTGGCAAAATTTATGTTTTTCTCATACATTTTTGTAATATTTCCTGTAAGCTTAATATTTCTTTTCTCTTTCCAATCACTTACTAACCTGCTTACTAATATATTTTCTAATAATTTTTGAAAATTAGAAATCACCTTAAAATTACATGTGTGTCCGAAATGCTCTGTGTGTGTGTGTGTGTGTGTGTGTGTTTTCTATATTACTCATCACTTTAAAGGTAGAATTCTAAGAATTTACCAAAGTATAAACAAAAGATTCTGCTACAGAGTAAATGCCCACAGCACGACTTGCCATTGCCAGTGTGAATTTTCCCTCAATGGACTCTAAGCTACCTGGGGCAAAGACAAGCTCTCGCTCATCTTGCCACGTTCAAAAGTCTTTGTTGAATTGTGTTGATTCTTGAAATCAGATTTCTCCTGAATTGTGCTCTCAGTATCCAGTATGTTCTACTCAATGTCTGATTCACATACTTCAGTAGCTTGCTGACTTCGTAAGTTTTCTATGTTTTGTTTTGTTTTGATTTGTTTTAAAAATGATTGACATTTCATCCTCAATTTGTATATTAGAAACATCAGTAACCAACATTAGCTCATCATCCCCATCAGCACAAACACCCAATCTGTCATATCTTTGACAAGCTCCTTGAGGACAGGGATTATATATTTACTTCGTTCTGCTCCTAATAAACCTATAATACTCTTTGGTACAAAAGCATTCAAGAAATAGTTGTGGAGTGGATATAAATAACCAAAAGGAAAATATGCTGCACAACCTGTGCCCATTATGACTTCCTCAATATAATGTAGTTCTAAAAATCAAAATCGCAGACTTGACAGTTTATGGCAACCTGTGTACCAACCTTGGTCTGCTTTGTGCACTAAACGGATTTCTCCTGTTTGCTTTTTCTGTCCCTTGCTCTCTCTTGCTCCTACTCACATTCAAGCTCTGAATATTCAGCTTTTGCTGTTAAAAGTTAAAATTGAAATATAATGAATTTCAAAGTGGGTGTTTTATTAACTGCAGCCATAAACAAGTGAGAGTTGCATTACACTGTGACAAAAGTTCTTCAGCTTCTATGGGCCCTTGTGTTCCCAGATGAAGAGCCAAATGGAAATGTTCAATAAAACATGTGTGAGACTGCACAATAGAACAGTCCTTACATTTTACATCAAGCTACATCAGGGTCATGGGAGGTGTTTTATTAGCACAGTCAACAATAATATCATGATTTTTATTAGGAGGAAAAGATAGTGAGAGACTACTAATTATTTTTCAGCCTGAGGGGCATTTTTTTTCCTTGAAATGACTGTTAATTTGATCATTGTCGTGCAGTTCACAGATTTACATGAACTTATTTCACTGTGACACATGGTTAAGAACCAGACTAAGATTGTTGCTTTATTAATGGTTTTCAGTAAATGTATTCAAAAGTGCTAACTGTGTGAGTGTATGGATGATATTGATAGCACTGGGAAGGTTGAATCCTTTTGGAAGTAGCTAGCCTGAAGCCCTTTCCACATGATATTTTCTTTGTTCATGCAGTGAGATGCTAAGCCTGTGAGAATGAAATAAAATCCCAGTGAAATAAGAATGGTGTTGTCTCAGATATTACCAAAGTGGCTTTTCTAGGCTGTTTCCTTTCTTGTTATACCCTTCCCCCAAATAGGGCAGACATTAGATTGTAAAAAGCCAGTGATTTTTCAAAACACTTGCTTTGGCATAATCAACGAAATACTGCCCAATGCTTTTGTTGTTACATGTTATAGCCTAAGCATAATCTACTAATACACTAACAATTCCCGTTCAGTGTATCTCTAAAGCTAATTTATTATAATTTTCTTTTTGATCTGCACATGTTGTGTTAAACTGAAAGCAAGAATCTTAAGCTAGTCGGGACCAGACTCCTTTTTATTTAATCTTTTTTTACAAACATCATCAATATGGTACAAAGTCTTATGAAAATCCTCTCTGATACCATAAGAGATTCCACATAAGACATAATTTTAATTGTGGAAAAAGTCTTCAAAAAGGGCAGAAGTTTAATATGTAGGAGAGAACCCGTGATTCATTCTGCAGGGTTTTCTATTTAATTTAAAATTGACTTGTTCTAAATAATTTAATGCATTTGGAAAGAAATCCTGAATTGGATTCAGAAAATTGACATAAGAATCATATTAAATTTGAGGAGGAATCCATTTTTAAGATAACAAATTTTTAAAATGTTATTACAAATATAAAAGTGATTTGTAAGTTATAAAGTATATCAAGATTTTAAGTTATTGTCTTTATTAAGTGAACTGTTAACTCATATGCTGGCCAAAAAGGCCAACCAGTATCTTCACATTATATGTTTTTAATGATCAAAAACTACACAAATTTTGGTGCATATCATCTGCATAACAGAGTGATTTTATAAGTAGTATAACAAGTGGATGCCAATTAAAAAATTAATGTTTATCCCATGGCAAATGTATATAATTTATATTTTAAGGACATCCACATTATTAAAGCTGCTCTTAACTCTTACAATGGGAATTAGATTTGACAAGAAATGGGTTGAAACTTCAATTTAACCTTGCTACACGTATGAGAAAATGCATCATAGCATTCAAATATTATTTGTCAAAAATAATTAAAAAGCATTTTGAGGCAATTATTCCAATTATACTTTTGCCTTTGTTTACAAGGGAAAAACCTTTTTCCCCAAATGCTCTTTATATGCTTGAATTGAAATACTTTATACCCTTTGGGAAATGTATATATGTGAAAAAAATGTTTTTCATGGGTATACCACCTGTCATTAACCGATCACTTTTGAAAGCATTTTAACAACGCCATTTTGCATCATATGAAACTGGCAAAAATTCAAAAATTCTAATAATTCAAAACCACAATTATGGAATTGGGGGGCTTATAGAGACCTTGAAAATCATTGAGTCCATTTGTTAGCTTCTCAGCAGGATGTGGGCAGTTTTGCTTATTTTTTCATTGTGCTTTCCACAACTCCATTTCAAAAGTCTTACAGTTTGCATTGTTGCAATAGCTTGTGGTCAAGTCATCAGTGCTCTCTTTACACTTGAACAATGTCACCATCCTTGAAATGGTAGACCCCCAAATTCTGAGTTTCCAGAGGCCCTGTACAGGACACCGGGCCACACATGGGCATGGACAACTTTTGATGTAACTCCCATTGTTATCCAGAAAGAATTTTGATTGGGGACATCTTGAAATCCCTTCAATTATTTCTCAGAAACCTCACATTAAATCCAATATAGATTAATTTTAAAGGTCATCTGAAAGTCTCACCAAAGATATTTTAATAGAAAACAGTCTGTATTATGCACACTGATTTGGCTAACAAGTTGTCATAATTGTACAATGTCTCTTGTATTACATTAGTGTAAAAGAAAACTGTGACTTATCCCATTGTTGATGCTGTCATATGCTTTGTCATTCAGGGCCATTTGTCACCAAGAAACCTGACTATTACAAAAAGAAAAGAAAAATCATGGCCAAGGCTCTGAATCACACAGTACATTAGGAAACGAATCACACCAGAACTGAAACTCCTCTGAGACAAAACACCATCACACTATAGTCTCTATTTCTTCCCGATTTTTTTTACACTTTTAAAATTATCATTTAGTCCATACATTTAACGTAATTTAGAAACAAGTACAGGTCTTTTGAAAACTTACTTTGTCTTTTTATTTACAAAGGAGAGAATTAAAGAGTTTATCTTAAGAATTAGGGAAGCTAATGCTATCTAAAACATCTATGTAGTTTTGATCCTCATCTTATTATCACAACCACTCATGAGTAAAACCTACAAATATCACCACTGTCATTTTATGTTTTCTGTCTGAAATAACTTTCATTTCCCTATGTAATTTGTAAAAACCAAGCTGATTCCTTCATGGCATCAAGTTACAAAGTACTTTTATCTAAATATCTAGAAGAGCAACAAGAATAGTTGATAATATGAAATAGTGACAATAATTGACAAAGCTTTTATTTTCTACTAGGTCTTGTGGTCAGTAATTTATGTGTATTGTAGTGCATGACGCAAACAACAAAATGAATGTCTAGAAAGAGTCTTCTTAAAATCCTGAAACTTAACTGCATTCAGTGTGATGATGGTTAATATTTTGATTAGACCCACATAGCTTTTCTTACAAAAACACGCAAACTTAGGCAACATAAACTCAAAAGGATTCTATTAAAGACCATTAATGTGGTCTTTAATGTGGTCTTCTGCTTGAAGTACTCCCTGCCTTTGGATAATAAACAGTGAGAGCAGCTTACGTATGTTGCTCAAAGAGGAAAGTTGATAGGCAATGAAGGCAGGAACATGAGTCTCAACTCTGCTGCAGAATAATAGACAGAAAGGAGACATGCTGGAGGGTCCATAGTAGCAAAAAGCCAAAAAAACAAAAAACAAAACAAAAACGTCTTTGGTGAAACCATCAAAACACTGAACAACAATATACTGTGTTTTGGAAGAATGTTCTTCTATTACTATGTATACGTTGGAATGTAAATTAAGAAGTACATGATGACACATCATTTCAGCTATGCTGAGAGTCCATCTCTCTCTCTCTCTGTACTACCTTAAGTTACATCTTTGTAAGGCTCTCTCACTGGTTGTAATCACATGCCTGCCCCTATGTGTGGACAGCAACAGCTACCAAAGTTGCACTTGTTCTGGTGTGTTTTAGGAACAATGCAAGTAGGAGCGGCATTGCCCTAGGTAAGCTATATGTTGCTAAAGGGTAAATAACATTTTTCAGTCTGGAATAAAGAATATATTTCCATCATCTTATATAATGGCTCAATTTCTGGAAAGTTCTGTTATGTTAAATTTATACAAATAATAGCTTGAGTTTATTTATAAATTTAATTTAGATTCTAGGTACCATTCACACTCACATAAGTATCTTGACAAGACATTAAAAAATTGTATATGACTCAGTGATATATATATATATATATATATTTGGGGGGGGGTCAGGATATCTAGCATTCCTAGCTTCTGTTCAATAAAATGCCAAAACTACTCCCAATCATTGTGACAACCAAAAAAACGCCTCCATGAATTTCCATTATCACTCTTGGTATGACAATTAAACTTCTGACCTTTATGACCCAGGTACTTGAGCCTATTTAAAAGGAGTAGACACTAGAATTCTTCATGCAAACTTGAATTTTTCTTCCTATATGCATTTTTTTCTATTAATATACAGTTTCTCTTAATGGTCTTATTTCCTTTTAGCCAACTTTGTCCAAACAATTGATTTTTGTAGTGTGATAGCTCAGAAACAAAGTTTGTGATAAATTCACTGGCTGATACAGTATCTGATTTTTTTAAACATCAGGTAGGTGAAGACCCTTGAAAATAAGACAATGGTTTGAGACAATAACTGTGTTTTCACTACCTTGGTAACCTTGCAGTTGGGTGTTTGCTTCCCTTTATACATTTGCTTCAAACTGTATTCAAGGAGCCAGTTTTGTTGTTGTTGTTGTTGATGATGTTAATTCCCTTATAAACACTTTGCATTTGCAAGTATATATGCTTTTTTCTTAATAATTTTGTCTCTGAATTTTCCTTTGACACTAATCTTATGACTTATATTCAAAGAGAGAGCATTAATTTGTGAACAAATAAGAAAAATTATAAACTTTGTGTACCCTTACTATGAATTCTCTATTCTTTAAGGCAGTTCAAGAAAATTATGTTAAATTCATTAATGTCATCATTTGTTTACTGATTAAATGAGCACTGAATACCTGTCATGTGTTAAACATTTCCATCACTGGAGATGAAGGAATGAACAAAAGAGTCACAGGCCCTGTCCCCGTGGGTTCACATTCTAATTATTAATATAAATTACATGTAATATTAAGGATAATTGATTGTATATAGTGCAAACATGGTGAAGCAACTGGAGCTTTAGATTTTATTCAGAACATAGTATCCTGCTGTTTTCATGTATTTTTGGAGAATTTTTATATCATGAATAGTTACTAGCCATTACTTGAAATGCAGACTCTGAAGTAGAGACCCTATTACTCAAAGAGGAAAAACGCTTGGTGGTCCCCTTTGAATGTAATGGTTGTTGAGATGGCTGATACCTATTTTAAAATCATCACAGTTTGAGACAGGGTTGAAAAATGGAACAGTTCAGCAATGAAGTCATTAACAAATTAGTTACATCTCATGAAAACGCTTTGGACATTAAAGTATCTCCATTTACTCCATTAAAACAAACGTCAGCTTTTAGAAGTATCTAGGAAGCAACTTGCTCACTGAGTGAATGTGGCTCAATATTTATGCAGAAGTCATTGCAAACCCCATTTCTTTTTCAGGGGATCAGAAAGAAAACTAACATGAGAGTTACAACTCTCATCATGATGAATGAGCTTCCTGAACTTTCTTTCTTAGATAGATATAGTTGGAGATTAGATGCAGCCTTTGGTGGTCTTTCTTATGTTTCTTCAAAAAGAAAAGCTAAACGGTTATTACTGGCCTTACTAAATTTTATTATAGAAATAAGCTTGTTCGACCCTACTTTGCTGTGTGTTCACAGGATGTCCATCATACAGGGCACAGATGTGACCACGTAATGATTAAGTTTTCTTATTAGCTGACTAGAACCTTTAGTTCACATCATTCCTTTCAAAGTTAAGGAACTTTGTGTGCAATTTACAGGGTCATTAAACATTTGTTCTGTACATAAATTGTCTTAACAGCTTTGCTCATTTGTTTCTGATTCTTCTTTCCTGCCTGAATAAGGAATCAGATGAGGGTGGCTCTGGTATTCTGATGGAATGCTCAGTGAGGTCAGAGACAAGTTGTTGAGGATGGCAGTAGAGTCTGGGGGTGGGGGGGCAGGGTTGAGGTAGCCTGCAGGGCTTGTGGGAAGGGTGCTGAAGCTCACAGATTGTTGTGGATTTCATCCTGGATGGTTTACTGAGCGATTTGGGATGCCTGAGGTGAAAATTACAGCAATTTTAAGAGTCTGACATACTTTCCAGCTGATAGCACTAAAAACATGACTTGCAGGCTTCTCCTTTTCTTGTTTATTTCTCTGAATGAAGATGGCAGAAATGCTCCGTATGGACTCTTACCCATTCTGTGAATTTTTATGAATTAAACTAATTTATCTTTAAAAAATTTATTTATTTTTTCCTTCTCTGTGAGCAACTTATACAATGGAGCAGATCCACAATATTTGTCAAAGTTATTAGAGCCTCAGATTTTTAAATACTGGTTTGAAATCCCAGGCCTTCTGCTAAAACGTGGATTGTGGACTACATAGTGAAGGGGAAAAAGAGATAAAAATAACAGTATGCAGCATATGAATAGGATATTAGCGACTCATTTTCATCTAAGACAATATTTAATACAATGGTAGTTGCTCTGGACACCATGTCCTTTTTATTTTATTTTCTTATTGGATGGGGAATGTGACGTTATCAACCAGTACAATAAATTGTAACCTCAGATGACACATTGTTCCTAAAAATAAAGTGTAGAAAAATCACATACATAAAAAATTGAATATTTTTATGTACAAGCAAAAATTGTATCCTGTACTAAAAGTTTTAAGTGCATATCTCCTTAGAATGAAATTATATTGCTGAAAAGAAATGATCTTACTCTTATTTTTATAAATTCTATCACATCACAAAATTGGATTTGTCAGAATTACTGTCAATGATTTAAAATTATTCTTTCAACCTGTATAAAATTATGAATTTACTATTTTATTGATAAGGAATAAATTAATTAGATCTATTTCTTCCTAGAGTTTTAGAATCTATGAAAAAACCCAAATAAGCATGAACACCTATTATAAAATGAGCCAAATTTCAAGTTGCATTATGCTATTGCTATGGACACTTCTGTGCAATGCTCAAAATGTTATACCTCTAGGTAGATGTGAATTGCATTTGTAATTCTAACATCAGAATCTCCACATTAGTTTCAATGCCTTCCCACATCAAGGACTAGTTTTTTTCCACCTTTCTTAGGATTCCTCAACAGTATAATAAGGAAACGGTAAATACTTTATGGATGAATGTAAGCATAACTAGCAATGCCATATGATTTTTAAATTTATTAAAAAAGCATATTTAATACAAAACATCTTTAGTTATAAATTACAAGAAAGTTAAATAAACTTAATTCAGCTGTGGAAAATGGTATAGTTTTTTTCTACTCCTCAACATTTTATACTTCTCATATACCTGGACATATCAAGGAAGTTTAATGAATCAATAGCTTTACTTATAACAATAAGTGATCCTGCTTTTCTCTACTATGACTGTATTTCTGCATCTCTTAACTCTAACTCTGCTCTTTGCCTTCCCCAAAACTCTGCTATCCATCAGCTCTGCCTTTCCACAGCCTTTTGCTCTGTTTCTTAATACTATTATGAATCTTAAACTGCCCTCAACAATCATGAATCCCAGATTACAATCTAAACCCTAATTGTCCCCATGTTGTCAAATAAGAGTTATGGTAAGAAAGGGCTATGACTGCAACTACCCCCTTGTGAGTATGCATTCAGCTCTTGATACATTCAAAACCCTTAATTCATAAAATATCAGTACAAAGAACAAAATGCAACTTTGCAGTTATTTGCATGGAAGTTACCACTTAAAATGAGCACCAATACCTGTGACATTTGGGCTGTCTAGACAAAGGTTGTTTACCCAAACTAAATCCATTAAAGGTATGTCTCACACTGTTAGCTAAATCCTACTAAAAATATTCGCATTGAGTCCAGCTTGCCCTGGTGCCTAACTCCATGGCATAAATTAAGGTTCAGAGAAAGTCTCTTAACTCTTTCAGATCATTAAAGCAATAGTCCAAAGAAGCAATTCCAGTCATCATTGGATTAATCCAAAATGCACATATCTGCATGTTACGGTTTATTATTCATTGCACATTTTCATCTACATTAAAAACATGAAATTTGACATTTGAAAATAAAGCTGCCAAAAATGTGTATTTGAGAAAGAAAAGAATAAGATTGTGATTGTGTGTGTGTGTGTGTGTGTAGAACAAAGTTTGTGAGGTTTAGCCTACATAAGTGGTTTGTAGATGAAACAGTTGATAATCATAGCAAAATAATAATAGTACTATTACCTGCAAGAAGGAATAAGCAGGACTTGACATCTACCCTAAGTGAGAGGTTCTTGTATAGCCCAAACACTTAGATGTCCTTCCTTTATGAATTTTAAAAAATAGAGTTATGTGTGATTTTTTCATTTTCTTGTCTTTCCCCCCATTCTTTCCTTTCTTTCTTTTTTGGTTTCATGTTCCACAGACTAGTTCCCTAAATTATTTCATATTACTGCACATTATACCCTAAGTCATTATTTCCTTTCTGAGAACACATACTAAAACAGATGGAGCCTGAAACTCTTCAACCAAAGTTAACAAAAAGGCTGCTGAATTATCAATGAATTTAGTACCAGAGGTATTAGCATGTAAAATCTTACCATTTCACAAAAATGTGACAAGTATAGATAAACACTGAGCTTGAGAGTCCACATAGTCTAATTGTTCTTTCATTGTCATTTTGATTTTCTTGCTACTCCATTCATTGGATTTATTCAAATTATTTTAAAATGCATTTCTCCCCTGACACCTTGAACTTCTAGGATTGTCTCTTCAAATCAAAATATGAAGCTGTGTACCTGTCCCTCATCTATCCAGACTAAACCAAAAATCACAACTTCTTAAAAATATTTGGGGAGAGTGATTATAATAATTATTGGTTTGGTTTTTGTTAACCTTTACATTTTGTTTGAGGAAGATTAAGTCAATCCACCTGGAGTTTAATACTGTATGTTACTATAGTAACTTTATAGCCTGTTTGGCTGTGACAAAGGGGCTTCATCTCGTCCATTTCATGCTCCTGTGTCGACCTACTCCCTCCCAGTGTTTTATTATATCTGTCTTTAAGGGTATCTGCGGGAGCCACAGCTGCTGGGCTTTTGTAACAGAAAGCAGCATTCACCGTGTGAAATGCTGGCTCTAAGAGGTCTTACAGGCTGATGGCATTATTGAATTTCAAAGCAAAGACAAACAACATTAAATTGTTTAAAGCTAATATTCATGTTTTTCTGCCTACCATGTGTTTTTCTAGAAAGAATATGTAATCTATTTTCCAGAAAAAAATATATAATTACTATCTAATAAAATTATGAATGACAGGATAGGGAATAACCCTAAGGTGACATAACTTGAATAACAAACCCAAAGTATATTTAAGCCCGGAAACTTGTCATACAGTCTTTTAAAAGGGATTTTTTTTGTTTTATCCAAATAATTTGATTGCTTTGTTCTTAAATTTATTCTATAAATGTATTGCTTTATTCAAGTTTTATAAATATCTAAATGTGGTTTACTGAGTAACTTCTGAATATACTCTTATAATTTATAGAGAGATATTAATATTATTCACTTTAGCAAAACTTAACCTATTTAGGTTCTAGTTTTAAAACCAAGTTTTAGTTTTGATCTCTTTTGAGGAAATGTGCTAGATTCCATTATTCCCAAAGATAAAGCATCGGTATTTGAAAGGGTAGAACTGAATATAGTTTGAGTGTGTTCACAAATTATTTATGTGACTGTACTGAGAAAAAACTTTTGATAACAATTCTATCTTTCAGTTTCTCTCATTAACCAAAGCACCTGCCCACCTTGAAACTTTTCATTCCCCCCAAAGTGGTCCAGTATTTATTTGCCTCTGCTCCATACAGGGGAACTTTTATGAAATTCTTTTTCAGAAGATCAGTGCAGTGATTTTCCAGTTGTGTTAATTGTTGTGTTGGAAAAGTGGTGAACACTCTGTGCTATCTTGTTAACTTGCTAAGCATCTGGTCAGCAGGGTAGTTCAGTTCGAGCAAGGCTCTTGACACCTCTGCCAAGGGTTATTGATACCTCACACACCCCAGCTGAGGCAGATTGTTTTAGTTGGGCTTCAGATCCATAGCGTAGCCTGTAGATAGGGGGGGAAAAACCAACAAAAAAACACACAAGTGATTGACAGCCCACACCTCCTGGGCCCTTCTTACTACCAGACACAACATCTGCTATGCCCTGTGGAGCAGTGAACCAACACACACCGAGAGAGAACTGTTTCTAGTATTGTCAGGGTGGATTTTGTTTAACCCTTTGTAGTTAATCTCTGGAGAAAAGTGTGAGATGGCTTTTGTTTGGGGGTGAAGACAGGGGCAAATGTAGGTTTGGGAAGAGATTAGAATGCTTTGGTTTAGGAGGGATTTTACTTGATAAAATATTACAGAAAGCGACAACAAAGGAGTGTAATATAAGTGACTAGAAATTACCTTATTGTTGTGATTTTTTTCATTGTCAAATGAAAGATGTCATATTTTGTCTCATCACTAGCTCAGAATAAGGAAAACTGAACTTGTGCAAAGTGGTGGATTAATGGCAAATGGTTTTAGTTTTCACTTATACAGTATCCTCAAGCATATAAGATTTTTATTGCACCTAGATTTATAAAAAAATATTCGCAAAACTTCAAGAGATGAGGAAGCCAGTACATTGTTAAGTAAAGTCACAATGTGTCTATGCCAGAGCTTTTACAAGACAAAAGTACTGTGCATCTACTATTCTGTGACTTCCAGTTATAATACTGAAAAAATGGGAGTCTTTGTATCATTTTTTTAAATAACTTGGTTTTGTTATTGCCAACTTGACTACCCTGCTGATAGAACAAGAAATCCTGTATTTGCTAATAAATATGGTTCATTAAAAACGCATTGAGAAGCTTTTGTAGACTGCCAGCAATATATAAGAACATTTAAAGTTTCTCCAAAGCAATTTCCAGGTTAAAATTATTGTAACATTTTTGAAGGGCTCATTTTTCTTTCTGGATATTTTAAGATATCTTCTGAAACAATTTTTCACCCTTTCGGTATCTTAATAAAGTTAAAAAATAGGGACAAATGTTGAGGTTGAATTACCTAAATTCTTTACATGTGTTCTCTGATATTAGCATGAACAAAAATTAGGAAACAGAGCTTCAATATTGAAACAATATAACAATGAACCTAAAAGTAATTTAACACATTTCTTTTCACTTGGGCCAGTATATGTCAGGCTCGCTTTCCATCATATTGCCATCCATCAAGGCTAGTGCTTATTGTCAAATACCTCTGTTTACAATGCTTTAAGGACAAGTCATGCTACAGAATAGCTAGTAGCATTTTTATTATGTCTTTATTATAGCAATGTAATTAGCAATATTGTTATAATTATGCATCACTCTCACCTCTTGTCAGCATTTTGTTACTCCCACGTAATTAACCCAATATCATGAAGACAAAGGTATTATTACTTGAGTTATATGATATTATATTGCTATCACTCAGGGTTATAGTAGTGAATGAATGTATACCTATCTGGCATTTGAAATGCATTTTCAACACACTTGTTCTCATGCCAAAAATTGTATCCAAAGACAGATTATCATTTAATAATCAAAAAATTTTAAATACTTATAGGCAGACAATTTTTTTTAATTTTTTCATTATTTTGAAATTTTATTATATGCCATATTCATATGTGTGTACTTCCTGCTTAATTCTGTTCAATTGATCCATTTATTACCATTCCAGTGTCACATATTCTCATTATTATAGCTTTACCTCATATCTATATGTATACTTGAAGGAAGCACATAAAAAACTTAGTTTTATCCTTTTTGTCATTTTTTTTCTTAGCTATTTGTGCACACAAACTTCGATAGAAATACAAAAGAAAAGAACAAGAAATTTAAGTATAATGGTTTGGTTTTGTATATGTGATCCAATTATATATTCTCTGGGAATAGGAGAATTAGCTCATTCACAGTGATCAGCCATTACTTATGTCTACCATCCCATTTTGTGGGGTTTTGTTTGTTTGTTTGTTTGTTTGTTTGTTTTTTATCATGCGTTCTCTACGTTTTCCTATCTTCTACTAGACTGAGTTTCATTCAGCCCCTATTTTGAGAGCACTGTATGTGATTTCTATTCTTTCAGGTGTTACACTTAATTTTTGATACATGTGTTTAAACACATCTTTCTCAAAAGGTCAAGAGTTTGTCATTATCTTCCTTCCCCCGTTTTTCCTCTTCTTCTCTCTGACACCGTCACCTTACCCCAACTCATTTGTAACTCTCATCTTGATTTTTTTTCAGATTATTACTGAAAATGTTTCTTCTACATTTCTTTTGCTGCCTCTCATCTTTCTCCTCCTCCTTGCCTCCTCTTCATTCTCTTTCTTCCTCTCCTTCTTTTAGCTCACAATTATTAAATTGTAACAAACATTTTGCTTGATTTTGTGCTCATCATTCCCTGTCCTCCTGTACCCATATAAATTCATTTGTCTTCTCAGAAGAATATATTCTTGAATGTTTGCTTTTTTCATTCACTGAGGTTCTCATTTTACTCTTTTGGGTAGTATTTTACCTGTATCTGTAATTTTCTAGTGCAGTAGTATATTAGTTTTCTTTGGCTGCTGTAACAAATAACCACAAATTTAGTAGCTTAAAATAACAAAAATATATTGTCTTACAGTTCTGTACTTCAGATGTCTGAACTGGGTCTCCCTAGGCTAAAATCAAACTGCTGGCAGGGCTGCCTTGTTTTTGAAGGTTTTGGGAGAGAATGTATTTCCTTGCTGTTTCATTTCTAGAGGCCAACCACATTCCTTGGCTCTCGGTCTCCTTCTTCTCTTCATCGTCAAACAATAACAATGTCCTGAGTTCTTCTGCAGCTGCCATCTTCCTAAAAATGTTTAATGGCAAATATTTGTGATCTAAGATAATCTCCCTTTTTGAAGGCCTGGGGGTCTACTCTTTAGCGAACTTAATTCTATTTACTACTTCAATTCCCCTTTGCTAGGTAACCTGACATATTCACAGGTTTTGGGAATATGGACATGGGCATCTTTCAGGATGGGAGGGTGTCTTTTATTCTGCTTATCACAAGTGGACAGAGGAGAATATTCAAGTAGGGGTAGCAGCCTGTTGGAATGGCCTTAGCTAATGAGATTGATGGTGGTTAACCCTATGAATTCTCCTCTGCCTACTTCTTTCATAGAAATCTCTCAGTATTAAATCAATACAAAGTTTCTATTTTAAGCTTTTAAGTGCAAATATGTATTTTTATATTTAATTTTCTTTCATGTTCTAGTCTTAAATAGGGAGTAGCCAATTCTAACATGTGTTTAAATGTAACAATGAGAAGAATAGAAAACAGAATTTATGTGTATGAACCACTAGGTAAAAAGAAAATAAACAGTTTATGTAGAAAATATTTAGAAAAAAAACAAGGAAGAATAAGAAAAAAAGATATTAAATAAGACATAACTCAAGACCAAACAATGTAAGTCCACTTAAATTATTGTTAGATTACATTTTTCTTTTATTATTATTATTATTATTATTATTATTATTTTAATTACAGTTTATTGGGGTGAAAATTGTTACTAAAGTTACAAATGTTTCAGGTAATTGCATTTTCAAACTGAGTAAAAAAGATAAAACAAAAGCATATCTTTTGATATAGTTAAGAGGGAATCTCCTAAAACAATAAAAGATTGCTAGGTTGAAATAAAGTATTAAAATGTTGCATACATACAAATGAAAAGCAGAGATCACAATATTAATATCAAAGGTTAAATTTAGTAAAAAATGATAAAATAAAAAGATTACCTTTTAAAATTAGTAATTGTATGCCCTTATACTCTCTAGAATTTACGACTTTATTTGTGCTCTAATTAGATTTGTAAATATTCCATTTTTAATTTAAGAATGCATATTAAAACTGTGCAAATTAAAATTATCTTGTTTTATATTAAATCAGACTTTATTTCA
This sequence comes from Rhinolophus hipposideros, assembly GCF_964194185.1. NCBI lineage: Eukaryota > Metazoa > Chordata > Mammalia > Chiroptera > Rhinolophidae > Rhinolophus > Rhinolophus hipposideros. Next base: position 55,629,791 of record NC_138049.1, on the reverse strand, counting down.
TTCAAGGAAAATTAAAAGAAAAACACAAAATTTAAAGGATCTCAAAGACAAAGACAGAGACTACTATAATAAACGATGATTTTAATCTACAAAAAATAATATATGTCTTACATAAACAATAGAACACTAACAAAATTGAATTAGGCTACAATTGGAACCTCAAATTCTGTTAGGGTAAATACAAATCACATTCAACATATTGCAGTAAAAGAAAACATTAATGTAAAATAGTTACACAAAAACTGCACAGAACATGTATTTTTAAATGATCTATTATGAAATTCTTAAAAAGGAAACACAAGTGTAATTAGAAGCTTTTGATAAAGGACAAAAAATAGGAATATTTTTGTCATCACTTATGGAATACTGCCAAAGTTTACTCGAATATCTATAACTGAATATTTTATCAAATAAAAATATGGAAATGAATACTTTAAATATTGAACTAGAAAACAAGTACAAACAAGAGCAAAACAAACATAAATAAAATACATAATAAAGGACACCAAGAATCAGAACAGCTCAAAAATGTAAACTTGATAAATCCAAAAACTTGTTTTTTGTAGGGGAAAGGGAATAGAAAAATTTTTAGATAGTCCACAACCCAAAATTCAATCTAAGAAAGAGAATAAAAATTTTTAAATCAGATTAAAAATTATGGTTCTATGTGTATACATATTTTCTAATTAATTTGAAAACTTGCTGTTTGTTTAAAATATAAATGACCATATTTAAATAAATAAAAAACAGAAATCCTAAAAAGAACTGAATTTTTTTTAAATAATTACCTCTAAAACAATGTGACAATTTCCCTTCATTTTTCAGATATGGGAGTTACTATATTTTATTGTTAATATTGTAGTGAAGTATGGAGGATGTTGTCATTAATGACACTAGAAATTTATAAAAATTACACAAAAAAGTAAATCTATATCTTTTATATAAATAATTAGAAATCAAAAATCAAATATGACCATACTACAAACTCATATATTAAAAAGTAATATATCATGTCTAAGTATATTTCTGAAATGTATTCTTCAAAAATGTTACCACTTAAAGCAATATAATAATCTTAATATATGTAGAAACAATATTTGACATATTTAATATTAATTTCTGACTAAATCAAAATAATAAAATAAACAAAACATTGAAAGAAACAGAAAGAAATAGAATAGCTACTTCTTTAATATAACAAGGGATAATAAGGAATATACATATTTACATATATTTATAACTGTTTTAAACTACTAGCCTATTTTATTTTTAATGGAGAATTATTATAGTCATTTGAATTAAGTAAAAATAGGGATTCTAAAAAGTCACCGCTATTTTTTTTTGACATTTTGCTCCAGGGCAAAGTTTATATAATAATAAAAGAAAATAAGATAAACACTACAGAAAGAGAAGGGGAGAGAAAGAGGAGAAAAATAAAAGGATTGTCATTATTTATGTATGATTTTGCAAAGCTAAAAGCATTAACTAATAAAATATATTAGAAATAGGTAGGTTGAAAAAATTGCCCCCGAAAACATAAATAACATCCAAGTTGAAAATTAAATGAGAAAACAAAGGATTTCCTTTTAAACAGCAATAAAAACTATACAACACCTGGAAATTAACTTAGAAATGAATGTATTTCTAAGAGGAAAAAGCAAAATTTTACCAATAACTATACAGATACTGGCAAAAATGAATATTTCCACATTCTCATAGTGGGAGACTGAATAATCTAAAGATTTAAATTGATCTGAAATTAGTTTATACATAATGCAAATCTAATCATTATAATCAAAGGATTTTTTACAACCTTATTGTGATTGGGATGGAAATAACAATAGTAATTGCCAATAAAATATTAGAAAAAGAATGCAATTATAAAAAAGAATTTACATGATGAGATATCAAATATTGCACAAATATTGCACAGTTACAATTATTTAAACAGGAGGAATTGCTATAAGAATATTTCATCCATGGAAAAGAATAAGTCCACACATAGGTTCAAATGGGATCTCAATGAGAGCTCTTCTAACCACACTGTTTCATATTAGGACTCACCTTAACCTTGTTTTTTATCATCTAATAAATTAAGTTCCTTACTGCCTGATTCTATCCATTAGATTATAAAAATGTACAAGATATTTTTGTCTTTGTTCACTAATATATTCAAATAGTACTTGATGTACAGTAACTGCCAAATATATATTTTAATTAATTACTTCAAAAATCATTGAAAAAAGATAGATTAATCCATAAATAGTGCTAGCACATTTTAAAAAATTGTAGTTGACATACAATATTATATTAGTTTCAGATGTGCAACATAATGATTAGACATTTATATATCTTACAAAGTGATCACCCTGATAAGTCTAGTAGCCATAAGGCACCGTACTTGGTTATTACAATATTATTGACTACATTCCTATGCTGTGCTTTACATCCCTGTGACTATTTTTATAACTGTTAATTTGTACTTCTCAATCCTTTAATCTTTTTCACCCATCCCTCCAGACCCTCTCCCATCTGGCAAACATCAGTTTTTCTCTATATCAATGAGTTTGTTTCACTTTTGTTTGTTGATTTATTTCATTTTTTAGGTTCCACATATAAGTGAAACCATACGTTTTTATTTTTCTCTGTCTGACTTATTTCACTTAGCATAATACCTTCTAAGGCCATCTATGTTGTCACAAATGGCAAGATTTCATTCTTTTTTATGGCTGAGTAATATTCCAGTGTGTGTGTGTGTGTATCACAATTTCTTTATCCATGTGTCTATCTGTGGTTATGTAGTCTTCCATATCTTGACTATTATAATAAATAATGCTGCAATGAACACAAGGGTGCATTGTGAATATCTTTGTGAATTAGTGTTTTAGATTTCTTCAAATACCCAGAAGAGAGACTGCTCGATCATACAATAGTTTTATTTTTATTATGGAGGTTTGAGGAACCTCCATAATGTTTTCCATAATAGCTGCACCAGTTTACAATTTCACCCACAGTGCGCAAGTTTCCCTTTTCTTCACTTCCCCATCAACACTTGTTTGTTTATTTATTGATAATAGGCTTTCTGACATGTGTGAGCTAATATCACATTGTGGTTTTGATTTCCATTTTCCTGATGATTAGTGATGTTCAGCATCTTTCTATACTTCTGTTGGTCATTTATCTGTATATCCACTTTGGAAAGATATCTATAACCTTAGCCCTCTTTCTAATTGGATTGTTCATTTTTTTGATGTTGAGCTCTACGATTTCTTTTTATATTTTGGATATTAAACCTTGTCAGATATATCATTTGCAAATATTTTCTCTATTCATTAGGTGGCGTTTTTATTTTTTTGATAGTTTCCTTTGCCCTTTGCAGTGCAAAAGTTTTTTAGTTTGATGTAGTACCATTTGTTTATTTTTGTTTTTATTTTCTTTGCCCTAGGAAACATATCCAAAAAACAATATTGCTAAGACCAGTGTCAGAAAGTTTATTGTCTATGTTTTCTTCTGGTAGTTTTACAGTTTCAGTTCATTAATCAGCTGATTAATAAGTGTATTTCCAGTGAATTTAGTGCTTGCCAGAACAAAACACAGCACCCTTTAAAGGAAGACAACAAAATACAGACTTTTAACAATGTAGAATCCACAATGTCCAAGAAACAATAAAACTTATTAATCATTTAAAAAAGCAAGAAAATGTAAACTCTGACCAGAAATAAAAGCAGTTAATTATAGATGATTTTGAAATTATCTGGATGTTGAAATTAGCAAAAAACAAATAAAAGAAATAACAAAAATATGGTTTAATATGATTGTTATAGTGTCATAGATAAGGCCTTAATTCAACATCTTAAAAGAAAATATGGGCCAGCCCGGTTGCTCAGGCAATTAGAGCTCTGTGCTCCTAACTCCGAAGGCTGCCAGTTCGATTCCCACATGGGCCTGTGGGCTCTCAACCACAAGGTTGCCAGTTCAATTCCTGGAGTCCCTCAAGGGATGGTGGGCAGTGCCCCCTGCAACTAAGATTGAACACGGCATCTTGAGCTGAGCTGCCACTGAGTTCCGGAATGTCTCAGTTGGTTGGAGTGCGTCCTCTCAACCACAAGGTTGCCGGTTCGACTCCCGCAAGGGATGGTGGGCAGCTCCCCCTGCAACTAGCAACGGCAACTGGACCTGGAGCTGAGCTGCGCCCTCCACAACTAAGACTGAAAGGGCAACAACTTGAAGGCACCCTCCAAAACTGAGGTGAAAGGACAACAACTTGACTTGGAAAAGTCCTAGAAGTACAAACTGTTCTCCAATAAAGTCCTATTCCCCTTCCCCAATAAAATCTTTAAAAAAAAGAAAATATGTTTATAATGAATAAACAAATGTGAAATCTCATTAGAGAAGTAGAATCTATAAAAATAATCAAAAGAAGTCCTTGACATGAAATTTTATGAGTCCACTGAATGAATTTAACAGCAATTTGAAGATGACAGGTTAGTGAATTTAAAAGAGGTCAATAGAAATTATCTAGTCTGAGGGGGGACAATTTAAAAAAGCAAGATAGAAAAACAAAAATAAATGGTATCTTAATGACCTGAGATAATATCAAGCAATACCCTAAATTTTCCACCATGGTGATCAAATATCTACTTGTAAATCCAGGAATATCCATCAAATTTAAGCAGAATAATACATAGGCAACATCAAAAACTGACTAAAATAAAAGATAAATTGAAAATCTTGGAGATAGTCAAAGAAAATGACACATTACATAAAGTGGAACAACTATCAAAAATAGCAGGCTTCTCATCAAAAAAAATTATAGGAAAAGGTAATGGAACATTTTTCAACTATACAACTACTAACCCAAAATTCTATATACAGTGAAAAAAATTATTTTAAAATAATATTGTTCAATAAAGACATTTTCAGATAAATAAAAACTGAAAAAATTCATTGCCAGCAGACCTGCTGTATAAGAAATGCTAAACGAAATTCTTCAGGCTGAAGGGAATTGCCACAAGATAGAATCTCTATAGTAAAGAATGAAGATCATCAAAAACAGTAGGCGTAGAGCAAATATGAAAAGTTATATTTTTTCTTATTAAATTTTAAAAGTAAAATTTTGTTTTAAAAGCAAACTATGTTCAAAATAAAATAGAAATTTGTATTGTGGCCTTTATAATATAATATATAATATAATATACAGAGAGAGGCTATATACTTATACCATATAAGTATATAACCTATAATCCAATTCTGGAGTCTGACTCCAAAAATATATATATATATAATAGCACAAAGCTAACAAGAAGAAACAAAATTCTCCTGTTCAAAGTTTCTTATATTTTATGAGTGGCACAATATTAACCCTAAGTAGACTTTGACTTACACCTGTTATAACCCATGCAATAATATTTTAAAAAACAAAATGCCAAGTATTATAGCTACAAAGTCAATAAAGGAAATAAAATAAAATAATAGAAATATTCAAAAAAAGAAAACAATGAAGTTTCCTTGGTAGTTCAGATCACCAATAAAGCTGCAAAATACATGAAGCAAAAGCTTACATATCTAAAGGGAGAAAGACAAATCAAAAGACATAGTTAAATTTTTAACACACATCCCTAGGAAAAAGCTAGACAAAAAAATGTCATCCTGAAAATCTGAAAAACACTATCTGCCATCTTGACCTAATCAGTCTTTACAGAATACTCACACAAGAGCTGCAGAATACACATTGTTGTAAGTATTCACGAACCATTTACCTAGATAGACCATATGTTGGAACATAATATACTACCTGACCACAGCAATGAAAAATAGATAAGGAATATCTAGAAATCCCCAAACATTTTACATAAAGGAACTCACTTCTAAATAATCCATGGGTCAAAGGACAAATTATAAATGAAATTAAAATATATATCAAAATGAATAATAAAATTATAATATATCAAATTTAGGTACTGCTTTAGGCAGTACCTAAAGCAGTGCTTAGAAGTTAAGGTCATAGCTTTATATGACTATATGAGAAGAGATTAAGTATTTAAAACAAATAACCTAAGTGTTTAACACTAACTTAGAGTGTTAAAGATGAACAAATTAGATCCAAAATATATAGTATAAAAAAGTAAAAATAAGAGAAATGCATAAAATAGAGAAAAGCATAAAACAGAGAAAATTAGCAAAGCCAAAATAGATTCTTTAAAAAGATTGCATTTTTCCCATACCAACCAAATATGTGGAGTCTTTTCCAACACCATTTTTCCATCTTTATGACATCAACTCGGGTCCTATAATTCAATTCTGGAGTCTGACTCCATAGGTTTAAAAGGCTCAGTCCTGTAAGACTGACCTCACTTCAGATACCAGTGACAAGTTTCAAGTCCCAAGGTCACCCACACTTCAGTCTGACCGGGCTACGAAGTCTGGGGTTCCCACAACACCCCTTCTCAGGTGCAATAATTAGAAAGACTCACAGAACTCAGAAAAAAGCTACATCAACTATTACATTTTACTATGAAGGATACAAATGAACAGCCATATGAAGTACATAGGGCAAGTTCTGGAAGGCTCCCAAGTGCAATAGCCTCTGATCCCATGGAGTTGGGGTATGCCACCCTTCTGGCATGTGGATGTGTTTGCCAACTCAGCAGCTTCCCAAACCCTGTTGTTTAGAGGTTATTATTATATCAGCATGACTGACTAAATCATTGGCCATTGGTGTTTAACTCAGTCTTCAGCTCCTCTCCTTTCCCTGGAGGTTGAGGTGTCGGGCTAAAAATTCCAAGTTTCTAATCAAGGCTTGATGTTTTTTGGATTACCAACCCTCATCCTGAAGCTATCGAGGGGCCCACCAAGAGCCTCCTCATTAGAACAAAAGATGCTGCTATCACCTTTTTTACTCAGAAAATTCCAAGTGTTTTAGGAGGTTTGTGCCTGGAAATGAGGACAAAGACCAAATATTTTTCTTACCATACCACAGAGATTAATAAAATTGGTAAAATATAAGGAGAACCCATCACTAAAAAAGAAAGAAAACCCAAATTACTAATATCACACAAGAAGAGAGATCTCACTACAGATTTTACAGACAATTAAAATAATAAGGAAATATTATGAATGAATATATTCAATAAATTTGACAATGTAGATGAAATTGATGAATTTCTGAAAGTAATTTTCAAAAACCAGCGGAAGATGAAATAGATAGTCTGAATAGCCACATGTCTAGTAAAATGTAATTTATTTTTCTGAAAGTAAAAATAAATAACTCAAAGCCTAGATGGCTTTGCGTACCTGGCAAACTCTACCAAGAATTCTAAGAGTGCCAATCTTATCCAAAATGTTTCAGAAAGTAGAGATGGAGAGAACATTTTCAACTTATTCTATGAGGCCAGCACTACCAAAAATCTGACAAAGACATTACAAAAAATTATCAGACTAATATCCCCCATAAATAAAGATGTAAAAAATCCTAACAGAATGTTAGCAAACTGAAGCCTGTAATACATAAAAAAGGTAATACATCCTGAGTAAATGTGGTTTCTTCAAGGAATGCAAGGCTGTCTTAACATTTGAAAATCAATTATCGTACTTCATTATAGTAGTAGACTAAAGGAGAAATAGCTTGGAATCCTCTGAATAGATGTAGATAATGAATTTCTTTAATCTTATGTAGGGCATGTCCAAAATACCTAATATGTGGATATGTAGGGCATGTCCAAAATAGCTAAAATAATATATAATGGTGAAATGTTGAATGATTTTTTTTATAAAATTCAGAATAGGTAAACATGTCTCTTTTTAGCACTTCTATCTTATGCCTTGCCAATTAAGGGGGAAAAAGAAAGAAAAGAAATAAACATTAAGTTTGGAAAGGAAAAATAATGTCTGTCTTTAATTACAGATAGCATAATTGTTTACGTAGAAAATCACAAGGAATTTATAAAATAACTACTAGAACTGGTAGGTGAATTTAGCAAAGTTGTGGGATACAAGATTAATATATTAGCAGCACAGAAAATAAATTAAAAATTAGTCCCATGTACATAGTGTCTAAAAATATGAAACATCTAGTAATGAATTTAACAAAGGATGACAAAACCAGTACACCGAAAATCACAAAACATTCCTGAGTATTAGATGAAGAAACATCTTAATTAATAGAGAGATACGCAATGCTTGTGGATTAGAGCATTCAAGATTTGTTAAAATGTTAATTCTCCATCCTCCACTATTTGAACTGTAGATTCAACACCCTCTGATGTAAATCACAACAGGCTTTTCTTGTAAAAATATATGAGCTGACTAAAACTTATGTGGAAATGCAAAACAGATACCATCACCAAAAATTCTTGGGGGAATGGGGTGGGGTGGAAGTGAAAGATTTATATCATCTAACTCAAAGATTTACTATAAAGCTACACTAATTAAGACATCATGACTTTGTTTAATGATAAAAAATAGGTCAATGGAAAAACTAGAATCCTGAAATAGGCCGACACTTATACAACATAATTGCATTCACACAAAGACACTAACACAAATCATTGGGGAAAGTGTTTTCAACAAACAAAGCTGAATAACTAAATACATGAACCATGAAATTCAAACTCTACCTAATATCAAACATAAAAATTAATTTCAGCTTTATCATAATCTAAATGTTAAAGTCACAATGATTTTAAAAGCAAACAAGAAATTACCTTGGCAAAATAGAGTAGGCAAATATTTCTTAGATATAACATGGTAAACAATTACTAGCAGAAAATCAAATGAACAAGAATAAGTAAAAATTTGAAAAATATAAATTATAGCCATAACGAGATGCTCAAAATAATGAGATAAAAAAATGAAAATATCATATTTGAAGCAATTGGAACTCCCACACATAGTCATTGAGAGTGCAAATGGTACAACCATTTCAGAAAAAATTTTAGTGGTTTCTTCCAAAGCTAAACTTAGACCTCCCATATGACAAAGTAATTCTGCTATTAGGTGTTTTCCAAAAGAAGTAGAAACATATGTCTGAAGAAAAAAAAAAAAAGTTTTGTGTGTGTTCACCTCCCAAAGTCAAATCTCCATCCATCACCATATATTTGACTCCATTAACCCTTTTCTGCACACAATGCAATATACAGACAATGTATTATAGAATTGTATACTTCACACCTATATAATTTTATTAACCAATGGCATTCAAATAAACTTAAATTTAGAAAAAGGTTTTAAAGAATGATTTTGGCATTCAAGTCATAAAAGCTGAAAGAGTATGGAATAAGCTACTGTGGCATAAGAATTATTTTGAGCTGAAGGCATTTGAATTCCTGAAATCCTTTATCTGCCAAAAAGCAAAACCTCTCAAAAGAACTCAGTTGTCATAAATCCCCACTACAGGAGCAACTCTAATCTTCTAAAGTTATCTTCTGGAGACAAGAAATCCTTGACACCACACCAAAAGAGACACTTCCAAAAAACTATCACATCTTCTGTATATTTCCTTAGGACACATTTATATATCTTTCCAAAAAATCATCTATTTTTCCATATGTTTTCCTTTCTCCTTTCTCTTCTAAGAAGTCATTTGTTGTTCCAGATGTAACCCACTGCCTTTCCTCCATTCCCTATTAAAATAATATATAAACCCTAAATTCCAGCCTCCTGGGTTCACATTTCTTGTGTGAACTCCGATGCTTTTTTTCCACCCTCTTGCTAATATTCTTTGGTTAGTTAATTTGCAAGACCTCAGAGAAAAGACCTTCAGAGAGTAGAGGAAAAGATTTACTTCCTGACAAAGCCAATTGCTTAAAAACATTACATATACACACATATACATGCATATATATATATATATATATATATATATATATATATATATCCATTAAGAGGAGAATGAATGAATGAGTTGTACTTTATACATAGAAGAATTAATCAGCAATAAAATGGAAAAAACTCCTGATAGATCAGCAACATAGAAAAATTTTACCAATCTTACACTGAGTTAAAGATGTCAAACACCGAAGAGTAAATATTATATTATTTCATTTCACTATTATGATATAAATATTGACATGAGTGTATTTCATGAGTGTATACATTTTCAAAACTAATAGAATTTTACATTTATGACTTGTGCATTTCACAGTATACAAATATTGCCTATAAGTTAAAATAAACTTTGAAGTATTTTCAGTATGCTTGCTTTTTACAGTGGTATGAATTAGCAATTCTGAAAGTATTTTCCACGTATTCTAGGCATTTGGTGAATGAGGAAATATATTGAGGATAATGGAAGGCAGTCTTCTCTGTTGAATAAGCAAGTTACAAATATAGCAAGGGAAGGAAACTAGATGTATCTTGTGGCATTGGATTAAAATTGGAAAGTATCAACATCAAATAATTTTGTATATATTTAGAGTATATAATACATATTTATATGAATATATAAAGATTATATATTTAAATATTACATGAAATATATCTATATTTATAAATTTATCTGTATTATATAAACACAAACATGCATAGTGCACACTTAATTATGTTTCCTTTATCAACTAATAGCTTACACTGATAGAAAATATGACAATCTTGTTTTCTAAATATAATTTTCCAGTAAAGAGAAACAAGAATACTTAGAGAAATGGCTTAATCCTAGGCTTTGGGAGAGAGAATACAAGATAAGCCTGGAACATCTTGTAACACAATTAAGGAAGTGATAACAGACTTTTGGGGTCATATTAAATGGACATAGAGCCAACTTAATGAGGCTCAAACTTGGTCACATCTGGGGCAAATTGAGTAATAAATAATGATAGCAAATAAATAATATTAACGGTTCATAAATCATGGAATAAATAAGAACCAGGAAGTCCATTGAGATAGACAGACAGACAGACAAACAGACAGACATAAAGAGTGAGAGAGAGAGAGAGAGAGAGAGAGAGAGATACATAGATACATAGATACACAGATACATAGACAGATGAATAAGGAAAGGTCATCCTTAGAGCAGAATGCCAACTAATAATTATAGATGGAAAAATGAAGTGGGAAAATCATCAATAGCTGCTATAATTAGTGGTTATTTTTTTTAAATTTATTAGGGTGACAATTGTTAGTAAAATTACATAGATTTCAGGTGTGCAATTCTGTATTACATCATCTATAATCCCATTGTGTGTTCACCACCCAGAGTCAGTTCTCCTTCCATCACCATATATTTGATCCCCCTTACCCTCATCTCCCTCCCCCCACCCCCCTTACCCTCTGGTAACCACTAAACTATTGTCTGTGTCTATGAGTTTTCCTTTCTCATTTGTTTGTCTTGTTCTTTTGTTGTTTTTGGTTTATATACCACATATCGGTGAAATCATATGATTCTCTGCTTTTTCTGTCTGGCTTATCTCGCTTAGCATTACACTCTCAAGATTCATCCATGTTGTCACAAATGTTCCTATATCATCTTTTCCTATCGCCAAATAGTATTCCATTGTGTATATATACCACAACTTCTTTATCCATTCATCTATCAAAGGACATTTTGGTTGTTTCCATGTCTTGGCCACCGTAAACAAAACTGCAATGAACATTGGAGGATACTTGTCTTTATGGATAAATGTTTTCAGATTTTTTGGGTAGATACCCAGGAGAGGGATGCTGGGTCATATATTAATTCTATTCGTAATTTTTTGAGGAACCTCCACACTACCTTCCATAGCGGCTGCACCAGTCTGCATTCCCACCAACAGTGTATGAGGGTTCCTTTTTCTCCACAGCCTCTCCAACACTTGTTACTATTTGTCTTGTTGATGATAGTCATTCTGACTGGGGTGAGGTAATATCTCATTGTGGTTTTTATTTGCATTTCTCTGATGATTAGTGATGTTGAGCATTTTTTCATATGTATATTTGCCATTTGTAAGTCCTTTTTGGAGAAATGTCTCTTTAAGTCATCTGCCCATTTTTCAATTGGGTTGTTTGTTTTTTTGTTGTTGAGTTTCATGAGTTCCTTGTATATTTTGGATATTAGCCCCTTATCAGAGGTACTTTTTGCAAAAATCTTCTCCCATTCAGTTGGTTGCCTCTTCATTTTGTCGATGGTTTCTTTTGCTGTGCAGAAGCTTTTAAGTTTCAGAAAGTCCCAGCGGTTTATTTTAGATTTACTTCCATTTCCTTTGGAGTCAAATTCATAAAATGCTCTTTGAACCCAAGGTCCATAAGTTTAGTACCTATGTTTTCTTCGATGCAGTTTATTGTGTCAGGTCTTATGCTTAAGTCTTTGATCCATTTTGAATTAATTTTGGTACATGGTGACAGATAGCAGTCCAGTTTCATTCTTTTGCATGTGGCTATCCAATTCTCCAAGCACCATTTATTGAAGAGGCTGTCTTTCCTCCATTGTATGTTTTCAGCTTCTTTGTCAAAAATTGTCTGTCCATATTTATGTGGTTTTATTTCTGGGTTCTCAATTCTATTCCATTGGTCTGTGTGTCTGTTTTTCTGCCAATACCAAGCTGTTTTGATTATTGTAGCCCTGTAGTACAAGCTAAAGTCAGGGAGGGTGATACCTCCAGTATTGTTTCTTTTTTCTTTAAGATTGCTTTGGGTCTTTGGGGTCTTTTGTGGTTCCAAACAAATCTGATGATTTTTTGTTCATTTCTTTAAAAAATGTCATTGGGATTTTGATGGGGATTGCATTAAATCTGTATATTGCTTTGGGTAATATGGCCATTTTAACTATGTTGATTCTTCCAATCCATGAGCATGGAATGTCTTTCCATTTCTTAGTGTGTTCTTCAATTTCTTTCAAAAATGTCTTCTAGTTTTCAGCATATAGGTCCTTCACATCCTTGGTTAAGTTTATTCCTAGGTATTTTGTTTTTTTTGTTGCAATTGCAAAAGGAATTTTTTTTTTTTTTTTTGTAATTCTTTTTCTGGGATTTCATTGTTAGTATAAAGGAATGCAATGGACTTTTGTACATTGATTTTGTAGCAACTTTACTGTATTTGTTGATTGTTTCTAAAAGATTTTTGCTGGAGACTTTAGGGTTTTCTACATATAGCATCATGTCATCTGCAAAGAGTGACAATTTAACTTCTTCATTCCCAATTTGGATGCCTTTTATTTCTTTCTCTTGCCTGATTGCTCTGGCGAGGACTTCCAGCACTATGTTGAAAAGCAGAGGTGATAGGGGACAACCTTGCCGTGTTCCTGAGCATAGACCAAAGGGCTTCAGTTTTTCACCATTAATTTTGAGATTAGCTGAGGGCTTGTAATATATGGCCTTTATTATGTTTCATATTTTCTTTCTATACCAATTTTAGTAAGTGTTTTAATCATAAATGGATGTTGTATCTTGTCAAATGCTTTTTTCTCATCAATTCATATAATCATATGATTGTTGTCCTTATTTTGTTAAAGTTATGTATCACATTGATGGATTTCCAGATGTTGAACCATCCTTGTGCCCCAGGAATGAACCCCACTTGGTCGTGATGAATAATCTTTTTAAGGCATTGTTGTAGTCGATTTGCTAGAATTTTGTTTAGGATTTTGCATCTATATTCTTCAGAGATATTGGTCTGTAGTTTTCTTTTTATGTGTTGTCCTTACCAGATTTTGGTATCAGCCTAATGTTGGCCTCATAAAATGAGTTAGAGAGTACCGTCTCTTTTTCAATTTTTTGGAAGAGTTTGAGCAGGATTGGTATTAGATCCTCTTTGAAGGTTTGGTAGAATTCACTAGTGAAGCCATCTGGTCCCGGACTTTTGCTTTTGGGAAGGTTTTGGATGACTGATTCAATTTCGTTACTGGTGATCGGTCTGTTTACATTTTCCAGTTCTTCATGGTTCAGCCTAGGAAGGCTATATGTTTCTAAGAACTTGTCCATTTCTTCTAGGTTATTGAATTTGGTGGCATATAGTCCTTCATAGTATTCTTGGATGATCCTTTGTATTTCTGTGGTGTCCGTGATAACTTCCCCTTTTCATTTCTGATTTTGTTAATTAGTGTCTTCTCTCTTTTTATCTTAGTGAGTCTAGCCAAAGGTTTGTCAATTTTGTTAATCTTTTCAAACAACCAGCTATTTGTCACATTAATTTTTTCTAATGTCTTTTTGTTCTCTATTTCATTTAGTTCTGCTCTGATTTTTGTTATTTCCTTTCTTCTGCTGACCTTGGGTTTTACTTGTTCTTTTTTTTCTAGTTCTTTAAGGTGTAACATGAGGTTATTTATTTGGGATTTTTCTTGTTTCTTGAGATAGGCCTGTAATTATATAAATTTCCCTCTTAAAACTGCTTTTGCTGCATCCCCCAAATTTTGGTAGTATGTATTTTCATTGTCATTTGTTTCTATGTATCTTTTGATCTCTCCTTTGACCCAGACGTTCTTTAAAAGTAAGTTGTTTAATCTCCATGTATTTGTGTTTTTTCCTGCTTTCTTTTTGCAGTTGATATCCAATTTCAAAGCCTTTTGATCAGAGAATATGCTTGGTATGATTTCAATCTTCTTAAATTTGCTGAGGCTGATTTTATATCCCAATATAAGGTCTATTCTTGAGAATGTTCCATGTACACTAGAAAAGAATGGATAGTCTGATGTTTTAGGACGAAGTCCTCTATATATGTCAATTATGTCTATTTCATCTAATGTGTCATTTAGGGCTGCTATTTCGTTATTTATTTTCTGTTTGGATGAGGTATCCATAGCTGTCAATGATGTATTTAAGTCCCCTAGTATAATTGTGTTTTGGTCTATTTCTCCCTTTAGTTCTGTTAGTAGTTGCTTAGTATATTTCACTGCTCCCTGATTGGGGGCATACATTTTGATGACTGTTATGTCTTCTTGTTTTATAGTCCCCTTTACCATTATGAAATGTCCATCTCTGTCTCTTGATACCTTTTTCACCCTGAAGTCTGTTTCATCTGATATCATTATGGCTACACTTGATTTTCTCTGGGTACCATTTGCTTGGAGTGCCAATTTCCACCCTTTCACTTTGAGTTTATGCTTGTCCTTGTAGCTGAGATGTGTCTCTTGGAGACAGACAGCATATGGCTGGGTTTAGTTTTTTGATCCAATCTGCTACTCTGTGCCTTTTTATTGGTGATTTCAGTCCATTTAGATTCAGGGTGATTATTGACGTGAGGATTTCCTGTCATTCTATTTTTAGTTTTCTGGTAAGGCTGCGTCTCCATTGTTTCTTTGTCTTTTTGTTGTTGACTATTATTTCTGTGTGGTGGTATTCTATGATGTTTCCCTCTGTTTCTTCTTTCATTACAGTATATACTTCAGTTCTGAATTATTTTTTTTGAGTGGTTACCATTAAGTTAATGTAAAAGATAGTTTGGTATTTAGAGTATTCCATTTTCTTCAGCACACTTACTTTCTTTATTCCCATATTCCGGTTCAGGCCTTAACTCTCCCCCTTTTTATGTTGCCACAAATTGTCCCTGTTGATGGTGGTAGAATAGCCTCCTTTAGTATTTCTTTTAATGCAGGTCGTGTATTAGAAAATACCCTCAGCTTCTGTATGTCTGCAAAGGTCTTTATTCCTCCTTCATATCTAAAGGATATCTTTGCTGGACATATTATTCTTGGCTGATAATTTCTCTCTTTCAATACTGTGAATATTTGGTTCCACTCCCTCCTGGCTTCTAGAGTTTGTGCTGAAAAATCTGAAGATAATCTAATGGACTTTCCTTTGTAGATTACTGTCTTCTTTTCTCTGGCTGCCTTGAGGATTATTTCTTTGTTGTTGATTTTAGACAGCTTCAATACAATGTGCCTTGGAGAAGGCCTGTTGGGATTGAGGTAATTAGGTGTTCTATTTGCTTCTTGGATTTGAGGATTCAGTTCTGTCCAAAAGTTTGGAAGTTCTCATCAACAATTTATTTGAATATATTCTCTGTTCTCTTTTCTTCTCCTTCTGGTATGCCCATTATTCTTATGTTGTTCTTTCTGATGGAGTCAGAAAGTTCTTGTAGAGTTCTTTCATTTCTTTTAAGTCTCAAGTCTCTTTCTTCTTCCATGTGTCGATGTCACTGATTCTTTCCTCCATCTGGTCAACTCTACTACCTAAGCTGGTTATTTCATTCTTAGTTTCTTCTATTGAGTTCTTAATATCCAGAAATTCTATTTGGTTGTTTTTTAAAATTTCAATCTCTTTCGTAAAATGTTCATGTTGTTCTTTGATTGTGTTTCTGCCTTTCTGTGTTTTCTTGCATCTCGTTGAGTTTTTTCAGATCTGCAATCCTGAATTCTCTGTCGTTTAAGTCACATATTTCCATATCTTTAAGTTCCTTTTCTAGAGACTTTTCACTTTCTTTCTGAGCTGTCTTGTTGCTTGGTTCTTCATGGCAATTACTGATTTATTATTTCTCTTCCTAGACATCTACAGGATTTGCTTCTGCAACAGGTCGATAGGAAGAGGTCTTTCTTTTGTTTTCCAGTACTTGTTGGTAGAATGTTTTACTTTCTTTCTGACTGCAGCCTTTTTTTTTCTCTCTCCCACTGTAGTGCTATATTTTCTCTGCACTATTCCAGCTTCTCACACAATGGAGGGATTCCCTGGGAGACAGGCTTCTCCTCTGTTAATAGTTCGCCTGGGTCATAGGGCACAGTGTCCGTGTGGGTATGAGGAGAGCTTTTGAAGTTCCAAAGCTCTTCCTGCACCAGATTCAGACCCCGTATGTTTCAGCAGTTCTGTTTACTCCTGCAGGGATCCGCCCAGATAGGTGGGGCCGGGGATGAGAGAGTCATGAGAGGTGGCCTAGAGCAATGGCGGAGACCACCACCACAGTCGGTCCCGTTTCCACAGCTCCCTCCCCTTTGCCAGAACTAGTTGGGCTGCAAGTTTGTGTGTGTGGTTCACAGTTCTAAGAACAGCAAATATTCTGTTCTTTTTATCTGACTGCTGCTGTTCTGCTTCTAGCACCAGATAGGTGGGGGTGGTGTGAACTCTGGGAGGGTAGGGAGGTGGCAGCTAGTCTCAGTGCCTAAGGCTTCCATTCTCTGCTCGGCAGTGAGGGCTTAATCCACCGTTTTCAGCCTTCTTCCCTCAGTCTTTTCTCTGAGGTCTCTGCTGTGAGTATTGGGTTCAGCCGTGTTATATGCTTCTCCCTCAGCCCTGTGGGTCATAAGCCGAGCCCTAGCAATCCGAGTTGTTCCCTCTCCCGCAGCTGCGGTATTTCCAGGATGCAGGGAACTCAGAGCACTGAGCTAGGTCTGCGTCCTGCCCCTGCGCTGCTCCGCCTAGGCACTTCTCCCTTCCATCCTCCCCCACTCCCGCGATTCTCCCACCTTTAGATCAATTCATTAGTGGGACTCTTCGTCTTGCCTGTCTGCTGTGCACGGAGTCCTTTTTGGAGTTATTGTTGTTTGATTAGTTGTAAATTTCAGGGGAGCTTTACAGAGGCTCACCTCACACTGCCTTTTTGATGACTATCTTTTTTTTTTTTTTTAACTGGGTAGAATTTTGTTGAGGGACAGAATATTTAGGTAGACACAAAGTATCTCACACCAAAGTAGACTCAAACTATCTCCAGCTAAGTAACACATTAATTACAAAGATGAAAGCAGCAATTGTATAGTGGAGAAACCTAATTGTATAATATAATACAACATTAATTAAATGGTCAACGGTAACATCATTAAGTTGGATCTCGTATCTATGCTTGTAATGCACTAAGGAAAGCACAACATCTATGTTAATCCCGGCTAAGATGCAAAATCTAAATTTCATCATGAGGAAATTTTAGACAATCCCAAATTGAAGAATATTTTACAAAATCAGTAGTTTGTACTGTTCAAATTGTCAAGGTCTACCAATAAAAGAAAGCTGAATAATTTCTAGCTTAAAGGATTCTAAAGACTCATAGCACTATGTGATACCAGATTGTATCTATCCTGAGAAAAAAATAGTTATAAAGATTATCCTTGTGTCAATTTACAAAATTTGAATATGAACTGTTGATTAGCCATGAGTACTGTATTCCTGTGCAATTGTGTGGTTTTGATCATTTTTGTTCTTTGTTCTTTGGAAGGCATACTGAAATATTGAAAGGAAACAGGAAACAATGTCTCCAATTCTGTTTCAAACAATTCAGAAAAAAACATTTATATGTACAGAAGATAGAAAGATAGAATGATAAAATAATATAAACAATTAGTAAATCAAGATAAAGGGCTTATTGGAGTATTAGGAATATTCTTGCAACTTTTTTTGTAAGTTTGAAATAATACTAAAAAACTTACAGGAAGAGTAATACACAATTGCTCTTTTGAGGATTAATAAATACCCTTTCAATTTTGCTAAGTATAATGTTAACTTCTGCAAACACTGTTTAGAAAGGGAGATCAAAGATTACACTAAAGCTAACTGGTAATCATATGTAAATTTTATAGGAACATTTTTAACACTTTGGCACATACACTATTATTTATGGAATTATATTTTTATTTTACTCCAGTTTGTAGTTAAAAAGGGACCCCTCTATAATTTGCACCATTTTTCCTCTGTAATTTGTCTGTAATATGATGTTTTCATAAACACTATTTCAATATCATATTGAAAATTTAGAAACTGTGGTTCAGCATCTGTAGATGTTCTGTTT
This sequence comes from Rhinolophus hipposideros, assembly GCF_964194185.1. Taxonomy (NCBI): domain Eukaryota; kingdom Metazoa; phylum Chordata; class Mammalia; order Chiroptera; family Rhinolophidae; genus Rhinolophus; species Rhinolophus hipposideros. The sequence continues at coordinate 55,611,179 of NC_138049.1, read as the reverse complement.
TGTATGATTTCCAAATTCAGATTCTATTCCACAACTTTTTAAGTCATCCCATAGAACATTATTAATTTGCACCTTTGCTATTCAATTGTTTTGGCCAGTAAAATATGCTAGTTGGTGATGAAATGTGTTCTGCTTCAACAACACAGATTTTCTTCAAAAACTCAGAGGTCAGAGCAAAACATATGGGTTCAAACATTTTGAATTGAAGAAAACATTGAAGTGACATATTTTTACCATTTCACAATTCTCTTTTCCTAGACCACAACTTCCTTCAGTTGATTCCAACTAAATAATTCATTGTTTATTTATATACAGTCATTCATAAAGTAAACATGGAATGTTGTGCTTAGTGCATTAAAGTTTAATATGACATGGTGTATGAGTCAGGGGAGTTTATTCATAAACAATAATAGCAATAACTTCAAATATGGAAGTTATCAGATTTAAACACATCCACGTCTTTTTAACCAGCACAATCTGGTTCATCACTCCCAATGTTAAGTGAATTAAAAGACATTTCAAAACAAACATTCTCTCATCATTTAATTTATTTTTTCTATAGTGTCCATACATCGTCATTAGATACATGAAGTTATTTTCAATTAATCAAAATTAGAAATTTTCTGTGTCACAGATACTGCTACCAAATAAACAGCTATCAAGAATAGTGTCCGGAACATATGGCACCAATTTTTAGATAATTTGCTCTGTTGTTTATAATATTTGAATACAGAAAATCATAAAAATACATTAAATATTCTTCTTGGCTATATGAGCTATTAGAATATATCTTTGTACTTTATTTTGTATTCCTAAATCAATTAAATGCTACTGGTATCTACCTGGTAGGTTTTCCTTTTTAGATTCCAATTTTCTGCTGTTTCTGTAAGAAAGTAATAATCATTATACCCTCATCTCTCACAAGTAGTGTGCCTGATGATCAGGTTGACCTTCTTGGCATAATTAATTCAAGATCTAAGCTGTCCTCATTTTAAGATATCCTCAATTATACAGGGTATAACTACTTTTATGTTGGTTTCTGGTTTAGTTTTTATTTAAATTGCAATTTATTTGAATGGTAAAATGGTGTGTTATTTTCCACTGGTACCTAAAATATTACCAATTTATGCATATTTTTCTAAAATATATTAATGGTATACTTGTAAGTATAGTTTACATTATTAACATATTACCTTATTGCATATTTTATGTGCATGCTAACTCCATTATTTCACCTATATATAAAATGAAGCTTAAGAGCTAGGCTGTTTTAAGACAGGATCCGTGTTTTCTCCATTATTTACCCTGTTCTTTCTAGTAGCTAGCACTGCACTCTTAACCAATTACTGTCTTCCAAATTGGAAGTTCCTACTTCATTCCAACTATTTTTTATAGTATCGGGATGTGAAAGGACATCACCACCAATGCTCAGAGGGAGTAAGTTTTGAAAGTGATGTATAAGGACCGACCAAAATGACATAGTTAAAAAGTTGTATTTGGAAAGAAAGGCAAAATTGAGTTGCCTTACTTTCTACTAACTTTCATCCAATCAGATGTTGAATGCTTGGGAACAATGGACTCACATATTTGCAAGGAAACAGATGCTGTTTCTATTTTGTAATATGTCTATCACAGAGATTTACGCATCATTATTTAAAAGCTCATGGTAGTTACCCTAGTAGGACGTAAAGTAGAGAGTAATGGCTATTCATTGAGCACTTAAGCTACACCACACCTATGCTAGGCACTTACCAAATGCCAGAATTGTCATATACCGGGGGTGCCAATAAAATGTATACAAGTGGACACTTTGGTCAACATTTCTCAAGCAGTAGTTTGCCATAATCATAAGTTTCTGGAATCTGATGGTAACCACTTTGAGTACCTCTTGTAATTGCAGAAGTAAAACATGACTTTTACTTACCTTTGTTATTGGTATATATTGAGTATTATAATTTTAATAGTTTTTTTCTTTTTTAAAATGTATATATATTTTTGGCTCCCTCTGTATATTAGGTATACAGTGTTTAATTTACGTGCTCAAATTTGAAGAATGGGATCCTCTTTATTCCATTTTTTGGGGTAATAATAGTTAACATTTATAATTTACTAAATGCAAGGTAGATGTTATTAATAGCTTTGTTTTGCAGATGAGGAAACTAAATCCTAGAGAGTTTAAATGTCTCATGAGTAAAAAGTGGAGCCAGAAGGCTGTCTCCAAAACTCATGCCTGTAACGTCTACATTCTATTATTCCATTTTTTCTGAAAACTAGATGGAGGAACAGATGAATGGAGAAATAATTATGCACACACAACAGGAGAGATATAGTCTCTGTGCCATTCAACATACTTCAATTATGTTCTATAAGCATTTCTTGAGAACTTACTGTTTACCAAGGAATGCTTTAAAAAGGCAAAAAAATGGATAATTTCTTCTAGGGCCACGTAACATACTTCAATTCAAATCACTAAACAGGTAAAGTTTACTACATACCAACTGCTATCCTCATTCCAATAGATGCAAAGATTTTTGCCTTGTATCGGAGCTTATAACGTTGTTGGAGATAAACAAATTTATGTCACTTGGTGGGGTAGATACAGTAGGGCACCAAAGCGACGTGCATGTTCGGGGAGAGCTAGGTAAGTCTCAAAGGAAAGATCAAAATTTTGAATTGGAGCAATGGTAAGGGAATACCAGATATCAAAAACAGCACACTGAAACACAGAAGTGTGAATTAACATGCTATGTTCAGAACATGACCAGAGTATTGGGTGTTGGATTAAACAGGTTGAGCGATTATAAAATGAATCTGGAGATCAGACAGGAGCCAGAAATAACAACCGGTACTAACGAGCCATGGTATTATTAGTTAGCTTCGCTCAGAAAGAATATACTGTCCTAAAACCATTGACTTGCAAATATATGTTGATTGGCAGAAATAGCAAGAATTGACCAGCAGGACATCCATCTAGTTATTGGACCCTCCACTCAATATGCATATGCTGATCGGTGGCTTCAGAAAAGGACAGTAACTCTTTAAGAAGCTGGAAGAGAAGTCCACTCACACCCTATCTTAAAATGAGCCGCAGTACCATTATTCTACCAGTCGTCATCTAATAAGGTGAAATCACCCCCTGTCCAGACATAAGGTGCTGACAACACTTGAGCTAACTGCAGTCATTTCTCTCCATGAGCCCTTGGCCCCAAGATAGTGGTAACTTTGGATTTAGTTTCTTTGTCTTGCTACTCTCATTTTTGGGGGGCTTGCAAATATGACCCCAGACTGTAGTCTCGTTAGCGTTGGAGTTGTCACAGGAGCCTTGCATGGCATGCAGACTTGGATTCCACATCATTGTTTTACTCATTTGATAAGAACTCTGCTATCTCTTCTTAGAAATCACTTGGCTCACTATTATCTTAGTCACTACAAAACTCGCTTTTCAATTGTGAATCTTGACATATTCCCTCAAATTTTCTTGCATTTCTGGTTCACCTGCCATCGTCTGTCCTACTCTATTGTGCCAGCTTCATGGAATGACTTGCTCTGCCTTTTCCTTGCTTTCTCTTGCTTCTAACATAAACCAGCATGCCTCATATCATGTCCAAGATAGGAAAATTTATACCATCTTGTTGTGGGGCCCTTGCAATCTCCAGGATATTAGACAGTGATAAATCCGCATCTCCTTATACCAGTTAAAGACACAGAGCTTCCTAGAGCAGATTCCACAAGTGGAACACACAAAATATTACTAGGAGATCTTCCTAATCATGACATAGGCTAAAAGTTTCCTTCTGCAAAAACCAGAGCATCTGATAAAAGTTTCATTTTCTAAGAAATACCTTTTATTTTATAACTACTAAGAACACCAACAACAAGATGGAATTGGCTGCCTTTGATTTAACACTTACCAAAAAGAATTGGGATACGGTACTTAACCCTCATCTTATATCTATTCTTAAGAGACTTAATCCAAGATAAGCGGTTACTTTTGGAGTTAGTGGTGACTGGGATGGGAATAGAAGAAGATGTCTGGGGTGCTGCTAATGTTCTTTGTCTTAACCTGAGTAGGGTTAAACAAGTGTTCACTTTGTAAAAATTCACTCAGTGTATATGTATAATTTGTTCCCTTTTTGTTATATTTGGAATAATTCAGTAAAAGGGTTTATACAAAGCAGTATGTGTATATTAAAATGTATAATAAAAATGATCAATTCAAATAATTATGTTGGGTGATTTTTTTAGAGAATTAAGATAATCTAGCTTATAAAATATAAGCAACCTTTTCCTTTATTTGTTATTTTGTTTGTTCCCCAAAATTTCTGTCAATTAAAAATAATATTCCTATCCATATATGTGTGTATGTGTATATATATATTAATATATATATATTATTTTTAAATTAATGAGTTATTTAGTTCAATTAAATAATTAAAAATTGAATAACACACACACATATGTATGGAAACATACGACTATAGGCTATAGTTATTTATAGACAAGAAATTAAAGAGTTATATGACTTAAATTTTATATCCCTAGTATTCATTTCAGGCTATATCAAATATTTAATACCAGCTATTCTTTGGGACTTGTTAGCATATCTTTTAAAACTTGCCTGCGGCAGTTACAAGAATGAATGTAAAAGTGGTTTTGATTATCGTTTTGAATTGTCAACCTTGACAGTTTGGGTGGGATTTATGGGCATGAAGAAAGAATACAGATACTCACACCAGTGTACCTTTATCCTTTTCCTGGGGAAGAGTCTTTCCCAAAATAACCAAAGAGCTTGTTATTTGTCAGAAGAATTACAGAGCAGAACTCTTTGGGGGTAACCTGGGGCATGAGAGTCTGGAAACAAGAATCTACTAGTGATCGGTTTGGATCTACAGACACACACTATGACATGTTTTGTTTTTATTAAATTTGCTTCTTAGCCAACTTAAAACCCAATTTATTTTATAGCCACAATCAGGAAAAACAGAATACTCTAAACCTTTATTGCTGTATTATATTATTCAGAAATATAAAAAGAAATGACATTCAAAACTAGAGGGCAAAAATAAAATGGGTTAACATGTGGCTTGCTGTTAAAGCAAAGGCCAATCAAGTCATTATTTCTCTTATATAAACTTTCTGTGTCCAGAAGATTTCGAGAAGCTGGTCAGGAGTAGTGCCCCCTCTCAGGAGGGACCTGAAAGAAACGTAAATAACTAGGAATTTTAGGACTCTAGCAATTCAGCAGTGTCCCTGCAAGAATGTTTGTATTCTCTTTCCTAATGCCTAACCAATGCTTTAATAATTCATTAAAATGGGGATTCCAAAGGATTGGCTGTTGAAATGCCTATCTTGTTTTCATGGGGTCAGTTTCTGACTAAGCTCTTCTATGTTCTGATACTAAAGCATGAATAAAATATATTGGTAAGAGGATGAGGATGCCAGAGTAAGAGAGCTGAAGAACGCCGCATTCAGGTTTTCCCTTAAACTCTCACAATTTGATTGGAAGCTGAATTTCACGATTCTTTATTATTACCACCTATGCATCATAATTGCTGAGGCATAATAGCATCCATCCTTACAGTGAGTCTGCATATAGCTTTACCCTGAAATCCTCATGTCTTTGTGAGGCATACATTTTTTTTTTCATTTAAGTCTTTTTATTACAGTGGTGCCAGCTACTGCTGCTATCGTTAAATGCCTGTCAGCATTTCCATTATAAACCTTATTTTCAGGGGATTTACAACCTAGCCATTTTAATTCACATTCGGCTGAAAGTTGCCATCGAAATTCTCAACATACAGTAGGTGCTGTTTTCTTTTATCACCAAATTTTATTGGAATCTGTTTATCTGTCTGAGATTTAGCAATGTGTAAAACCATAACACTGACACGGAAGAAAAGTAGAGATGTTTTGGTAGGTATTTTCTAAAGTAAAGCTGCACACATGAAAAACTAGACGGGAGTTGTAAAAATTGTCACACCTTTGACAAGCAAAAGTCCTAATGATTTGAAACCATTATTATTTGTAGTGTACTAATATTTTATACTCATAGTTTTAAAAGTATATTTTACCATGAACACCAATTCATATCATGAAAAATGATGGCCAATTCAGCATAGCATCCTGTTCACTCTAATAGGCATATTGGCATCATGAAATAGAATGTAAAGCCATATCCTTTTGATAGTAAAATGAAAATTTTTAATGTGCATATTTGACATCTATTTTTTAAAAAAATTCTATCTAATCTTGCTTTTATTCCTCATGAAAGAAACCATGCTTTTTTTTTTTCAAAATATAAAATGTTTTTATATCATCTGGCTTCTTGAATTCATTTTTATTGTTGGAATAAGTATATACTGGTCATTTTTAAACACTCTAAAAACAATATTGAATAAACGCATGTTAAATAAACAGAAAAAAACAGATCATCGCAGGTTTAATTGCTGTTGAATGCAATAAGAAAACACAAGAACAAGCAATCTAAAGTTGTAGAGATTTTATGGCAATGAATACAAGCAGATATGGCAAGACAGAGCCCATGATGAGCACACTTAGCTAAATGACAAAAAACAAACAAAAACCTTCATGCAAATCATACAACACAAGCATAAAAATATTTGGAACTTATCCAAAGAGTAAGAACAATTCGTTGAAAAGAAATAACTGTAAAAATAGTGGCCTGATTGTCCTTATTATAGGATTATCATTTAGCACTCCCCCGATGCTTAGAGTTGATTAGATGCTTTACACTACCTCATTTAAGAATCCTAATAGCTTTGTGATATGAGAATTATCATTATGCTCATTTTACATATGAAGAAATTTAGGCTATGTATATGAACGTTGTTTACCCAGCCAGACAGAATGAGCTGACAGAGCCCAAACTTAACCCAGACCTGCCTAATTCTTAAGCCTGTGACCCCTTGGTCAAAGGTATACAAATTGAATGCAAAGAGGATATATTCATTTTGCACATGCATGTGTGTGCATCTAAAATATAAAAATAAGAGTATATTACACTTAACTGGCTCTCCACTTCTCTGTTTCTTTATGTCTACAACACAGTGGCTAGATATCTAGAAGAAAATACTTTTTCAGTAAGCACAAGTCAATGAACCAGTGATCTGCTGCCCAGATTTCCATTCTTTATAGTGCAAGGCATGGAACCTTCTACTGATGCATTTTTACAAGATTATTCTTTTCAACATCTGCAATTTGCTTCTTGAATTTGAGATTCTCCCCCCACCCACTCCCACCATATTATTTATACAGATTTGTCACAAGTTTTAGTGACCATTAGTAAAACTGATTTCAGGTTAAATCCAGTAAGATGAGTTGCTATCACCATTTTTCAAATCTGACATCTAATTTTGACCATTTTTAATACGGGAACTGAATTTAAGGCAATATTAGGACCAACTCTGGTATCCTTCTAAGATTTTGACCACACCCCTGAGTCTGTAGATTCAAACCTTGATCTTTCATAGTATCGTATTTCTCTATTAGAGCTATGGCTCTAATTTACTGTTTTAGATACCAGACATCTTGGTCTTGGATCTAGAATAGAATTCAGTGAATACTTCAGTTCAGACCTCTACTGAAAAGTTTAACTATGAGAGTTTTTTTGGTCCATTTTCTTTAGATAAAAAATGATGTCTTTATTGGTACAAAATCCTTTGTTCTGCTAGGACTTCCTTCATTGGCATGTGTTTTCAGATTGTCATAATGTCCATTAACAATTTTTATATAACTATCTTAAAATTATTGGTTACAGTCAGAGTATAATCAGAGCTGTTTGCCTTGCTTTGAGTGTGTTAAGTTTCTTACAAGTTCTCATCAAGCTAATCCTAGGAAACCACCTCCATCAGCCTCATTTTAGTTCGCTGGAATTATGCAAACGACACACAACCGATATCTGCCTTACTAAAGACATCTTCAAATATACTAAGGTTCACATCTATGATAATGAAACTACTATTGTAGAGAAACTGTTTATTCTAAATTTATCCTTTCATCTTTTTCTTTCATCCTCCTTTTTTCCTTATCTCCTACCCTTCCTAATTCCCTCCTTACCAAATCATGGTCAGAGAAGGTACACAAAACTGCTCAGTGTTTTTAATTAATTTTTTTTATTTCAATAAAAAATATTATTATTACACTCTTGGAAAATAAATGAATTTTCCCCCTATATAATATATTTTTACAGTTTCATCACCTTCATAATATTTTTATTGTGGAGATGAGGAAACCCATGAATCTCTACTTCTATAATACTATATTTATTGTGGACCCTCTTGACATCCTTCATGGAATTCATTACATGGTATTATAGTTGGCAAACTAGCTGTCTCTCCCATTATTTTTCATCACTGTAATCATAAGATAGTTTCCAATACTAAACAAATGCTCAATAAATTATATTTATTTATTTGAAAAAATACTCCCCAAAATGAGGGAGCATTGTTTATAAAGCATATGACATCCATCATCAGAGAAATGGGGAAATAAAATAAGAGTACATTCGTATAATTATGTAACATAAAAAAGTATCGTAGATCTTCCTGGTATATTCTTAACAGGTAAAGCAAGTTGCAGAACTATATCAGGAATTCATTTGGTTAAACACACACACACACACACACACACACACACACACACACACACACACACATCTCACTACATACCACACACATCCCGATGGAAACATGTACACATAGGCCTGTTTAGTAGTTACCTGTAAGAGCTCATTTGGAGCTCTTTTTGAAGGAGTACAATGTGTGAGGGCTGTGTGCCGAATGGTAGTGCCTTCCTTCTTTCTCTCCTAGGGTATACATGGATATCATTATAAATGAAAATTTTGCAAGACTTATAATTAAAAACAGCAATCTTATGCCCCTACCTTTTGCCCATGTCAGATGTCAGTTTATCATAGGTCATTTAAAAAAATAATGTCTTACCATATTACCTTTAATCATTTCTGTTTCTTTTGCCACCATATTTCTAAATAATTTGATAACACTATTGTTTCTTGATTTTCAGTTTAGTATTATTTATTATTATTTTTACTAGGGGTCTCTCTGAATACACTCCATCACTCTCATCCTGCCCTATTACATCTTAACTTTGTTTATGTCAGTCTTCATTGTTTTCATTGTTACAACTTTGATATTTGAGACCTACGATAGGAGACCATATAGTCCAGCAAGGATCATCCTTTCATTTTCCTACTCCAAGATTGGTTCTAATAAAATAGGAACTGTTTGCATCTGACATCATCTTATCTTCCTTTCTAGCTTGGCCTGTTGACTTGGAGGGGCAATGTTTTCCATCACCCCCTGCTCTCATATAGCCCCTTGGTACACCTCTTCAGCTAAGATGAGGAAAAGTTTGACTAAAAGTTTCTCAACAGGAGAAGATATATTTGTATTTTCTAAAAAGGTCCCCTGTTAGCTCCAAAAGACCTCTCATTGATTAGATTCTTTGTGGCATATTAAAAGTATTGGTAAAACCTCGGGCATAGAGGTACATTGGGACAGAGGGATATATTCAACAGGACTTTCTTACTTGCAAGTGAAGAAACTCAAACTTCCTTGAGGACATTATAAAAACTTATCAGTTCACGCAGTTTTAGCTGGATACAGCAACTTAACAATGTAATCGAGAGTCTATTTATCTCAATACAAATAACCACCAAAATGAGATATCACCTCACACCCATTCAGATGGCTATTATCAAAACAAAACAAAACAAAACAAAACAAAAAAAAAATAAATAAAAACATAAAATAAGTATTGGTGAAGATGAAGAGAAATTGGAGCCCATGTACTCTGTGGGGGAATCATAAACTGATGAAACAGCTATAGAAAACAGTATGGCAATTCCTCATAAACTTACAATTAGAGCTACTCTGTGATCCAGCAATCTCACTTTTCACTATATATCCAAAAGAAGTAAAAGCAGGGTCTCAAAGAGATACTTATATATCCATGTTCGTAGAAGCATTATTTACAATAGCCAAGAGGTAAAAACCACCCAAATATGCATCAAGGGATGAATAAAGAAAATTTGGTATATACATACAATAGAATATTATTCAGCCTTAAAACTGAAAAAAGAAATCTTGTTGCATGCTACAACACAGATGAACCTTGAGAACATTACGCTAAGAGAAATAAGCTATACACAGTATGACAAATACTTTATGATTCCAGTTATATGAGGTCCTTAGAGTAGTCAAATTTACATAAACAGAAAGTAGAATATTAGCATCAGAGTCTGGAGAGAGAGAGAAAAGGGTAGTTGTTCTTTCATGAATATAGAATTGCAATTTCCAACATGAAAAAGTTCAGAAGATCTGTGAATATAGTAATATACTTGACACTAATAGGTAAACAATGTTAATATACTTAAATTAATGCTACTGAACTATACACTTAAGAATACTTAAGGTAAATTAAGGTAATACTTAAGGTAAATTTTATGTGTTTATCACAACTAAAAATTTTTAAAATCATTTCAAAAAAGATTTTTTTTTTCCATCTCTCATTGACTTCAGTCTTAGACAGGTCTTTTCCATATAGTAACTGGATAGATACTAGCCGTCCAATATGCAAGTTCTTTAAAGCTCATTATTCTAGAAGAAAAGAGAGCCTCTTTCCTGTCAGCTTATGGAAAAACTCAAAAGAAGAATTGATTGGAGAGCACTGAGACACAAGAACTGGGGAGTGGTAGTAGCAGCAACTACGGAGAGCAGATATCATCCCTCCGGAACCCCATGTAGCAGCATTGCTATGGAATAGAGAGATAAATCTGCTACGAAACCCTGTCTTCAGGGAGAAAATTCCATTGTTGCAAGAAATTTGACCAAAGACTTGAGTCTTCTAAACTGTGATTGATTTTTTCTTTTGATAGCCTTTTCCCAATTCCTCCTTTCCAAAATGGCAGATATGCTAATGTTTCCTAGTTCTACCCTCTATTTCAAGATACCTGAACATTTATTCAACAAGTCATTCCAAGTACTTATTAGTGCAAGACACTCTATTGAAAGCTAGAAATTAGGAATTTGGAGTTAAAAGTCATAGCCCTGCGAACTGTATTTTATTGCAATGTAAAAACAAGTTAATAGCTATAGTACATGATTATAGGCTCTGATAGAAACGTGAACAGAATTCTGAGAGCACATAAGAGGGATGTTTCACTCACGAGGGAATGGGGAAATTGAGGATATTTGGTAAAGAAACCTGCATGAAAGCTATTTGAACAGAATCATGAGGAGTAAGGCTTATGTAAGAGTCCCAAAGTAGGTAAGATGGAGAAGTTTGAAGTGGAAGTTTGAAATAAAGGGATGTTTCAGCTATTGTGTGCAGAGCATGGAGAGGTGAGAGATCAAAGCATATTTAATTTTCAAACATTTTAATATGATGGAACATGGAAACAAAGGGTTAACACAGAGCCATCTAGTCTAAGGATCCAGACCTCTTAGTCTAAGAAAAGCAGCATAGGTTTTATTCTGAAGGGTATGACAATTCACTGAAGGCAGAAATCATAAAGAACACCAAATCATAAATGACTAGTTAAGGAGTTTAGGGAAGTGCCATATCAGTTTTCCATTGCAGAAAAATTAACCTACAGGTCCACGGCAAAGGCTTTCATTGAGAGGATAGTGAAACTTGACAGTTGCTTTCTGATTCCAAAGACCCAACTTCCTCCTATTTTTTCAGGCGGCCTCTCTGGAACTTCCAGAAATAACTGATAGGTTTATCCTGGTGCTTTAATTCAGTTGATAACCATGAAAGAATATGTTGTTTCTCCCACCCCCACCCTTAGCCAATGCTCACTTAAGGTGTCCAAATTCCTAGCAAACTTCCAGAAGATAAATGGTTTTGTCATAACTACACTGAATCTCCTTGACTTCTGCACAGTTAATGTAAACAGCAAAGTAATTCCAAGTCCAGAGTTGGATTCTAGTGCTTCATCATACCTAGACTGGCTTCCAGAACATACAAGTAAGACCACAGACACCCAGCTTTAAATATGGAGGTTTTAAAAACACTAAATCACTTGTAATTTCCTCAATATATTTCTATCCTATCTTTTAATGTTTTCTCTATATTCTATTATTGATGAGTTAAATTTATTTGAGTAGGCTTCTTGGTACAGGTTCAAGAACTTGAACTTTTTTTTTCCCAGTAATAATAGCATTCTCTGGTCACTATCTTATGAACATACAACATTAATATGAGTATGTGCTTAAAATATTGAAAATAAAACCTGGTGGAAATTTTCAGTAATATTTAACTTTGATAATGTAATATGTTATATTAAGAGACAGAGCCTTATTCACACTAAAAGAATTATTCCATCGATCCATAAATAGGTCAAGCCATTCATAAACCAAAATTCTGACAAAAAGTTTAAATTGATATTCTTTATTTGATCTCTCAGAAGGTTTTTATTATTTAATATGTAGTGAGATTTATATATGAATTGGTAACTTATTGGTTTTCAAACTTTAAATTGGTTACTTATTGAGCATAGTAGTTATAATGTATTTTTCATCAATATATACTGCACCATAAATATACACTATTTTGTCATTTGCTTTAAAATCAGCAAAGCAAGCAAAATACTCTTAAAGTAGTTTATGCAGGCAACATTGGCCTTCCAGATTGCTCAGAGAAGATATATCATTCTATTTGGGATGAAGTAAATGTACATAAACTGAGACTCTATATTAACTAACATCACTGTTACAGAGTTTCTAAAATACCATTCTAAATAACATTTCATCTGTGATAATCATGAAAAAGCAATACTATTTACCCACGATTAATGCAGTAATAAAACAGGTAAGAATTTGAACTTGAAATTTTAATGTGGCGAATTCTATTGAAAATTCAATACTTAAAATACATATAAAAACATAGGGCAAACATATAAAGTAAAGTAAGTTGTGGTTTAGAAACCCATTATCTTAATATATTTGGTTATACTCCAAAATGTAGCTTTAAGGTAAAACTCTGAAGAGATTGATTCAAAACCTCATATTTTCTACAAAAACAGCCTAAAATTAACTGCCTCCTTAAATCTTTATCACTGAGAACTTTAGGTTTTTCCTATTTTTAGGACAGACTACAATGTCAAAAAGAGGTATGCTTTTTATTTATTTTACTTTTGTCATTCATTAGGATAAACTAAACTAATTCTGTGAAAAATAACACCTCTAGTTCACGCTAATATTTTTTATTTAAATAAATTAATCGACTGGTACAAAGGAACACTACAGTTCTACTTCGTGTGCATAACCAATTAGATAAGGATTCAGCAAGACAGGGATTCCTATAAAAGGGTTAACAAAGAGACACTGATGAATTCTGGCTTCATGATTTTTATCTCCACTATATTGCAAATATAAGGAGGAAAAAATAGGTCAAATAACTATGTTTTATCTTATTAGTTACTTATTTCACTTTAATTCACAGTGAATTTCATATACTATGAAATGTCAAAAGCAACCTTGGATTGTTTCATGCAGTAATGATATAGTTAAGCAGCTCCTTTAAATAAATGTGTCAAGTTTCATTCATCTTAGATCCAGATGATATGAGAAAACTTCACATTCTCATGGGGAATGATGGGTGGAAGAAAAATTACTCATTCCAATTGCACTGATGGTAAACACAGATGAGAGTCAGAATCTTGGATTTTAGCTAAAAAAGATTCCTATAGTGAAAGAAAAGATGTGGGTATCATAAAAATACTGATAAAAGATTAAAAATAAAAGTATTTTTAATAATTATCCAGGATTCATATCCTAATCACAGGTTATTATAATGCGTGCATACAATAATATCAGTGAGATTGACCATGTTAATTTTCATAAAATACATTTGCAATTTTCAAATTGCTACATAAAATGTAAAATTCTTGTTAAAAAATCTAGTTTCTGTATCCGAAATGAGTTTAGAATTCTAATAATACTTAGTAGTGCAAAAATTGAATCCTCCAAAATCTTATTCTCTACCTCCCTTAAAAGGGCACCTTTCATATATTTTTTTAATCTCTCTTAAATTTAATCTTTGGAAGAGTAGCAGGTAACCCACTGAACCAGAAAAATCGCTTTCTCCCACAGACTGAAAGAACTTTGTTCTATGGGAAGCCATAAAGAATAGTGGCTGGTAGAACAACAGTTTCCTGTTGTTAGGGAACTACTGATTCATTAAGAACTCTAATGCCATAATACATTTGTCTCATGTTTCATTGACCGAATCTTTTGTCTTCCTGTCTACTACTCTGGGGCCACAGAGGAGAGAGGTTATAGTCATATGCCACTAAGGTAGTTTTTAAATTGCAAAAGTGAAGAAACGTGCTCTGAATCCATTACCTTGTTTCTTCATATAGAAGGAGCCAGGAAGGTAACTCAGAAACATAAATGCTGATTTATACATTAATGTCTTATTCAAAACATCCATCCCAGACCATTTAGGAATCTACCTCCAGGGCCATTTTTTTATATATCAGTATGAAATGCTCAAGAAAGGTTTGTATCCATTGTCTTTCCATCAACCCTTTTTTCCCCCAGGAAGTGGACTGATATGAGTATAACTGTAGCCCAGAATATCCTCAAGGTTACAAATAATTTAGCAAAGATAGTAAACAATGTCTCAGCTAAGGATGATGGCATGGCCGAAGAGCTAGACCCACCAGATAATTCTATGGGCTTAAAAAAATCTATAATAGCAAAGATTCATTTGTCTTTTTGGTGCAAGAGACATTAAAATGCTGACTACTTGAAATGTGACCGATTAATAGCGATAGAATTACAATACGACTTAACGTTTATATTTTCAGATATTTGTAGTTTTAACACTAAACATTTAAAATTATATATATATATATATATATATATATATATATATATATATATATATATATATATAATTTTAAATTAGTACATGTGAAAGATTTTCTAGAGTAAGCTCAATGGTGTGTGGAGCTTATACCCCCTTACAAGGGTCAATTATTAAATTTTCAGGACTTTTGGTGGTTTAAAATAACTTATTAGAAATCAAATTACATAGGCTTACAATTAAACTCACAACCTATTACTTCCAAATTATTTTACCACATTTACTATGCTCTTGATGTTATTTATAACTATTGTGTAAATATGGTGAAAATACTCTATAATCGTGTGCTACTGGGAATCATCTCTAAACTCCTCATTAAATGACGTTATATCAGTAGCTAGAAATTGGCCAAGGTGGCAGTAAGTTCAACAAAGAAATCAGCAAACACTATAATAAGCCTTTATTTTCCCCTTCTTCTGGAAAGTTAATTGTTAAACTTTACCAGCATACCACTGACTCTAAATCCTATGTAAAGCAGTGAACTGATGAGAGCTACCTGTGTGGGAAAAAAGGATACCAATGAGATAACTAAGAAGAATAAAAGAGAGGCCTAGGCTGCTATTGTAGTCGCTGAAACTTGAGAAAATACTAAATTTGAATTGCAAAATACTTTTTATTTACCATTACAGCTGAACTGAAGGCTGGAAATAAGAGAGACAAAACTCCATGCAATTTCTCTAATTCTTTCTAAACATTTTAATGAATATTAAATTATTATAATTTTGACTTATTTGCATTTACCAAATGCTATTCTGTTGGAGGTATTAGATGTTCTATAAATCTATCTATTGTCTGTTTATGGATATAGTAGTACTGGGTTTTTTTCCCCCTAAGGCAACAGAATTTGGTCTTATGTGGCATTTTATGTACCCTGAGTTACATAAAGAAGTCAGATGTAAATCAAGATCAGAAATATGAGATTGTGGAAAGGTTTATGATTTTAAAAATAAAAGGTTTCTTTATCTCATAATGAACCATGCCCTTAAAAACACTCAATGATACGATTTATTCAATATGTGGCATTAATCCATCACATACTGCCTAGACCACTCCTTTATTGGGATGCTACTGTTTTAATAAGTTTTAGTTTGCAATTAATCTGGAGATTGGATAAAGCAAATTTAAAGACAAAATTTAAATACCTAGAGAAAAAGTAGCTTTATATTTTTTCTTTATCTATGGGTATTACTGAAAAATTAATTTATTTCATGTGATCAGGTACATTTTTCTAGGGAACAGACATGGTTGTAATGGACTAGAATTGTTGCTGATGTCAAGTGATTTAGACATAGTATGTCCATGGAAATGGAAATATTTATGATCACATTCATAATGTGGTTCTTCCAAACAATAAAACTTTGTTATATTTTTTAAATAAAAGCTGTTATATTTTTAAGTTAAAAGCTGGCCATTTTTTATCTTTTTATATAACTGGGAATATTAACATTCTCTAACAAATTATATGTTTACATAAGTATCCTTGAATAATAATGATTAGATTATTTTGATCATTTGTTTTTATAATGTTATGCTATGGCTTATAAACTTCACAACCATTATGTATATCATTCCCAAACATTTAGTAATTCTGAAATAGTTCTGATTTTATGTCTTAGGGAGAGTTTGGTCAACAGACCTTTGCTAAAAAAAGTCATCTCTAAGGGACTATATATATAAAATCAAGTGCCTTTCTTCTCCAAAAAATGTAACATTCTGTATAGTTAATGCTTCTATACTCTTCTACTGGAGCAAAGTGGCATTTTTACCTCAAAAAAGTATTTTCTATGACTACATATTCTCCTTAATGAATGTAAAAACTTTAATTTGAAATTTTTAAAAAATCTAATTAATTACATGCAAAAAAGTTGAGTTTCACACTTAAAATAATGTTCATAATACCAAAACATTTTTTATTTTGAATTGATGTTCCTTTGCTGCCGAGAAGTATTAAAAGCATTTATAAGTCTAGGAAACTTGATTGTACAGAAAAGATTTAATTCCTCTTTTGTTACTGATTTTTATATGTGAGCATAAGTGGAATAACTCATGTGATTGCTTCACAAATGAGTTATTTGTATTTTTTGACTTGTGTAAATAAAATTCATATGCTATTTTGTTTTTTATGAACTTACCTTTGCATATACAGGGGTTAATATAAATAGGCAAGGACACGAGAATCAACTTAACTGTACGTGAGTCTTCATGTCTTAGAAAAGTTGTATATAATATACTTAGTGAAGTCCTTCAGGATTATTATTTAAATTCATTTATATGACCTTTTCATATAGGGAACAGACTTTTGATTTTAAGCCACTCTCTAGTAGTTATGAGACGGTACTGTGAAAATTAGCCAGTGGGTATCCTTTACTGATGATAAATAGGAATGGAAGAAATAAAGAAAATGAATAGAAAGAGAATATGATAGGGAGAAAAACATCTTAACAAAACTTTACTTTTAGCATAAAATTGCTGCCTCTTTTCAGCTTACATTAATATTGCATTTGTATTCACCATGCATGTTATTTTGGCATTAATATATATTATGATCACTAATGCCTAATAACACAGACTGTAGTTTCTTTTGGCTTCAAAACATACCTCAGCAATTTTCTAAGAAACAGGACAAAATGCATACCTCTTTAGAAAAAAAAGAGAAAGAGCCAAAGGTTCTTAGTTGTCGATTAAAAAGCTGATGGTGAGCTATCTTTACTGAAAATTAAAGATGTTACTGGTTGCTGTTATTTGGAACAATAAACAACATATACAATCCATTAAACCAGAAAGGGCACATAGAGACAATACAATTTTTCTTTAAAAATGTATCTTAAGATCTGGATAATTTTCTGTTTAAAATTAGAGATTTTATGCATTGTATTTTTTCTATAAAGGATCCTGTGGAGATCATCAAAATACCATTGTGTTTAAACCTATTCTTTTTATTCAGTCACACTTTTGTCCATTGTTGACATTAATCTTTTTTCCTTATTAATGACTTCGTATTCAGACTCAAAATATTGTGTTGCCACTAAATAAGTCAGGCATAAGGAATAGATTTCTATTTATAAATGCATCTACTGCTAATCTGAAATTAATAGAAAGGAAATACAGAAAGAAGCACATGACAGTCTTATAGAGAAATATTAATGTAGTGAAATATATTTACTTTGTTACCTAAGATGTGACAGTAGTCCCTTAATCTATAAGAATAATCTCCTCTGCTGTAGCAGCAAATAAAAAGAAAGATGCATATTATGGATTCTTTGAGTATCAGCATATCACTGTGCTATAATATATCATGCTTCATTGTGACACATTCCCCCATTTGTCACTTTCTGTCATGTTGCTGTATCTCAAAAGACACAACATTGCCCGCATTTTTTTTTTTTAAGTGTAGCAAATGGACACCAAATGTTTGACACTGAAAACAGAACTATTTTTAAAACTAGGTAGTCATAGCCAAAAGCTATTTAAATGGATATTTCAAGGACTGGATACCAAGGAAAGTGGCTATTTAAATGTATATTTGTACAGGTTGAGTATCATGTGGAAACAAGTATTTCCCCTTTCTTGTGAGTATTTTATTCTTAAACAATGAGAACTTTTGTCTTTCCCATTTGATTGAACTCTAAAAAAAGGATTATCTTTCTGTTTCCTGCAAAAAGAAATAAACAGTATTATTTTATGTGTATAAAAATAGTCAAACTGCCTCTATCAACATTTATATTTAAGTATTTCAAATTATTGTTTAAAAATTGTCCTATAAAGAAATACATAACCATATAAACATATATTAAACTCTTAGGACTCTGTATTAGAATTTAGGCAATAGAGCCTACAAGAAGTGCAGATCTATCAGCCATCTTGCTGATCCTGCCACTATGAGCTGGAGCTATCCGAACCAGTAAAATTTTGCCAACATTCTAAATACATCCAGATAGAATAAAATGGAAAAGCTTAAGTAAATACAAAGAAATTGTTATAATTCACCTACCTTACCATGTAATTCTATCCCATGAATCTTTTTGCAGAGCCAAAGATTTTCTAGCATCATAGCTATCTCAAACTAATTTGAAATGTATTTTCAACTTCAACCACATAATTTTTCTCTTGGAACCTTCTATAACTATTTGGGTCAGTACCATGGAGAGCTTCCAGATTGCATTCTCTGTGTTAACTGCATTAAGGGTGCTAATAGCGGACATTTAACTCTACCAGCCAGGTCCTATACTAAGGACTTTGCAGAGACTATTTTTTATAATTTTAGTATTTAAACCTCATAATGTTATTACACAGTAGCTACTAGTATTTTTTGTCAATGAGTGCTTTGGCTCCAAAGGTTTATCAAAGGCTAATTTTTTAACTTCTGTTTTAAAGCACATTCAGCACTTGGAAACATTGTTGTACAATTTGCAGTTTTTATTGTGTTAACTTTATATTTACATTAAATATGTTATATCATATTTATGTTATGTTATGATAACAAATAATTATACTAACAAGTATTAACCTGTAAATGCTTTAATTTTGTATGCATTTGGAACATGACTTTTTTTCATTTATGTGTCTAATATGTATCATGATTTAAAAAATTTGGTGAAATTTTCATAAAGAAAAAATTTCATTTGACTATGACTTTTGTAATATTTACAATGTTCAGTTCTGTGAAAGCCATTCCCCTGTTTGAAGACCTTTGCACATAAACTAGGTTTATACTCTTCCATGATCCTTGTTATATACATGAAAATATTTTGTTTCCTGTTGCTTGTCCTTTAATTATATGTTTATTTGCCATTGGTCTGTTGAATAAGAGCTCATCAGTATATTCATGTCATCTTCATTCCGTGTTTGGCTTCAGAAAGCCCTCCCCCAAGAATGTAAGCTTATGCTAATATAGTTTCTTTTAATAATACTGTGTTTTTATTATTTTATAAGTAGATCTTCCATCTATAGCAAATTTTGTTATGGGTATGAGGGAGGAAAAATGATTTTCCTTCTACCCTTCTAAATTCTTCTGACTGACATGAAACTGATTAACAGGAGAAAATAATGAACTTTATTACATAAGTACATATGGGGTCCTACAAGAATATGAGACCTGAAGGTAAATCAGGCAGTTCAGTTAAGGCTTAAATGCCATCTTGAGCTAATGAGAAAGGGGTGGGGCATAGTTTTGGCTTCAAAGGGCAGGAAGGCAATTCACAGTGAAATGGAAATGCACATGTTTGGTAAATAAATGTTTGCTGGGTCATCTTTAACAATGGGGCACAGAGAGGACTCTGATAAAATAGGCCTTGCTAGGTTCTTTCCTGTCTATCACACACCAGTTGGTACTCAACTATGGTTATTTGTGATGATGGCTCCTTTCCTGGAGCAGGTCCTCTATCTAAATTCTTTTAGGCAGTTAGTGGGAGGGTCAAAGGTTTTATTTGTTTGTTTGTTTGGGGGTTTCTGTTTGTTTTCCTGAGGCTTTCATTTCTTAAAAATAACCAGCTTAAAACAATCAGTATTAATCAAAGGCATATTTTCGGGTGGCAAACTCTGCTTCCCTTCATGGGTATGGATTAAATATACAGCTTTATTTCTTTTACAAAAATGCTTTTAAAAAAAAAATCAGCCAAGTGAATAAATTAGATATATTTGCACTGCAAAAATGAAGTTATTACGCACAATCACAATAAGCCTTTTCAAGCAAACTGCAGCTCATTGGGTCAATAAAATATATCTATTCCATGTTTATTACTTGCTATTTTTACAATAGTTACTCAGGTAGCTTGAACATCAAATTCTCCTGTTCCTGGGACAATCTTGTCCCTTTAAGTGAGTCTAGAAGGTCATCTATACAAATTTGGAGCAAATATCAAGCCCTGAAGGAGGCTAAGTCATTGTCTTGCTCAATTATCAGATGCAGGAATAGGAGCCAATCCTAGACTAGCACCTTCTGTAGAGTAGATTGACAGGGACTCCTCAGGTTGAGGAGGTCATGACAGGCCTTGGTGGAGGCAAGAGCAGCATAGGGGAGGAGCTTCTATCCCTGGAATAAGAGAAATGGGAACATTATCTGAGAGGTCCAAGAAATGAGCAGAATAAGGACATGCTTGACTCATGGTCCAATATATTATACTCAGGTGAAAATTTAATCATCAACTTATCTACCTGTATCTTTTCTTAAGCATCGCTCCTGACCACCACTTCTTATTTGGATGTGCCAATTTTCTGGGTACAGAGGAATAGTGGCTTCTGACATTAATTCAAGGAGTTATTTCTAGACCCTTATGATTTCTACAAGAAGATGAAAAAGAAGAGCTGGACTTGAAGCTTCCATACCCTTTTGTCTTGGGAAACAGAACGCATAATAAGGGAAAGGGAAAGGCAATTAATATGTTTTATGCTTACTATGTGCCAATTGCCTCCTATATTTTATCTTTTAAAAATTCTGGCACTAACTTTTCCAGGTAGGTGCTATTCTCTTTATTTTAGAGATGAGAAAACAGATTCAGAAGGGCCACATATCAACAGTGTCAAGATTCCAGCTTAACTGCATAGCAAGGACTCTGTTACTCTTCCCTATCAACTGTGGAAGGAGATACTTCCATTCACTACCAGCTCTCCCTTGATAGCTCTCTAGCTGCCCTCTACCCAAATGACAAAAATCTAAAGGACTTATTTTACCAGTTTCACGTACAGCCCTTTCAAAAAGACATTGCTCAGTAAAGGAATGATGTTTGTATCCCTCAGCTCAGATTTTTGCATTGGCTATTATACTGATTCATGGAGCAAAACTCTTCTTATGGCAGCCTTCATTCATGAAGCGAACTTATCCTGGGAAATGAGTTTGTTTCATCTCAAATGCCAGGCTCAAACATTACTTAGCAGATGGGCAAACTGGGGCGAAATTAAGCACTACCAAGATTAGAATTAAGGATCCTTTACCTCCTAATAAAATGAATATCCTGAAAGCATTCACCCACAGAAGCACCACATATACCTGCAGTTTATTTCCACGGATTTGTAATTGTAAAGCAAAACCTCTCGGGTTCTTGAATAGCCCCATATAATGTGATTTTTGGTAGCAAAATGTCAGTGCCCTTTAGCCCAGGGATTAAAATTCACTCTCATATAGAAACTGACTTTGTTTTTAAGCATTATTCATCATGATAAGCCATTGAGAATTGCTCAGTTCATTCTCTCGGGCAGAAAACAGGTTAGTTTTTTGTTTGTTTGTTTGTTGTAATGTTTTTTCCCTAGCATTCACTTGTCAAACTGTTATAGGATCA
Organism: Rhinolophus hipposideros; assembly: GCF_964194185.1. NCBI lineage: Eukaryota > Metazoa > Chordata > Mammalia > Chiroptera > Rhinolophidae > Rhinolophus > Rhinolophus hipposideros. The sequence goes on along the minus strand of NC_138049.1, from coordinate 55,588,992 downwards.
CAAACTGTTTAATTTATATTCAGGGGACTTATTGTTTTAGATATTTATATGCTACAAATAAAACTCACACAAGTACATTTGGATAGCTGAATTTTAAGGAACATCTGTTTTAATTTTTAAACAAAAGAAAAATTATGGTGATTCTATGGCTTCTTATTGACACTGCTTCATGCAAAGCACTTTATTTATTTATTTATTTATTTATTTATTTATTTATTTATTTATTTAGTTTCAGGTGTAAAAAACCATGTAATAGACATTTATCATTTATATCCCTCACACAGTGATAACCCCATTCCCCACAATCTACTACCCCTCTGACATCGCACACAGCCGTTACATTTCCACTGTCTCTAGTCTCTATTCCTAATGCTGTACTCCACTTCTTGTAAATATATATATATGTATATATATATATATATATATATATGTATATATATATATATATATATATATAATTATATAAAATTATACTTGTCATTCATTATTGTTCAGTTTCAGCTTCAGGTGTACAGTGCAGTGATCAGGCATCTCCATCATCCCTGAGGTTGTCTGGTATTAGAAAGACATATTCTTGCTGCATTCATTCATTTACTCCTTTTTATCCCATTTCTCGTTGTTTTCCATAGGCAAACATTCGAATTTGTTTTCATTTGTAAAATTAACATTGCGTGCATTGGCTTTTTTATTCACCTTTTTACAAAAATGTATTAATTTTTGTTCTTACTCTGATTGTCCTTATCTTGGGACTTATACTCCTATTTACTTATTCCTATCAATTTCTTAAACATATTCTATTTACCTGCCCAAACCAGATATTTACTTTGTCACACTTTCCTGCCCCATTGTTCTCCCTTTATCACTACATCCACAAAGATCTTGGTATTTCTAAAATTTTTGGTCCTGGGTTGTTGTAGAGCCACTCTGATTTTTTCCATTTCTTCTGTTCAGGCATTCAAAAAAAGATAGTAATATATTGTTACAAAGCATTTGATTATCATTACTTTTGTATATCTGGAAGTATACTTCTGAGTTTTTTTTCTCTATTTTTTTCTTCTTCTTTTCAGTTCTTACTACATTTATGTTTTTGATATTAGTCTTTATATCCAATGCTGAAACTGTGAACATTGACAGTTTGTTTGTTTTTACCAGAGAAAATCTTCACTGACCTTTGGCTGTATGTAAAATTCTAGGTTCAAAATTTCTTTTCCTTAAATATTTTAAAAATATGACTTCTTGTTCTTTTTGTATCCAGTATTGCTTTAATAGATTTGATGAGATTATGATTGTTGTTCTTATGCAGGTAATCTGCTTTTTCTCTCTGGAAGCTTTTTAAAATTTTGTTTCTCTTTGATGTTCTTTATATTAGTGTAAGGTCTCCGATTGTAGATTTGTTTAATTATTTCTATTATTTAGCAAGAAAAACACACTGTATTTGAAGCCATTTATCCAGGTTTATTGTGGAAAACTTTTTTTTTTTTTCTCAAATATCTCCTCTGATGTTCTAGTTTTATTCTTTTTTTTTTTCCTTTGTATTTTAGTATCCTTATGCATTCCTTCTGCTTTCTGAGAGAGTTCTTCAATTTGGTCTTATAACTCACTCATTCATTCTACATCTAATAGATGTTCTTTATTATCTTTTTCAAACCTATTATCTCATTCATATTTTTCCACTTAGTTCTTTTTTTATCATGTTTTGGTTTTGCTTCGGATTGCTCATAAATTTTATCTTCTTAACTAAATTTTTAATGTTTTTTTTACATTATTGGTCTATCTGATTTGATAATTCTGCTTCAAATATGGCATACTGTCACCTTTCTTGTCCTGTTTTATTGTTGAAATAGTTGCACTCCTCAGTTATGTGGCTATTTTGACCTAGGATTTCCTGTTCCTGACAGTGATTTGGTGAGTGGCCAAAGGCCTAGTTTCCATCCTACATGAATTTGAGGAGATGGATGAGTCCAGGGAGAAAAACCCCAGATTCCACAGAACCTGTGTTGATAATCCCCCTTTGTTGCCTGGCACCAACTAATGCCATTAATTGGGGATGACTTTAAGCTATTAGGAAAAAGCAGCATTGGATTCATATGTTTACCTAGATTGTCATCTTGCAGACTTGAGGGTTTGGAGTGAGTATGAGGTTGAGGTTATTCGGTAATGCTACACTTGCTTTTCCCTACTCTTTTCTCCATAGAGGCCTTTGTGCTGTACTAGTATTACCCACTCTTTGTCTCTGTGTATACTAAAAAAAATAATAATAATAAAAATAAAGTCTAAATAAAAAGCAAAAATAAGTACATGCCCTGTGAATCTGCAAACTGTACGTAAAAACTTGTAGACCTTATTTAGATCCTGATTTAAATAAATAAACAGAGAGAGAGAGAGAGAGAGAGAGAGAGAGAGAGAGGAGAAAGAGGGGAGGAAGAAAGGAAGGAAGGAAGGAAGGAAGGAAGGAAGGAAGGAAGGAAGGAAGGAAGGAAGGAAGGAAGGAAAGGAAGAAGAAAAGGAAGGGAGAAAGGTAATTCATGAGATAATTTGAAATTTGAACCCAAACTGAATATATTATAATATTAAGGAATTATTGTTAAGTTTATGTATTATAATAATGGTATTGTAGTTAAATAAAAGGCCTGTAAGTTTTAGGGATGCTTATTGAAAGATTTAAAGATTAGATAATATGTTTTGTTTCAAAATAATATCAGTGAAGACAGAGGTTGCAAGGTAGATTACATAAGATTGGCCATGAGTTGAATATTGCTGAAGGTTGATAGAGACTGTACATGAGGATTTATTTAACTCTTCTGTCAACTTTTGCTTATGTTTGAAAGTTTTCATGATAAAAAGTAGTAAAATACTGGATGTAGAAGGTATCTTGGTGTTTTCTCTTATTCTCATGGTTTAATATGGATAAATAACAATGGAAAATGTTGATAAGTAAGCAATGACAAGAATTAATTATTAATATTATTTTAAGATATATCCTTTGTAATAATAAAACGAAACCTATACTCTTTTACTGCTTCAACATACTTTTACCAACGTCCTTCTCTGTTCTCAGCCTTGATTTTAAGTTATACATTATTACTCATTCAAACAACAAATAACAATGAATAATGCAACTATAGTTTACTATTATAATATCATGGTGAAATATAAAATATGACCATAACAGTTCTTAAGGATATGTTATTGATTTTCTTCTCTCTTTTTATTTTCCTTATCTATGTTTGAGAAACGTCAAAATTGCTTTCTGTCTATCATATAGAGTAGAGGTTAATAGCTTTTTCTATGAAGGGCCAGTCAGTAAATATTTTGGGTTTGCAGGCCATATGGTCTCTGTTACACTACTCAACTCTACTGTTGTAGGACGAATGCAGCCATAGGTAGGTATTACTATATAAACAAATATTTGTGGCTATGTTTCAAAGACAGACTAAGCCTGTCATTATTTACAAAAGACAGGTTTGGGCAGACAGATTTGGCCAACTGGCTATCATTTGTTTATACCTGATCTACAGGTATTTTTACATAATAAAATATAGTGTGGAGACAGAGAACACTTGGATAAGTAGAAAATTACCTGTATTGAATAGCTGAGATTTGGTTCCACAGAAAGAAAGGTGGACTATAAAAAATGTTATGTAATATTACATGCTTTAAAAATGTGAAAAAATGGTGGTGTGAGGTGAGCCTCTGTAAAACTCCCCTGGAATTTACAACTAACCGAACAACAATAACTCCACAAAGGACTCCCTGCAAAACGGACAGGCAAGACAAACAGGCCCACTACTGAATTCACCTAAAGGTGGGCAAATCACGCGAGCAGGGGAAGAGGGAGGGGAGAAGTGCGGAGACGGAGCCGCCCAGGCAGGCGCAGGACGCAGACCTAGCTCAGTGCTCCGAGCTCACTGAATCCTGGAACTACCGCAGCTGCGGGAGAGGGAAGAACTCGGACTGCCAGGGCTCCGCTTATAAGCCCACAGGGCTGAGGGGGCAGCATATAACACGGCTAAACCCAACGCTCACGGCAGAGACCTTGGAGAAAAGTCTGAGGGAAGAAGGCTGAAAATGGTGGTTTAAGCCCTCACTGCTGAGCAGAGAATGGAAGCCTAAGGCACTGAGACTAGCTGCCTCCTCCCTACCTTCCCAGAGCTCACCCCACCCCCACCTGCCCGGTGCTAGAAGTGGAACAGTAATAGTGTCAGATCAAAAGAACAGATTGTTTGCTATACTGAGAACTGTGGAGCACAGACACAGATTTGCAGCCTAACTAGTTCCGGCAAAGGGAAGGGAGCTGTGGAAGCAGAAACAGCTGTGGTGGTGGTTGCCGACATTGCTCTGGGCGACCTCTCACAACTCACCCCGCCCCTGGCACCACCTATCTGGGTGGATCCCTACAGGAGTAAACAGAACTGCTGAAACATATGGACTCTGAATCTGGTGCAGGAAGAGCTTTGAAACTTCAAAAGCTCTCCGCATACCCACACAGACAATGTGCCCTGTGACCCAGGCGAACTATGAACAGAGGAGAAGCCTGTCTCCCAGGGAATCCCCCCATTGTGTGAGAAGCTGGAATAGTGCAGAGAAAACATAGCACTACTGTATGAGAGAGAAAAAAAAGGCTTTAGTTGGAGAGAAAGTAAAACATTCCACCAACAATACTGGAAAACAAAAGAAAGACCTCTTCCTATCAACCTGTTGCAGAAGCCACTCCTGTAGATGTCTAGGAAGAGAAATAATAAATCAGTAATTGCCATAAACAACCAAGGCAACAAGACAGCTCAGAAAGAAAGTGAAAAGTCTCCAGAAAAGGAAATTAAAGATATGGAAATATGTGACTTAAACGAACATAGAAAGGCAGTTTAATGAACTCAGAAACTCAATCAAAGAATAATATGAGCATTTTACGAAAGAGATTGAAATTTTAAAAAACAACCAAATAGAATTTTTAGATATTAAGAACTCAGTAGAAGAAATTAAGAATGAAATAACCAGCTTAGGTAGTAGAGTTGACCAGGTGGAAGAAAGAATCAGTGAAATTGACAGATGGAAGAAGAAAGAGACTTGAGACTTAAAAGAAATGAAAGAACTCTACAAGAACTTTCTGACTCTATCAGAAAGAACAACATAAGAATAATGGGCATACCAGAAGGAGAAGAAAAGAGAAGGGAACAGAGAATATATTCAAACAAATTGTTGATGAGAACTTCCAAACTTGTGGACAGAACTGGATCCTCAAATCCAAGAAGCAAATAGAACACCTAATTACCTCAATCCCAACAGGCCTTCTCCAAGGCACATTGTATTGAAGCTGTCTAAAATCAACAACAAAGAAAGAATCCTCAAGGCAGCCAGAGAAAAGAAAACAGTAATCTACAAAGGAAAGTCCGTTAGATTATCATCAGATTTTTCAGCACAAACTCTAGAAGCCAAGAGACAGTGGAACCAATTATTCAAAGTATTGAAAGAGAGAAATTATCAGCCAAGAATAATATATCCAGCAAAGGTATCCTTTAGGTATGAAGGAGGAATAAAGACCTTTACAGACATCCAGAAGCTGAGGGAATTTTCTAATACACGACCTGCACTACAAGAAATACTAAAGGAGGCTATTTGACCACCATCAACAGGGACAATTTGTGGCAACATAAAAAAGGGGAGAGTTAAGGCCTGAACCAGAATATAGGAATAGAGAAAGTAAGTGTGCTGAAGAAAATGGAATACTCAAATATCAAACTATCTTTTACATAAACTTAAGGGTAACCACTCAAAAAAAAAAATCCAGAACTGAAGTATATACTGTAATAAAAGAAGAAACAGAGGGAAACATCATAGAATACCACCAAACAGAAATAATAGTCAACAACAAAAAGACAAAGAAACAATGGAGCACAGTCTTACCAGAAAACTAAAGATAGAATGACAGGAAATCCTCACGTATCAATAATCACCCTAAATCTAAATGGACTGAAATCACCAATAAAAAGGCACAGAGTAGCAGATTGGATCAAAAAACTAAACCCAACCACATGTTGTCTCCAAGAGACACATCTCAGCTACAAGGACAAGCATAAACTCAAAGTGAAAGGGTGGAAATTGACCCTCCAAGCAAATGGTACCCAGAGAAAAACAGGTGTAACCATCATGATATCAGATGAAACAGACTTCAGGGTGAAAAAGATAACAAGAGACAAAGATGGACATTTCATAATGGTAAAGGGGACTATACAACAAGAAGACATAACAGTCATCAATATTTATGCCCCCAATCAGAGAGCACCGAAACATACCAAGCAACTACTAACAGAACTAAAGGGAGAAATTGACCAAAACACAATTATACTAGGGGACTTAAATACATCATTGACAGCTATGGATACCTCATCCAAACAGAAAATAAATAACGAAATAGCAGCCCTAAAATGATGACACATTAGATGAAATGGACTTAATTGACATATATAGAGCACTTCGTCCTAAAACATCAGACTATCCATTCTTTTCTAGTGTACATGGAACATTCTCAAGAATAGACCTTATATTGGGACATAAAATCAGCCTCAGCAAATTTAAGAAGATTGAAATCATATCAAGCATATTCTCTGATCAAAAGGCTTTGAAATTGGATATAAACTGCAAAAAGAAAGCAGGAGAAATCACAAATACATGGAGATTAAACAACATACTTTTAAAGAACGACTGGGTCAAAGAAGAAATTACAGAAGAGATCATATGATTTCACTGATATGTGATATATAAACCAAAAACAACAAAAGAACAAGACAAACAAATGAGTAACAAAAACTCATAGATACAGACAATAGTTTAGTGGTTACCAGAGGGTAAGGGGGTTTGGCGGGTGGGAGTTGAGAGTAAGGGGTATCAAATATATGGTGATGGAAGGAGAACTGACTCTGAGTGGTGAACACACAATGGGATTATAGATGATGTAATACAGAATTGTACACCTGAAATCTTTGTAATTTCACCAACAATTGTCACCCCAATAAATTAAAAAAAAAATGTTGTATGGGCCCGGCTCAGTTGCTTAGGCGGTTAGAGCTCCATGTTCCTAACTCCGAAGGCTGCCGGTTCAATTCCCACATGGGCCAGTGGGCTCTCAACCACAAGGTGTTCAGTTCAATTCCTCAAGTCCCGCAAGGAATGATGGGCAGCGCCCCCTGCAATTAAAATTGAACATGGCACCTTGAGCTGAGCTGTCGCTGAGTTTCCGGATGGCTCAGTTGGCTGGAGCGTGTCCTCTCAACCACAAGGTTGCCAGTTCAACTCCCGCAAGGGGTGGTGGGCTGCGTCCCCTGCAACTAGCAACTGCAACTGGACCTGGAGCTGAGCTGCACCCTCCACAACTAAGACTGAAAGGACAACAACTTGAAGGCACCCTCCACAACTAAGATTGAAAGGACAACAACTTAACTTGGAAAAATGTCCTGGAAATACACACTGTTCCCCAATAAAGTCCTGTTCCCCTTCCCCAATAAAATCTTTAAAAAATCTTATATGTAACAAATATTAAAGTTATGAAGCAAAGAAGAATGTCTATGCACCCATCCCCAAATGAAGAAGTAGATTAATACTAAACTAAGAACTAGTACAGTAAAGCTATTGTGCATTGCCCCTAATCCCATCCGCTATTCCCTGAAAGCATACAAATAGGCAATTTTAAACAGAATTTTCATGTGCTTTCTGAGATAAAAATTTCCCCTCGCAAATTACTATCTTGGAAAACAAAAAGATACTTTATTTATCTAAAAGTGTAATATATTTCCAGAACTGCTGTCCTTAGACACGGTAGGGTCTAGTCCAATGTGTGTGCAGCATTTTCATTATCCTTGCAAAATTGCATCTATAGAAAGACAATGTGATATTATTTTTATTATTGTTGATATTAATCGAATTTTTCATAATGAGTTATTAATGATGTGATGTTATAAAAAGAATCCTTAATTATTAATGGCATTGATGACATTATTAATTTTAATACTAAAATGAACATTTCATTATTCCAGATGCAATTATATTGTTAGACACAAGTTATTGCTAATATGTTATCCTTTCTACAGCCTTGTTTTGGCACATGGTAATTAGCTGTAAGTGTATATTGCCGAATAAAACACTGACATTGGAATTTTATTTCAGGATAGTGGAGGATCAGCGCATTGACTCAGTGGAGCAGGGACAGGTAAGAAGAATCGTTGACCATCCTTTGTTCAGCCCGTGTTCGTTCGGCTCTGGATGACTTCTCAGTCACATACTCGAAAGGAAAGCATAACTGACAGCCCTAGTGTGTAAAGATTTGGCTGGTGAAGGGTCTTCTGTCATGTCACATTTTCTACACAGTAAATCAACAGAGAAGTCTCTCTCCTGTTCAGCATTGGTTATTAAGATGTGATATTATCCTGTGATTTATATCATGTTGTCACAATGTATTTCATTTTGCTTTGTTTCAATAATACAATGAATGCTTTCATAATTTCTTTCAATTTGCCTCAGGAGTTGTTATATACTCCAGGCTTTTATTTCTTTATATTCTGCTCAGCCTTATTAATACAAGTGAAGAAAGTATATCCCTCCATAATTGCTTATAGCCTGTACAGTGCAATACAGCATATTACCTCATTTTAGATAATTCTTTTGTAGTGGCATGATATTCTAACACTTAAATGCTCTGTGTAGAAGCAAATAGCTTTGCAAATTACTTTATAATCTTGGTCAACTTCAACTGGTTATTCCCACACAACACTTTAGTCTTTGTCCTTTAACAACCTCCCTGCACTTTAAAAATCCTCAGGCACAACTTGAAGGGCAGTTGAGCAGAAAAACTAATAGAAGGAATGAAATCTTCTCTGGCAAAGCCCAGAACAGGATTTCCTAAGGCTCTCTTGCCCTCTTCTTGCCTCCATCACCTCTTGATATCAGCACATATAAACATACTTACTTGGGGCTATTACACCTATCACGCTCAATGCCTGGGATTAAATAAACCAAATTGTCTTCTGATTTGAGACAATTAAGGAAGGTTGAATTTTTGCTTATACACTTAAAAAGTACTTCTTTTAAATAATGGTTGAAGACTTGTTGCCATTTTTATGTGTTTCTAATCAGAAACTTATCATGAGAGGGAATTACAGTTGAAAAGAAATTGTAGTAGTGTCCTAGGTAAGTAAACTCTGAACTCCTGGAACAGTCTTATTTTCAATACAGAAATATTACTATGAAATTTTATGATTTATTCTCAAGACAAAAATATTACTGTTGAATGTGATGAGTTTTATATTTCCTTTAAAAATAGAATCAAAGAACAATGAAGAAAAGAAGCATTACCTTATTTTCCTCATAAAATAATTGTAATATCGGTAATATACTTTAAAATAGTTCATCATATGCAGTGAGGCAATACTTAAGTTCTACTCATGAGTCAAGCAATTGTATAATCGGGAAATCCTATGCCAATAGTAATCACTGAGCATTTAACCAGAGAGAAAAGCCCTATCCAGAGGTATCTATTAGAAGTACTTTGAGTATTTTTATCTTCCTTCAAGACCAGAGGCTTTGCTAATTTGTGTACCACCTGATAAATGGGTTTTCATGGGTGATATCGGTGGCTTATTAATTTGAATAAAGGGTATTATAAATGGTATTAGCAAAATTAATGTTATTCATTATGAATGCCTTTGCCAGAATCTTGTAGACACTTCTCCATCGTTGCATGGGCAAATCATAAAATTCCTTGGGTACCTACTTATGCCTTTAGGGGTGGCATCGTGGACTTCTCTTTGAGCTTTCTTGCATGCTGCTAGGTCAGAGGACTCTTAGTCCTTTGACTTTGACCAAGGGTTTGCTAATTCTGCTGCTAGAATAGCATTGCATTTGTCTTAGGTAAACTTTTTTTTTTTAATTAGATTTATTGGGGTGACAATTGTTAGTAAATTTACATAGATTTCAGGTGTACAATTCTGTATTATATCATCTATAAATCCCACTGTGTGTTCACCACCCAGAGTCAGTTCTCCTTCCATCACCATATATTTGATCCCCCTTACCATCATCACCCACCCCCCACCCCCTTACCCTCTGGTAACCACTAAATTACTGTTTGTGTCTATGAGTTTTTGTTTCTCATTTGTTTGTCTTGTTCTTTTGTCTTAGGTAAACTTTTGTGCAAGTGGTTTTCAGAGCTTCTCTGAGATGAAATAGACGTCAAACTTGTGAGACACACTGTATGACTGTTTGTTATTAAGAAATATCTGTATATGTGGCAATTATTATAAACCTGTAGCAAGTTGTGGGGAGTAGCTAACCTTAACCCTTCACCTACTTCGAACTCTCTGTGTCTTTCAAGATATGCTGAAAAATAATCAAATGAGTTTGAATAACCAGGAAAGTTTAGGTCAGTTCACAACAAAGTAGGAAAATGAAATACAAAATAGTCTGGAATTGACTGTATCTAGGTTACACATGATGCTCATTTTCTTCTTTTTCACTTACTTTTTAGGATGAAATGAATCTATCTTAAAAATCTAGTTCATACATACCCATTGCTCTCTGCTCTTAGCTGACATAATGGACCTTTTCCTCAGCTTCAGTCATTCTTGCTTTGCCTCCTGTCTCTTTGGTATGCTTTCAGGGCACAGCTATGCTAATGGATCCAATTGGTTGGAGGTCAGGAGTCTTGTCATTTGTGTCCTCCTGAGGGCAAAGAAGAAAATTTGGCTTTATTATAACAAAAAGTTGGAGTTATCTAATAAATAGCATTTGTTTGGGAAGCTATAATTATGGTTATGGAATTATTTAATTTAGGTGCCTACATATGTGTTTCCTATATCATACAATCAAATGCATTCTTGTTTTACATTACTGTTGCACTGTATTCCCCAAGTGATTTACATTCATAAATTAGGTTCTGTATGTGAGGGTTTAATGTGAAATGAAGGTATTGATGGTCTTTCCTCACTTACATGGGGAAGATTAAAAAATAATCTTTCAAAAAGTTAAAAAATAATATATTGTTATATCATCAGTTTTTCATGGAGGGTTACTTCAGCTAGATTTCCATTTTCAGTTTCTTTCACTGCTAAAGTAGATAAAATGATGGTCTGAGTGTTACCTAACACCACTGCAATGACAAGTAACTAATTATAAAAGTAAAATTATTTATTTCATTGTGAATCAATTTCTCAACTTGGTAGTTTGTATATTCCCAATGGCCACCACCATTTTTAGTGAGTATAGACAAGGTAACTTGCCCAGAGCCACTTTGGGTCCAAAGTAGGGTTAGAAGTTTTAGCACTTCCTATGAACAGAAGAAAAACTCCAAAAGTTCAATTGAAAATGGGCAAAAAATATGAACAGATAATTGACAGAAAAACAAATGCAAATGGTCCTTGAACATATGAAAAGGTGCTCATCCTCACTGTAATATGAGAAATGCAGATAGCTACACTAAGCTATCATTTCTCACTTATCAGATTGACAAAAATAATAAAAGTTTACAATATACTCTGTCAATAAGGCCATGGAGAAGCATACACTCATATATTATGGGTGGGAAAACACCTATGGGGAATTTGGCAATTTTGTGTATAGTACACTGTAAACAAGAAGCTTTACTTCTAGGAATTTATCCTGATGTTTCATTGGAAAAACAGAATCTTTTATACAAAGACTATTTGTTGTGACATTTTCTATAGTAACAAAAGGCTAGAAACATGTCCATCCATAGGAAACTGATTGAGTAAACAATTGATCTATATAATGCTAGTATGAAACAAAAGAAAGGAAGGAAAGAAGGAAGGAAGGAAGAAAGAAAGGAAGAAAGGAAGGAAGGGAGGGAGGGAGGGAGGGAGGGAGGGAGGGAGGAAGGGAAGGAGGGAGGGAAGGAAGAAGGATGATCACTATTTGGTGACGTGGAGTGATCGCCAGGATAAATTGTTACAGGAAATGCAAGATACAGAACACCTTAAAATACCATACATTTTGTGTAAGAAAGTGGAAGATATGTGAATATACATATATACATACATATGTGCTTATATGTCTAAAAAAAGCAAGAGATAAATAAACTGAAGACTAATCAAAATAATTACCTATAGAGGAAGGTAAAAAGGAGGAAAAAAGAAATAGAAACCAACACCTGTGTATGTACCTTGTTACATTGTTTTGATTTTGAAACCATGTAAATATTTGGTGCAATTATTTTAAAAAGGCAAAGTCAAAGAAATTCCTAAAAATTGGAAAAAAAAACCTAAAAGAAATGAATTCAGCTGCAACATATTGCTATCATAATTACACTAACATGGGAATTATGACTACTGACATTAAAATCATATTTATTGGTTGAGCCCTTGTGAAGCATAATCTAATTGGAATCTAAGAGGACCAAACAAATAATACGTTAATACGTTAAACTACATTTGTTAGACTTATTGTTGACTATAATTTTGGCTTTGTTATTTCAAAACAGGTAGGTGATAGATGATGATAGATAGATAGATAGATAGATAGATAGATAGATAGATAGATAGATAGATAGATAGATAGATGATAGATAGAGCAAATGAACAGTTGTTTTAATATCATTAGGAATCAAGATTTTTGAGTTACAGAAAATACACAAAGTAATACAAACAGAAAAGGTAGCCGATATCTATTGTCTTAAACTTGAATCCAAAATACGAGCATGAACTTTGGGTGTGTTTCTATCTTTAAACAAAAAGAATGTATTTTGTAGCTCTGCCCAAGATAAAGGCCTAGAATGAAAATCCATATATATCATACATAGTGGCTAGGGTGATGTTTTCAACTAACATTCTCCATGAAAAAGGAACCAGGATTCCTAATTCCAGGTCTTGGTCAGCAAATGTCCAATCTAAGCTTGAGACAATTTATTCCGGAAAGTAAAAATGTGCTCAAAGGCTAAAGGCATCATGTCAAAAGGACATGAAAGCCTTTGGAAGAGGTTTCCTTTGGCCTAATACAAGGCAATTGTCAAGAACAGAAAGGACTAAAAGCAAAACATATCAAATACATAAGTTCACAGTGTATAAAAACATTTTTAAAAGCCTCACTGGTCCCCATTAGAAGTTGATAGCACATGAATTTATTCTCTTAATTTTCATAGCTAAAGGAAGTCAAGCATTTGACTTATCCTTCTTCTACGCACTATATTTCAGGGTAGCCTAATCATTGACATGGTCAAGTTCTTCATTATGGAAAGAATTCCAGCTAATAAAGGCAGAAGGAAAGATATGTGTAAAAAATTGTTGTTTTTGATTCTGAATGAAATGATGGAGGCAGGCTTACTGGTCAAGGTATGCTAAATCTATTAGGTGAAAAATTATTAAGGGACTTGGAAAGAGCTAAAAACTCCTGAACCCACTGTGCAAATTTGTCATCAACTAGAAATAGGAAATCTGAATATTGTGTGACTCATAACAGCATCTGATAGAATGCCCACAGCATCATTTATCCTGTTCCTTTCTCCCAAAATCAAATTTGAATTTAACTTTCTGAATCTCACTACTGCTTTATTGGAATTAGGATTAGGAAAATTATATCAACTTTTTCTTCATTGTATCTCCAGTACAGAGAATTTTTAAGCATGTTTTTCCTGATTTACCCACCTGTAAAATGTTAACCCTCTCCATATACTGTACATCTATCTACCTTTGCACTCTGGACTTTTCCCCCTTGCGATCTTGTATCTCCCAGTTGAGAACACATGTGTTAGGGAGACAAAGAAATGGCATCACACGAAAGGAATCAGTCAAATATTTAATATGAAACTTTTCCCCCAAGAAATCAATAAAATTAAAACCAAAGGGGAAGGGGCTCTGACAACAAATAAATAAAAAAGACTTAAGAAACATAACCTCCACAGCAACGTACGGTTGTATTCTTGATTCATACATTCTTGTATTCTTAACATGTTGTATTCTTGATTCAAACCAATCAACTGTAAACAGGTATCTTTGTGACAATTAGGTAAATTTGAATATAGACTGAGTATTAGATGATATTAAGAAATTATTATCATTTTTATGAGATACGATAATGATTTAGTAGGTTAGAAGAAATTGCCCTATTGGTGGATGTGCATACTAAAGTGTTCATAGGTAAAATGGCATGGTATCTTAGATTTGTTTTAATAATTCCAAAAAAAGAAGTGGGATGGGTTTAAATGAAAGAAAATTAAAAAAGTGTTTATATTGCTTTGAAACAAGGGTAATGAGTAAATGGGAATTCATTAAAACTTTCTATTCTTATGTGTATGTTGCAAATTTTTATAATATAACGTTTTTAAAAGTACAGCACTTAAGCGTCTTATACTTTGTTATATAATCCAATGAGAGTGAGTCATTGAGCTATGAAAAAAATCATGCCAGTATGAAAAATTTGGTCCACCTGCATTAAAAACAAAAATCTTTCCATGTGGTAAAGAAAGAAAAACACCCATCTAGCAACAGTATTCATGGGACTGACATTGATAGAATTTCATAGTCAAAAACATGTTTGCTTGCTTGTTTTTTTCATTCATGGTCATATGGACAAACCCAAGTGATGCCAGACTCACTCTTTTTGGATTCCCAAAGAATGACATGTCAAAACTATGACTCTGTAGCCTCCTTTCTCTGCCTCAATCTTTTTTTCTTTTGAATGTGTTTTCAGTGGGGAAGGATAATCAAACTGGGAAATGGAAATTGTGATATGTCCAAAGTTGGCTGCAAAATACTATGCCCTCAGGGCAAAATTGCTAGTCAAATGTGGCTAATCCTTCACTATTCGTAAACTAGCTGTCAGTGAAAACACTCCATCCATTTCAAACATGTTGGTTTGTATATTGGTTGCCAAAAAACTAATTTGTCAGATTATTCTTATGGTAAAATTAAATAATGGTGTTGCTAATATATAAGATACATATAAGTTGATGATACAATAAAAATTGTCAAGAGACATGATATTTGGCATAATATAATTGCTCAGTAGAATTACTATTTGTCATGGGTCAGTTCTGTTTAATCCTCAGTCTTTGTTCCAGTTGAAGTTAAAACAAGAATGGTACATTTTTTTCCCCTTTTCATTTAGTAACATTCAATTTTTATCATTGTTTCTTTCAGAAGAACAAGAAATCTCATTGAAAAAAAAATGACCCCTTTTAGAAGTGTTTATTATTGTTTATGGTAGTGGTATTATTTTACAGCAATTAATTTTTAGCTATCCTTTAAATACTTTGCAGTAGAATCAGAATATATTAATGAGAGTATTTTCTAAAGCTGAAAGTGAACTATATCTCAAGAGAGGGAGGGAATTTGACATAGTTCAAAATCTGGTACTAAACCAAAATTGATTTTAAAGTCTAAATATCAGTAACAGATCAGAGTACCTTGTGCAAGTGATAAAAATAATATGGAATTCCATTTTACCAAATATTTTATAGGTTGATTTTTTTTTTCACATTTACTGTTCAGATAAATTCTATATAGTAAGTATATAGTTGTGAATAGGTATTAGAATGGCACTTTATCAAAATAACTTTATATGTGTTTGTAAAATATTACTATTTCTACTATTCCATTTATTATAATAGGTTTTGACAAAAGTAGAATTCCAAGGAAGAGAAAAAGAAAAATATTTTCCCCTCAATAAACCAAATTACAAATAAAATAACATATTTTTAGGGAATGGTATATATAATGCTACATTTTGAGATTTTAATACAATTTTTTTTTCAAAATATTTAATCCTGATTCATATTTGTTTAACAAAAATACAGTTTTTCAGCTAAGCTACAAGTTTCTACATTGTGGAGCTGATTTATAACTGAATAATTATTAAAGAGTAAAAGAGTATCTTTAATAGAAAGGTAAAATTGAAATTGCAGATATAGAATTCCACACATTTCACCTGTATTCAGCCCTTCTCTCGTTGACTAAGATTTGACTCAGGTGTAATCTTGATGGGCTATTGCATGTGTTGCCAGGACAGGTGAGCAACGGAAGGGAGAACTTGTCTTGCATGTGTGATATGCAGATTTCTTCCACTAATTAATATTTGTGAGTCCCACAAACATTTCTAATTAAGAAAATTTTTATTAAATGAGTCATCCATTGTAAATTTGGATATAATTATTTAATATTGAAATTAAAACTTTAGAGGTCATCAATTCTAACTCACTGTGGGACACATGAATCTTTCTATAATTCAATCCAGGAATTATTTAGCCTATAATATATATCCAAGATTGTACTGATTGGTGGAAAATAGCAATTATCCCTAAGTGACCAAAATTTGGATCCTGCTCTCAAGAAGCCTTATTCTAGGCAGAGTATATATATATATATATATATATATATATATATATATATATATATATATATATATATATATATTTATATATATTTATATATATATTTATATATATATATAAAAAAAAATATATATATATATATCTTTTTTTTATTAAATGAGTCAAACTGGGAAATGGAAATTGTGATATGTCCAAAGTTGGCTGCAAAATACTATGCCCTTTATACAGCATATAAAATCATGATATGAGGTAAAATTAAATGTGGTCAAAGAAGTACAAATTAAAGTACTAAGAAAGTATATAGATATTATCAGCCAGAACTGAAACTAGAGATTGGAAGAAGGTTAGAAACAAATATTTTTTTTTAACTTGAACTTTCTTGGAGAGTAGGTTTTTGATAATCAGGCGGTTGAGGATGCAGGGAGCAAACGGTCATTTAGGCCAAGAAATCACTAGCCGTTGAAAGTGTAAAAAGGCATAGGAAGGAATTTATCTGAAGTGTTTAGAGAACAGTGAAGAGTTCTGGGTGTCTGGAATACAAGAGCTATGAAGAGCTAATGTTAGAAAGATAGTTTATGGACAGTGAATGAAAGACCCTAAAAGCCTTTTGAATTTTTCTGTAAGAAATGGAAGATCATTGAATAAGGAAATGTGATATCTAAATCTGTGGTTTAAAATTAGGAGTCAATGGTAGGTGAAGATTGGAAAGTTAATAAATTGAAGGCAGGAAATCATTTAACAGACTGCTACAGTTGTGCCTGTATGAGAAAACAGTAGTGGACACAGAAAAGAGATGACAGAAATGGGAGACATTGTTGAAACTGAATCAATAGGGCCTTACAAGTGACAAGTTAAGAAAAGTGAATGAGAGGAAGAAAATGGGAGATGAGAAAAATGACAAAGTCCTTAAGTAGGATAGAAAAGATAGTATTTAAGAGAAAAGCGATGGGATCAACTGATTAAAACTCCCTTTGAGGCCTAATGAGTTTGATATATTGCTAGAACATACAGGTAGAATTCTTTCAAATATAATTAGAAATGTGGGGCTTAGGAGAGAGATAAGAACTGAAGATGCAGATGTGAGAGTCAGTGGTGAATGGGGGATGATGAAGTCAAGGAAGTGGAGAAGGATTACCTGGACTGAAAGTCAACAGGATTGAGTTCTACACCTAGTCCTACCGGGCATCAGGAGGGATCTGAACCAGTCACTTCTGCTCTAGGTTACGTCTTCTCACATCTACAAAATGAACTTGTCTGCTTCACAGTAAGATTATGGTAGCAGTCACATAGGTTGGTGAATTTGAAAGTTCTTTATAAAATACAAGCACAATACAAGCAAATTTATTTCAGAAGTCCTGCAATATTAAGTATTTGCCATCTGTACCATGACTTACCAATTTACAATTTTCATTCAGAATTATGTACAACTGAATATACTATTTTACTTTACAATTACATTTCACCCCTTGAATTCGTTTTTGTGTTTCTCGATGTATGATACCTATACTGTGCTCTGTAACATCCAAGGCATTATATTGCATAATAGAGGAAGGGTGATATGGAATCCAAACTAAATACACAGTGAAGACTTTGCCTTCGGAACTTTCAATGAAGCTGGAGCAAGAGCTTACATACATGAAGCATGTTAGGAATGGGCAAAAGTACCAAAAGAGGATATACATCCTGAGGGAACACAGAGTAGAAAATAGTACAGTGACTGTGAGTGTTAAATGAAAGCATTTAGACAATGAATTATGTCCAGTCCAGATTGTAACAGTGGGTGTAAAGCATAGATTCCTAGAGAGAAGGAAAGAAGGTGCTCCAGGCACTTGTTACAGTCTGTTATTCAGGTAATAGCCATGATAATAAAGATTGCTGTGGCCTATAATCACTACTCTCTGCCAGGAGGTCTTCAACAGATGTCATGTGAAGAGTGGAAGCCCTGAATCTTTGGATTCTGACTCAGGTGGTCTGGGACACATATTCAGATGTAGGTACTTTTGCCATCATTCCAGGTAACCTTGATGTGTCCCAACCCCTGGCTGGATATCCAAAGTTGTTTGGAAATCATCTGGGGATTTAAACATTCTAAAACACAGGACATATCCCAGATCAACTAAATCAAAATTTCTGGGGACAAAAGGGGAGACACAGTCATCAATGTTTTTCAAGCCCCCCAGGTGATTCTAATGTGCAGACAAGTTTCAGAATGACTACAATTTTCTGTCTCCTTCAATCCACTCCCTAGAAGTGGATTGAAACTCTTATATGGGTAAATTGATTCTGGGTGGTGAACACATAATGTCATATATAGATGATGTATTACAGAATTGTACACCTGAAACCAATGTAACTTTACTAACAATTGTCACTCCAATAAACTTTAATTTTAAGAAAAGGAAAAAAAAAGAAAATAACGAACCCTAAAACCCTATGTATACTAATGTGCTAAGCAAAGAAACTTCTATTTTTGGAAAGGGGCAAACATTCCCCTATTCCTGTTTTCCTTCCTGGCTTCTCAATATCTTGGTTCTTCCAACTCTTAAAAGAAATATTTTGTGTTGCTCTTCTTTCACTTTTCCAATGTAACTAGTGCTATAGAAGAAGCCTGGGTCTATCCCATAAGGGAGGTGTTATCCTTCCTCTTTCCTTTAGAAGAACAATCAGAGAAAAAATGGAGGACAAGGAAAAGGAGTTATGGAGAATTCAGGATCACCAAAGACCCAGAGGATCTTGATTGGTGCATGAAAAAGATATACTACTTAATAACTTCACCACAGATAATAGAAGCAGTTGGCCAGATGCGAAGGAACCAGATTCTAGCTACTTTCAGATAGGACTGACCTCTGAATCTACACTCAGGTCATACTGCATCAGAATTTCTAGTGTTTCCAATTTCTTTGGGAAATGAAGTTTTCCTGGATTGCTTCTTCCATGAAGGAACCACTAGAAGTAATTACTACTAGAACCACGAGACAGGTCTTTGTTTTCCATGGTTTTAGTGGGACTATTTCCTTGGTGATTTTGGTCTTCTCTGCAGTGATGAGTTAGCAACCAAGTTTAGCCTCAAGGGGAGTCAAAGCCTAAATCGCTTCTTGTTTTAAGGAACTTCATAGTCCTATCACATATGAGGTAGAGGTTCTTCAGTCCGTTATAATCCCCAGTCTGGTAACCCTGAGGGTCAAATGTTTGTCAGGGAAATATTTAAAATATCAAGAAAAGACTATATCACCGTACCTCCTATTTCTAGCCCATGATGTTTTCCATCATGCTTTAGGATGTGGACATCTTTGAATTTGAGGGAGAATTCAACAAGGATATTTTCTAATCTTAGAGTTAAGGCTACCCCTTAGAGTACCTACTCCATATTCAAATATTTTTTAGGAATACTTTGGGAACCTTAAAGTCATGTATCACCAACAAAACAAATATTCTACTATAGGGAGGTTGCAGACAGGGAGACTATTCTCAGCTATGTCTGAGGTTCTGCGTTTGTCACCTGTGCCTTCATTTTGGTGTTTGGAGACTTATAAGTTGTGAGGCTCCGGGAATGTCAGATTAAAGGATTCTAGCAGTAAGGGGATGGGACAGTGGAGTCTGTCACACCAGGTTACACAGAACAAGCTGGCCCATTCAGCTCTGAGGGATCAGGGGTGCAGTGTAGAGTTTGAAATCCAAGGGAGATATTCTTGCAACATAAGGGATACCTTTGTCTTGGTCAGTTTGGGCTGCTATAACAAAAATACCATAAACTTGGTGTCTTTAATAGCAGAAATTTGTTTCTTACTGTTCTGGAGACTGGGCAATCTGAGATCAAGGTACCAGCAGGGTTGGGTTCTAGTGAGAGACAACTTCCTGGTTTTCAGATGCCCGTCTTCTTGTTATGTCCTCACATGTCAGAGAGAGAAAGAAAGAAAGCTCTCTCACATCTCTTCTTATAAGGGCACCATCTCATCAGGAGGGCTCCACTCTCATGACCTAATTACCTGTCAATGCCCAATTTCCAAATACTATCAAATTGGGGATTAAAGTTTCACCATATACATTTTTGGGGAAAGATACACATTCAGTTCATAGCAACCTACATATGAAGTTTCATAGGACATAGTCAACAGAAGAAATATTCAAAATTGTGAAGGTCACGAAAGAGAAACAGATGCAGTTAGTTCAGTGAATATGGAAAGGCATTACTACTACACACACACACATACACACACACACACTCACACATGGGCTCCTGAAGCTCCGGAAAGATAAATGCAAACTTGGGTTTTTGAGGAAACAGATTTAGGCTTGTTTTGAGAGTCCTGTATGAGCTGACTCTTTCTACAGATCTTATTTAGAGGCTTAATGAACCTCAGTGATAAACTTTGCTTAAATGGGAAAGGCACAAGCTTTTGCAGTGGCTCATCCCATTGATGGGTCAATCACAATGCATATTATATTTGTTCAGTAAGAAGTAAATTATATTATAAAATCTCAAGATTGAAAGGAACCTTGAAGATTATAAAAGGATTTTGAGGCCAGAACTACCGTGTTTCCCCGAAAATAAGACCTAGACAGACCATGAACTCTAATGTGTCTTTTGGAGCAAAAATTAATATAAGACCTGGTGTTTTATATTATATTATATTATATTATATTATATTATATTATATTATATTATATTATATTATATTATATTATACCTGGTCTTTTGTTATGTTAAAATAAGACCGAGTCTTATATTAATTTTTGCTCCAAAAGACACATTAGAGCTCATGGTCTAGTTAGGTCTTATTTTCGGGGAAACACGGTAGATGTGAGCTAAGTTTTCATTCATTCATCCATCCACTAATTCAATTACTCATGCACTTATTCATTCAACAAATGTAAGATGAAGACATGGAGTTTGCATAATTAAGGCCATTCTGTCCTTGTAATCTAACTAGACCCTCCCACCCTGGAGCACCCCAAGCTTATTGAACCTATAGTCTTTTTTATGACAACTTAAAGGACAGCAGAGGTCTATAAAAGACAACTGGTCTACTGTATATCTATTAGAATGGTCCAAGTCCAAACCACTGACAACATCAGATGCTGACAAGGATAACAAAAGGAGCTCTCATTATTGTTGGTGGGAATGCAACATGGTATGGTCAATTTGGAAGATGGTTTGACAGCTTCTTGCAAAACTAAACATACTCATACCCTACAATCCAGCAAATGTGTTCCTTGGCTACCAGTGGCACAGGAAGGTTGCATTATCAAGGGAAGTGAAGAAAACTAATATTAATTGATGTTCAGGGAGTGGGGAATTCCAAGAAAGCACAGTATCAAGGAACATTGGCTTAGGGAAAAGGCATAGACCCAAATAGTTATATTTATTGAGCACACACCTGAGAGCAGCCCTCTCTCTGATGGTGGAAGAGATGGCAAAAGGAGGATTGCTTTAAAAGCACTGATCTTTGGCAAAATAGTCCTACGACACAGGGTTATCCTGCAGGACTAGAAAGTATTAGGTACATTCTATTGAACATCATTAACTCCAAGGAGAAAGAATGAATTGTGAAAATAGGCAGGTAACATAGGTTACTTATAAGGGAAGAAAAATCAGACCTACACCAGGCTTGTTCATACCATTAGATAACAAAAGACAATAGAGTAATATCTTCAGGGTTTTAAGGTATAAAAGTCTGGATACAAATGATCTATATCCAGTGAAGTTATCATTCATGTATGAAAGTGATAGAAATATATTGTCAGTGAAATGACATGTTATTATGTGGTGAACAATTATGAGTGTAGAGAGTCAGAATATTATGAATAACAAAGCTATCAATTTAATAAATATATATCAAACTTTGTGTCCCATAAACATGATGTCCAGTCATTCTGCTTAAAGGTCTTTCTGCCCCCCTCTCACATACTCTCATGCATTGCTAGAATAGGGCTGAAGTCCCAACCTTTCTCTTTCTGTTTTTAGTCAGGGGAGGACTCTTCCGCTCTTGTCTTTTTCAGCGTTGGTTTGCCAGATTTGAAAATCACAACAACAAAAGAACAAGACAAACAAATGAAGAAACAAAAACTCATAGAATCAGACAATAGTTTAGTGGTTACCAGAGGGTAAGGGGGGTGGGGGGTGGGAGAGGAGGTAAAGGAGATCCAATATATGGTGAAGGAAAGAGAATTGACTTTGTGTGGTGAACACACAATGTGATATATAGATGATGTACTACAGAATTATACACGTGAAATCTATGTGACTTTACTAACAATTGTCACCCCAGTAAACTTTAATTATAAAAGAAAAACACAAAAACACTTATGGGATTCTCTGGTGTACTTGAATTTCAAATAGCACATAATTTTTAAGTATAAATATATTCCATGCTACATTTGGGACATACTTATGCTAAAAATTATTTGTTGTTTATCTGATATCCACATTTAACTGAGTTTTTTGTATTTTACCTGGCCCCTTATTTCAAGAGAACTCTCTCTATTCCAACCCTAGTGTCTCTGGGATATGTAGCAAAACTGACTTAAGCTTTTAGAATTAAGAATGAACTTGGGAGGAAATTGTTTACAGGGAAATTCTGCTTTCACCCGATTTTTAAGTAGGGAGCATAGAGCCCTGTTTCATGGCTAATAGGGGAAGGAAAAAGGGAAAACTTAAATCAGTAGTTCAAAAAAGATATTTTCTCTTAACTTTGACTTTCTTGTTGTGGGAAAGGTCTATGTGAGAAATAGAATGTTTGAGGGGAAAAAGTCCTCCACATTTTGTCCTTCCGTGAATACCAAGCTTTTAATAACAGGTGACAGTGGCATATAACTTGACAGATATATATATTTTTTAATTATGAAGTAAATTATTCACAGTCTTTGAGTCTTTGTGTTTGGGACTGACTCAATCCATGTTTCTCACTTCTTAGCACCAGCTTTCAGTGAGAAATAAACTAGATGCTCTTTTAAAAACATATTCTCTAAAACCTATGATTTTAAAAAGGCAATAGATTTTTTTAATAGTACTGGAAGGAAACAGAATTTAATTTTTAAAGAGGAAAATAAGTGAGACAATTTCCAATCGAGGTTCACTAATGACTTCCGCCAGCAATCCCTGGAGGGAGTCCTCAAGCCAGGGCTTGAATTGTCACTGACACAAGAGCACTGACTCCGACCTTTGTCTTGTGAATGCAGATGTTGTTCACAGATATTCTAGACATATATCTGTCACTATCACATAACAAATAATCCAAGAATGTCTCCTACTTACCAGTGAGCAAGTATTGTTCTCTTTCACATATAAGCACAACACAGTCATTACCTGACTTCTTAATATGTTTCATCTGTCAAGTTTCTCTCATGGGGTTAAGACTTCTTTGAGTCAGCAAGTGACTTCAGGTAAGTGCATCTTTTAAATTTAATATGTCCAATATCGAGCTATTAAACTTTTCTTTATCCTGGAGTCTGTTTCTCGTCTCCCCCCACCCCCCAGGCTCACTCACTGCAGTAGTTGGGACCACTCTACCAAGTTGCTTAAATCATATAATCTGAGAGTCACTCTTGCTTCTTCTCTTTGTCTCAACCCTCACATCTAAACCTTGAACAAGTCCTATCAATTCTTTCTCCAAAAATATATCTTTGATGATGTCTATGGCCACATTTCAAACCTGGACTGCAGTAATAACATTCTGAAAGTGTTCTCTGCTTCCATTCTTGTTCTGCTATTGTCCATCCATATAGCAGCTAGAACTAGAGTTTTAGAAATGTAAATCAGATATGATACGTCCTTGCATAAACCTTTCCAGGGCTTTCCTTGCTTTTAGAATAAAGCCAATCCCCTGCAAGTCCTGTGTTGTCTAACATCTGAACACCTCTCCAGCTTGATCTCCTGCCCTTGTTCTCCTTGCACGCTATTCTCTGGTCACATTGGCTTTTCCTTATTTTCAAATACACCAAGGCTGTTTCCACATCAGAAACTTTGCATTCAGCATTTCTGCTGCCTAGAATGTGTTTTCCAGACTTTTCACTGATTACTTATTTTTAATTCAAAAGTTACCTCCTCTAAGAAGCATTCCAGACCACCTTACTTGAATGTGGTTCTCACCCTGTTCCTCTTTGGAACCCCCCACCGTCACTCTTTCGTTTCCCTCATAGCCCTCAGTAACAATCTGTAATCTACTTGTTTATTTTTTTCTGTCTTATTCATCATTGTATTCTGAACTCTCAATATAGTATATATGACAAAATAGGTGCTGAGTAAATATTTCTTAAATGTGTAAACTCCTTAATGAGTCGTGTGTGGTCCTGCACATTATAACCCTGTTGGAATGGTGACGCAGGGATAGAAATATTAACAAGGCCATCCAGAAGACTCGGTGTTCTCCACCTGATTCTAGCAGATGTGACATTATTAAATATGGGACTCCACAGACAACTCTAGAATTCACAGTTATATTTTTCCTTTGGGGCCATGGCTAAGCAACATTTTGTTTTCTACCAGGAGAAAAAGCTGGCAGCTGTCAACATCACTCGTTGTCAGCGGAGCTGCATATGAAAGTTCTCTAAACCTGTGACTGGAGTTGCAATTCTCATTTTGGATTTGGCAGCCATCTGTATTGTATGTCATAAACTTCCTGATTCCCAGAGGCATTTTTGTAGGGTGTTTTGGCCATGAACTTAAAATTGTGCAATTTTGTAGATTTATGTGTGTAAGCTCCTAATTTGAGAGTTGATTTTAAAATTTCTCTATTTATTTTAGATGCAATGAAATACTATCATAAATAATCAAAACTCAGATAACAATGTCTAAGGAAATTACAAAAAACATATTATGATTTGAAATAAGTTTTACTGCCTTTACCATGCACTGGCCCACAAAACAAAGCAGTTCACAGTTAACAACTGAATTTACAGAACAAAATAGATGGTTGTCTACATGTAATTGTGACTTCAATTATACCTATAGGTTATTTTTAAAGATTTTACATACTTAATGAATACAAATGAAAAATAATATATGTGTAACATTTTCTATGGTGGTTTTTCTTATCCATCTATCCAGGCATTTAAAAAATACTGAGTCATTATCATGTCCCAGGCCCTAGACCACATGCGAGAGACTCAACGATAAACAAGGCAGATGGTGTCTTCTTCGTCCTGCAGCTCACACTCCAGCTACGGAGGACACATAACACTGCATGAACTTATTCAATTTGCTCCATCCATAAAATTGGAGGATATAGTATATTGTTTGGGGAAAAGGTGAGGTTGTCAATGACGACGTCTTGGGAGCAATACGGCTTATTCAGGTGGAGTGTGGGAGAAATGGTCCAGACACCGAGTCTTGGAGGCAAGAAAGAACATGGCTAGAGGAACCAGAAGGAATACAGGAACGTAGCATGCAAAAGAGAAAGGTGCAAATATATATTCAAAGGGTTCACATGATGCAGTGTCTTAAGAGTCTAAGAAGAGTTTGGACTAATTATAAAGAGAATGGGATTCATTTGGGAATAACGTGATCAGATTTCTGTCTTTAAAAGTTTTCTCTGGATGCATTGTGGCAAATGGATGGGAGGGAGAGAAGGCATAGGTGAGGAAGTTGCCAAAAATAAAACCACTTTTAGTCAAAAATATAATGGGGTAAATTAAAATTAAAAATAAAATGCAATGACAACTCCAGACAGATGGTAAGGTTCACAGAGCCAAACTTGGATTAAAATGCATAAAATACATAAAATGTGATCTAATCAAATGCAAGATGTATGCTAAATTCATGTTCTACTGAAATTTAAGATGCTTAAATAAGGAAATAGAGAAGTAGAGCAAGTGAAGCTGCTTTAGCAGTTACTCCAGTGCCATTCCGTGTAGCCATACAAAGCGCATTCCCCTTTAATGAAAATCCAAATGGTCACTGCTGTGGAGCTCTCAAACCCAGGAAGGCAATGACGGAAGTGTCTGTGGTATTTCTCAACCAGCGTGCTTGCAGCATTAACTCCTTATTCCATCTGATATGTGAAAGCCATTATAATCACGTTGTCTACAGAGAATCCAGGGTAAAACTATATGATGCCAGACAACTATTTAAGGGGGTTATAGAATAAAATGCTTTCTTGTTCTTTTTCTGAACAATGTCACCAATTATGCAGACCTTTACCTTGAACACAGATGACACAGTGTTAAGATGTCCTGGTTTATAGTGTGGATAATTTATTATTTTCTTAAAAATTTTACAACTGCATATCTTAACAGTGTTATAAGACAACTATTTTGACTTGTTCCTTTTACCACTTTAGTGAACTTTTTCTCAAGAAAGAAGAAACACTTCAAATACACCTCCAACCTGCACAGATAGTCAGGGCAAGCTTCTAACAGTATGAATCGAAATAAATTGTTAAGTGCATGTTCAGTTCCAGATTTTGAAGCAAAAATAACTTTGAACATTTTGGGGATAGAATTAACAAATATTATAGAATTTCCTTCCCGCATTTGAAATTTTAATTTCATAGTATTTTCAGTCCTCTGGGCTGAAACGAGGACCAGATAATATTTTAGCAAAAAAGGTGTTTTGTTTTCACGCTTTCATCATGCAAAAATAACCCAACTAATTTAGCCCGAACTTTCAAAAAATATTCAGATTCACATCGACATCAACTATGAAGTTCTCAGGCCAAAAGGAATATTTATCAGAAAACTCTGAAGCAAAGATTTTTATAAAAATACACTCTTCCATAAAGTTTTATTTTCAGTCAATTTTGACATAATGTAAATGAATTACTGCATTATTGCCTAGTAGTTATCTCTTATCCTTGATCTGCCAGGATTTTGTAAGATTTCTTTTTGCATAAATTTTGATCATTTTAAATTAAAAACCTAAGCCAGGCTTAAATATTATAATTTTATAATAATTATGAAAATAATAGCAGTTCACATTTATGTAGTGCTCTCAAAATTCCTAAGACTATACTAAATGCTGTGTGCACATAATCTCCTTTAACTATACCACTGTTTTAGGAGGGAAGCATAATTGTTATTCTCAACTTATAGATAAAGAAACTAACTCTTAAAGGGATCAAATAATTTGCATTGAATTACTGTGTTAGTGTGTGTTGGAGTCAACATTCTGCTATCTCCTGCCTCTCTGATTCTAGGCTCTACTGGAAAATGGTACCTCCTTCAAAAACAGCACTGGGCATAGCCTCAGTCAAAACAGTCAAAACACAGTGAGTAGGAGGAAGAACAAGGGTAATGAGATGTTATCACATATTATAGTAGGTAGAGATGAAACTCTCCACACCCAAACTTTCTGATAAATTACATAGATATTGGAATTATCCATTGTGTGAAGTTCTTTGGTGAATTAAATCCACAGATTTTTAAAAACCAAATTAAATTACTTATGGTATTTTAATACTGGCAAAAAATATAAACTCAATAATAACAATAATCATCTTGGTTGATAGGATACTTTGGCCAAAATCTGAATCCATTAGTGGACATTCTAAAGATTTTAGGTCAGTATGGAAAATATACTTTATCCAGTTTCCCATAGGTTTTTGACTCAACTAGCTATTCTGAGCACCTCCTCTAAGAGGCTATTGGCATTATTTTAGATGTTGGAACAAGGTACATTCAAATAAGTAGTAAATGGATCCTGACCTTCAGGAATTTATCCTATATATAGAATCAGGTGAATAAAACAGATAAGGGAATTACAAAGTATAGATTGCTGGTAATAAAATTATATATAAAGCCCAGTGGGATGTGAAGGAGGGAACAATTAATTCTGCTTTGATCAATGATCTACAAGGCACACATGCTTTGCTCCAGGCTATGCCGTTATTTTATCTCTTTCCACCTTTGCCCTTTCTCACTTTGCTCCTGCCACATTGGAACCATGTATTCTTTTCTTGAAAATGCTAAGCTCAGGGATTTTATATTTGTTTTTACCTCTGCTTAGACATTCTTGGGCCAGCATTGTGCTTAGCCAGCTCCTTATTTTCCAGGACCCAACTCGAATGTCACCTTCTCAGGGAGACCTTCCCTGACCATTCATTCTTCCTAAAATATCCTCTTCCATCACTCTCTGTCATAGAACCTTGTTTAATGTCTTTCATAGTACATAAAACAATCTGATAACATAGTGTCATAATAAATTCTATTTTGTGTATTTTGAGTATGATGTAAATGTGAGAGTAATTGGTATCCATATCACAGATAAGTGATTAGGTTTAAAAAATAAATGGCTTGATGTCCAAGCAAAGTTGGAAATTTCAGCTACTGTCAGGGGCTCTCTTATGTACATGCCCTAAAAGTCAATTGCCGTTCTGGATTCAGATGAGACTTGGAAGGCAACCGAGAGGTCTATTGGTATCTGGTCTATCTCAGTAGATTTGGCTTGCGTATAAGAATTGGTTTTCCCAAAGTTTCACAAAGATTCTCCTGATTACAGTTATCCTTTTGACAATCTCCCTGTAGAATCATTATCTAGTCATCACTCCACCATTTCTAATGACCAATAACTCCATACTTCAAAAGCATGTCTTGATTTTTAGATGCATAAAATCTTGATGTTCTTTCAAAATTTAACTGAAATTAACCATCCCATAAACTCGGAGCCCTCTAATTTGCTGTTAGGTTTAAGCCTACGCCTCAACACTTCTCTAAATCTTTTGTTTCACATTATAGAATATATTACTTGAAGATATCTACCACCTTCCTCAGTGCATCTTCTATCTTCAGGTTAAACATCTTCACTTACTTCTACTTTTATCTTTTTAAGCAACAAATATTTGAGTGCATACTACATGTTAGACACTGGGATAGGCACTAAAATAACGTTTCCATCCCTTTTGTAATCCTACATCTGTAATCTGCCATTTGGACAATATCTTAAGACCCTATTGTCCCTTAATGTGGACACTGCAAAACTAATAATGCACTCATTTACTTGAGTTAGCTCATTTACTTGAGCAGTGCATTACTTTGTATTTCAGCATTTTCTAAACTTGTCATTTTCATATCTTCATTGCAATTTTGCCATATTCAGATACTACCAGTACAGATTGGATTATTGTTTTTTAATTTTTTTTATTTTGTACCTAACTATTTGTACAAAAGAAGTTTTCATGTCATTGCCTTAAATAAAATGTCAGTATCACTTTCTATAAATGGAAAGAAACTATAAAATAAATATAATGAAAATGTTTTTACAGTTCAAAATAAATTTAACTACAAACACCGACAAACATAATTGAAGTTTTAAATGGCTACTTTAAAAAAGTTTCTTAATTAAAGAACTAAAACATTTTTACTAGTCAATAACTTTATAATGAAGAGAGGTACTACATAAATGAGGACAACATCATTTTTAGTTTTTTGGTTGTTGGTTTTGTTTTTGTTTTTTGTTGTTATTCTTTTTTTTTAATTGGGGAACAGGACTTTTATTGGGAACAGTGTGTACTTCCAGGATTTTTTCCAAGTCAAGTTGTCCTTTCAGTCTTAGTTGTGGAGAGCGCAGCTCAGCTCCAGGTCCAGTTGCAGTTGCTAGTTGCAGGGGGCGCAGCCCATGATCCCTTTTGAGAGTTGAACCAGCAACCTTGTGGCTGAGAGCCCGGCTCCAACCAACTGAGCCATCCGGGAGATTAGTGGCAGCTCAGCTCAAGGTGCCGTGTTCAATCTTAATTGCAGAGGATGCTGCCCACCATCCCTTGTGGGACTTGAAGAGTTGAATCGGCAACCTTGTGGTTGAGAGCCCATTGTCCCATGTGGGAAGCGAACCGGCAGGCTTCGGAGTTAGGAGCACAGAGCTCCAATCTCCTGAGCCACTGGGCCGGCCCCTCATTTTTAGTTTTGATATTAATTTGGTTCGTTTAATTTTTATTTATATATATATCCCTCGACCAAAAGGTGATAATGACATTAATTATATTATCATTTAAATTTGTAATGACAATAGGTGGACCTTTGATCAGTGGGAAGGAGGTGCAAAGTAAAAGGCTTGCTGGTCATCATTCCTACTGATTAAACTCTTGCTCCAGGAGACAAGAACATATGAAACCTGTGAAATGAAAAGAGCTCCCAAGGATGGTGGGCTAGACACATATATTAGCCTCTATTGCTCCCACCCCTCCCCCAAAAAACACACAAAAAACTGCTATAAGCACAGTAAAGAAATAAGGAAGAAAGGAGATCATGGAAACAAAAAAAATGGAAATGAAGACAGTAGCAACAATTTACAAATAGATGGAAAAGCCGTACCTGATTTAAGAAATCTAAAAAGATAAATCCTTAACTAGCAGTGGAATGAGCTAAGAAGAAACATGACACGCTGCCCTGAACAATTCTCAGAAGGCTCAGTAATGGTATCCATACATAGCATGAAAGTAGACAGGGTTAAACACTTAAAGAATAGTTAAAAGATATTTAGGAAGCAACTGACAGATGACTGAAAGTTTTTCTGGACAGAGTAAAACGGGTTCACTGGACTCAGGGATGCTAAACACACTTGAGATCAGGAGTACCACACTGAAACAGAAGCACTGGTGGAAGTTTTTATCTTAGATGTTGACTCTCCAACTTTATTTCCCATCTAAATCCCAAAATACTAGAAGCTATAATTATGCAATCCATGCAGCAGAGTGGAAGAAATTTCTCAGCTGAATCTGTGAACAGCCCCAAAGAAAAGACCTAAAGCTGCTGACATCTAGGTTTCCACCCTCAAAACCCAAAATGACTCCAAAAAATGTTTTGGCAATGCCTATCCACACATGCAGAAGTCCCACTTAGCTTTTTATTTGCTTACTCTGATATCAGTGCACATTTGATAAAAGGCTCTAATGTGAGGAGATCAAAGCAAACAATCAAAATAAAGTAATAAGTTCTATGAGTACCGCATATTAGGAACTCGTGATGTGGTCATTTTAAACTCTTGGATTTTCATTTAATAATCAATAAATATTGATTAAGTGCCTACAGTTGGGGTTGTGACCAATTGTGAGATAAACTGAATCAGACAGAAGGATGATGTGAGCTATTTTCCTGAAAAAGTTAGCTTAGAGGACATGACTTAATGGTCTACTTAAAGGGACTTGCTAATATTGTGCTAGCCACCCACTCACAGGCCCCGCCTGGTAGCCTAGGCACTGGGGAGGCCACATGGAGAACTTTTCATCCGCAGAGCAGACACAATGCACTCGTCCAGGATTGCTGCCTCACACTGATGTAAGATAGAAGCAAATAAAACAACTCCCTGGTAATCATGAGCTTTTCAATGAATAGTTATACGCAGTACAGGTGTCACTCACCACTCTCATAGCATCTTCTTCCTCCACTGACAGAAATGAGGGGAGATGGCAGCAGAATCAGCAGAGCTACTCTCTGTGTGGCGGTTTCTCCACATAGAAGCATAAGGAAGGGGAAATAAGTGTTCCCTATTACACCTGCTCCATTCTAGGCTCCTTTACATGTGAACTGAAACCAGACCCATTCTTTTCTATGGTATCATTCAATTTACACTTATTTCGACTCATTTCTACACAATCACTTTTGAACAATTTCCCCAAAGCATTGACATATTTTCAGAATCTGAATGTAACAACAATCAACTTATCCACTAGTTTTTGAAGTACAAATTTGAGATTTTTGTCCTTTCTACATATGTATCCAAATAAATAAAATAGTACTATAGGATATGAGTAAGGGCAGACCCCTGTCCCTTCATGGTAACCATGATATGTCATGTGATTTTGAGGGTATGGTAATTTGACTAGTTATACATCTACTTCCCTAAACATGGTTCAGTCCAAATTTCTGATCACCAACATAAATCAAAGCATCTTATCAGGAAGGAAATATTAACAGATATGACAAAATTTTGTTCTGAAATTCACGTATTTAATGCCCACTATAATTATTCACTCATTTAAATTGTAGCCATGTTAAAACAAAACGGTAAAAAATGAAAAATGGATTTGTTTAAAATATTTTGTTCTAGGTGAACCCTTTCAAGCTGGTAACGAGCATCACTTCTTTTTCCCACTGCTAAGGAATAATCTTTTAAAATTTTTTTCGGGAATTTCTATCAGTGACAAGGTCATACTCATTTACCTGTAGTTTCCACATTTTTCTTTTTTTTTCTTTAAATCAGAGAAATCTTTTCCATTTCTAGTTTTCCAGCAAGTGTTTGTCAAAGGTTATCAATTGAGGCTCTGCAGTCATGTCTGTAACTTATTTCGTTTCCTAGGATGAAATTCACCCAGCCTAGAGATTTGGATTCATTTGAAGAATCTCAGTACTTCCCTACTGTCTTCTCACATTTACCTCTTCATCATTTTACCCTTTCCAGTTTGCAAGTCATTCTCCTTGAAGAAAAAGACAAAAGCAAAATACTTGTGTAGTTTTGCTTTCTCTGCGTCAGCTGTCAACTCAATCTCTTTCCTCAGTAATAGAATGATATAATATCTGTGTAGAGTCTGAAAAATCATTTTTGTTCAGCATTCGTCTAAAAAAAACACTCCTACAAGACAGAAGAGGTGGCAGAATTTTTGTATCCTGAATATATATGTTCATTTACTTGCTTGCCCATTGAGTCATTTATGGCAGGATGATTATGCACCCATTAGCTTGATGTTAAATATTATTCTGAATACAGTTGACAGAAGAGTACAGACAAATATCACTCTTCCTTAAAAGACATCAAGGTTTAATCACTGGATGTATATTGCGATTGGGGAAAGGGGGCAGGTCAGAAAAGTTAACCAACAAAGAGGATATAGAGAATGTTGTACTCCAGCTGGGTGCCAAAGGAAGGACATTTTGTCAGAGGCAGTGTTTGTGACGGGGAGGGTGTGCAGAAGAGTCAGATAAAGCTCCAAGTGGAGTCATCCTTTGAGCTGAATCTTGAAAGATGAGTTGGAAATGGCCTTCTGGACAAGAGGAGGAGAGCAGAGTAAGTAGAGAGAACAACAAATGGCTAGCGAGAGTGTGACCATTGAAAAATCTCCAAATCCCAGTATATATGAAGTTAAGAGGTGTATGCTTTCTTAGTGATGCTTTCTTTAAAAGTAGAATTTTAAGGTAACTACTAGTTTAGATTTTTCTCGAGTGTTCTTTATTTCACTTTCATGCATGTCTGTCAAGAGCTTGTATACAGGAGATGATTTAAAACTCCATGCTCGTCTTGTCTTGTTCACAGAAAATTTATAACTCCTTCTGAGAAGCAACGTTTTTCTTCAAAGGCATTGCACAGTGAACATCTTCTGTCCTAGGGTGCCCTCATTTCACGTGTTTTATCTCTTAAACGAATATACTTTTCCCACTGTTTACAGAACAGAGGGCTTTATTGAGAGAATACTGGGATTATTGAAATCCTGGCTTTTAAATGACTCAGAAAGCAGAGAAAAATAAACAATGAAAAAGTGTTTGTACCACAACCAACAGAGTGCTCCCATAATTATTTTTTCATATTACTTCATGTTGGTCTAAAAAGCATCTTTTGAGGTTGCTCCATATTATCATTCATAGAAAACCATCTTCTAATACAGATGACAGTAATATTCTCCATTTTCTTTATAAAATTTAGACATTGCTTCCCAATTAAAAGAGCTCCCCACTTGCTACTAAAGCACAAGAAGACAGTGAAACACACACACACACACACACACATACACACACACACACATACACACACCAGATAAGAAGCTTTTTTATATCTTTCCCACTTTCTTTTCACAGTCATACCGTCTCTATCCCCCTTCAGAAATAGGTCTTCACCAAAAAATAAAAATAACCCCAACTTAGCATTATTACTGTGACAGTGTACCACTTCACCCTAGAAAAGATACTGTTTCTACATCAGTCAGAGACAGCAATACCTAGGTAACAGCTCTTCTGGAAGGAGGCAACGAACAGCATCTGACCTTATGATAACTGTGGAAACTGATGTCTGGGCCACTCTAGCCCTTGAGTATAGAATCATATCACATTAATTTTTATGCTCATATTTAAATGAGCATTTGTTAATTAAATTTATTGGGGTGACAATGGTTAGTAAAATTACATAGGTTTCAAGTGTACAATTTTGTGGTACATCATCTATACGTCACATTGTGTGTTCACCACCGAGTGTCATTTCTATCACCATATATTTGATCCCCTTTATCCACTTCTACCATCCCCCTTCACCCCCTTACTCTCTGGTAACCTCTATACTGTTGTCTGAGTCTACGAGTTTTTCTTTTTTTTATTTGCTTGTCTTGTTGTTTTGTTGCTTTCAGTTTCATATTCCACATATGAGTGAAGTCATATGGTTCTTGACTTTTTCTGTCTGACTTATTTTGCATAACATGATAATCTCGAGATCCATCCATGTTGTCACAAATAGCACTATTTCATCTTTTCTTATGGCAGAATAGTATTCCATTGTATGTATATACCACATCTTCTTTATCCAGTCATCTATGGAATGATACTTTGGTTGTTTCCATGTCTTGGCCACTGTAAATAGACCATTTGGTTTAATTGTTGGGTTTCAAACCAATTCCTCCCTCGGAAATTATCCCAGAATAATTATCTTGGTATTATTTTTTGCACCCCCAAAGGGAGTATATATAACACGTATTCACAAGCAAGTTCTGTCAATTGCCATCCATCAGTGGCATGGGCTGTGCTCCTTTTTCTGCTCCAGTTATGCCCAGATGAGATCCTCAACCTGTAAATCCACTTAGAGGAGCCTCACACGTTCTTCTGTTGATGAGGCAGCCACAGGACTGCCTGTGTCCATGTCTAGTTATCACCTGAATATTATAAAATACTTTATTTCAGCATCTATGCTCTTTTTCTCGTATACACAACTATCAACCTACTATATACCCGCAAGAAAACATTCCCCTACACACCATCTTCTCCCCAAGTCGCCTATCTCCATAGGAACAAGCAAACAAGCAACAGTTCTGACAGTCTCTTTTAATTTATATTCTACAAAGAAACATTTCTCCCCACTCCTAGCCAACTTCCACTCCAAAAAGGCCCAGATCAAACATATAATATCTCACACACACACACACACACACACACACACACTCCAGAACCAACAAATACAAATTGCCACATCTACATTATCAACCAGAATGCTTAATATTTTCAATAGTGAACTTTTAGTTTTCATCAAGAGTATTGATGGGAATGTGACAGATCATTACCCAAAAAGAGGCTACAACTGTATCTGCCATCCCACAAATTCTTATTACAGTGTGATTTTGGTAACTCTCCCATTGAGAAGCAGGGCCTAGGTTCCCTCTTTGAATTAAGTGTGTTTGTGACAACAACAGAAGTGACACTGTGTGATTTCCAAGTATAGTTTGTAAAATGTGATACTATTTCCACCTGATTTTCTTGGAATGTTTGCTCCTATAACTCAGCCAGTATATTGTAAGAAAGTCCTAGAATCTCATGGCGAATCCCATGGAGAGCAGAACACAGGTCTCTGGTCAGTGTTCTGGCTGAGCTCCCAGCACCAAATTGTGTGACAAGTTAAAAGTGAATCTCTCCACCCCTGGTTGATCTACCCTCCACCCCACCCCCTGACACAACAGGGAGCAGAGATAAATTGTACCTGCTGACTTTGTAATCACTGTGCTCAAAATTGCAAGTTTATAAGCAAAATAAATGATTGTGGTTGAAGCCATTGCATTTGGGGATGGTGTATTATGCAGCAATAAATCACTGAAACGTAATTAGGTACCTAGAAGTGGGTGCTCCTGCAACAAAAGTCCTAAAATGTGTAGCATCGCCTTTGAGATCAGGCAGAAAGTGTAGGCTGCATGGGTCTCAAGAACAGTTAGTGAAAGCTCAAAGAGCTAAGAGAGTGTCAATGGAAGCCTAAAGAGAAGGCTATTGATGAGAACTTAAAGAAGAATGGAGAAAATGTTACTAGATGCTGGAGGAAAGAGAACCCTGATGTAGTGGCAGAAAGTTTGACAAAATTGTTGCCTGAGATAATGTGGAAAATAAGAAATATGTCTAATGAACTTGATGATCTAGCTAAGGAGATGTTCAGCAAAAGTATTGCAGGTACTACCTGGCCTCTTCAAGCTGCCTAGACCGAAATGGGAGATAGAAGAGATCAGCTAAAAAAATAACTAATTGGTTTACAAGCAAAAATTGAGGAAACATAAATGATCTAGGACTTGTGGGGGTCTCAAAATGAAACTATTTCTCATTCCCATCTCTCCAGATGGCAAACCATTCTCAAATTAAGAAATTGATCCTGGTCAAAGATTTAATCAAGGAAGGTCTATAAGGTATGTTTATACTTTGACGACTTCACTTATTCTCAAGGTTTTATTCTTATTTTCTCATAAGAATAAATGAATCTCAGAAAGATTTAGGGTGACGACTCAGAGTTGCCCCTTACCTTTATATTGAGACTTTGTCTACCTGTTGGTCTTCTATTCTGGGCATTCAGGTCCTATCACATATGTGAATGCAGCCAACCTTTCCTGAATACATACCACGTATACAGCTCTGGGACAATTCTGTACCATCTCATTTGTATCTTTCAATAAGATAGGCATCAAGTCCTACAGAGGCTCAATAGATGCTACCTAATTCTAATGAAGATGACTTACCTTGTGGTCATCCTGAACTGTTCCTGCCAAGCCCTATCCAATTTGTAGATTTGGGTGTGTTTTGTTTTGTTTTATTTTGTTTGTTTCAAATGTAGTTTAAGATTGGGTGTTATGCAGAAATTAGATTATGTTTGGGTTAGTCAGGCACTTACTGATGACTTCTCTAAAATAGCAATTCTCAAGAAAGTGGATAATACCGATTGTAATAAAAATAGTTAAAATTTATTAAGCCTCTCATCACAGCATTATTTAATTAACTTCCACATGCAGCAAATAGGTAAATTACAGTTTAACTTAATTTGCTTGACTATTTTGAAATATTTTGAAGTGCTATAACATAATAATTTAAAAAGATTCAGTTTTAAAGTATGTGAAACAGGCACCACAATATTATTTTTATGTATGACTGTAGCTGTGAGAAAATATACATACCAATAAAGTCAAACCAAAAACATATGCTATCCATAGGTAAGCTAGTGGAAAGGCATTTAAGAAGAAATTCCCTAAAATGAGGTAACTACAGATGGTTTTGTTAACCTTTTTTCTATTTTTCAATAATTTCCAAAATTTCTAAAATATGTATTATATTGAAAATACAAACACACAATGTGCCAATTAAAAAAAAAATGGTTTGATGCAGCCTCAGCGCAAAGCAAAATTGTGGCTTTCTGGCTGTTTGTTGTTGTTTCAGGATTTTGAGACAAATCCATGACATATTTATTTTACTTTCTTGAAAGCATTATTATAATATGCCATAAGTGAAACTAGTTTCTTCCTTTTGCTTTATTTCCCTACTAGTCCTTGGACAAAGTTTTGAAATATTCCAACTAAATACAACTTATTCATCTTTCTACATAATTAGCACATGACACAAAATTGTCCTTCCGTAAATCTCATTCCCTGAATACATGGAATCTCTCCAATGACTACTTATGTTTCTCACAATAATTTCTGTGTTCTGTATGTAGCACTTGGAGCGATAGACACAATATTTTCTTGACTGCCTCTTAAAGAGCCATTCTTCTATGATAGTTCTGACAGCCTTCTCTTTGTAGATAAATCACCCATCTCTATCTTCATCTTTCTCTCTCTTCTTTCAGTCTGCATTTCTCAGTGTTCTGTTAATATTTTCACCTGGTATGTTTATACTTTGACGACTTCACTTATTCTCAAGGTTTTATTCTTATTTTCTCATCACCGTACTACTCGAAAAGTTTCCTTCACCTTTACATATTTGCTGTTCAATCATAACCAGACTACTTCAAAATTATTTATCTGCTTCTTCCAACTTATCATTAAGTTTTTTAATTCCCCAATTTTCCTGTAATCCCAAGAGGAACAAATTATAACATATTTTGTTTGGAGCAAAGGAACAACCCAAGTACTCAGCTGTAGCATAGTATAGGCATTCAGTCAAATCTGAGTTCATTTTACCCTTCTTTTCCTAATCCATTGCCCTTGTTTTGCCAAACAAGCACATACTTCTATTCTCTTCATTGTGGTTGCTCTAAATCCCCACGATCACAGGCATCTTTCTCATCTATCTCTTTGCCACCATAACTCTTCACCATAAATCCCCACTGACACTGCTTTTTTCCCCCTGTGCCATTAATGCAGATGATTAATTGAAGCTGTAAATTCTCCAGTAGCCAACCTTATTGACTCACATGACGCTTCATGACCAGGCAAGCAAACTTGCTTTCAGTCAAATAGAAAGGAACTTATTTGAAAATCGAGAAGGGGGAAATAATCTGGGAGATTCAGTGACCTAGAGTTGTTAATAAGAAAAACAAATACTTTAAAAATCTTACTTCATTTATCTATTGACAGTTTTGTTCTGATCTTGTGTGTGTGTGTGTGTGTGTGTGTGTTTGTGTGTGTGTGTTTCTATGTATTTGCTTTGTTTTCTCTATTTAGGAGGAAAGGGAATATGCAACCATTAAAAAAAATGGCCCGTTTGAATAAAACTAAAATATCAGTATGTATGCTTATCACAGATGAGTATAATGGGACTGTTTGTAAACTTAATTGATGGTAAGTAAATGAAGTAATCAATGATATGCTGTATTTAAGTACGGCTGATACTTAAGAATATGTGTGGAACAGAAACTTCACAAAGTAGAATATGCAAGATAATGCAATACGTTTGTAAATAAATGTGGAACATGTTAAACCTTGCTTAGATAATTAGGGGCTGACAAATCAAAACAAAAATCAATTGCCATTTTTACATTACGTTCTCAAAAAACTAAATTATATTACAAATGTAGACAAGGAAACCATGAAATTATTACCCTTTATTCTTTGTTGGTGGCATTATCGATTGGTACTAAATTTTGGAAGGCAGTTTGGCAATATCTATTGCCAAACTGAGGAATAAAATATTTGCCACCTTTCAGCCAATAACTACATTTATGGAAATTATTATGGAAAAGTAATCCAAGTATAGAAAAAATATGCATTTTTATGACAGTAAAAGAAAAAGATGGTACTCAATGGAAATAATGCTACAACTAAAGAATTATTACAAATACTATGTTATGCACAATATGGAAGTACGGAAAGTAATTGATTTATTTCGATATTTTCACTGCACTTTCTCTTGTAAAGAAGAAGCTTTAGAACATAGAAAAATATAACAATTAATATAAGTTACTTAAAATCACACTATGCGGACATAAATGCTATTAATATTATGGTACATTTTGTTCCAGGTAAAGATAGACAGGTTGTTTGATAGTTAGATGGATATACAGATATATAAACAGATATAGTTACATAAGTATATAACGTAAGTATAACTGTAGGGTTTATAGCTTGCTCTTTATTGTGTAATATGGATACTAAATAAGAGAAGCAAAACACAAAATTGAAGATGAAACAAGATCAGTACGATACAGAAAAAAATTAAATAGGGTGAATATGAAGGGAATGCTGAAATATTGACACTGGATTGGAGTAGTGGAATGTGGTGGATTTTTTTTTTCAACTTGTCAAGAATTTTGGTTTTCTGTTTTCGTTTTTAAATAATGAGTATTTGATGACTTTGTGATTTTGACGACTCAAATTCAAACGCTCCCTTCCCCTTTGGAAAATACCTCAAAATAAGTGGGAGGTAGTGTCTCTGATAACAGAAGCTGAAAAGGCATAGCTGGTATCTTCCCCAACTGCCTGGCATCCAGTTCTTTAAGTGTGTGACAGAAGCAGAGCCCATTAAACATTCTTGTTTATGACTGTGCAACTTCGGGCATGAGTAAAGTTGCAGTGACATCTGGGTGATTTTTAAGTGACTGTGGAAAACAGATGTGTCCATGTGTCCAGGGGTAATAATACCAGTAGCTACAAATTAATCAGATATTCTTGTGGGAATCTTTGCTATGCTATACATCCCTTGGGATATGTGTGTGAGCTACCGAGAGCCATGAATCTAACAAAACCATAGGCCAAATATATTCCGTTCAGAGGTACATTTTTCTTTGAGAACACCTAAATTACCTCAGATGGGCAAAGGATTCCATGATCCAGGATAGGCCAAGAGCCTGTAATGTAGGTCAGCTTTACTGAGCTGCCTTACCCATTTTGGGATCCATCTGTTCCTTACAAGGTATTTCCACCAGACTTTAATGTCTACCAGGCAGAGACTTCAATAAATCGATGTGTCATTTTAGTCAACTAATGAGTCCAATAGATGATTTGTTGAATTACTTCAAAATATTTATTGCCACCTTTTACTGGTGTGCAAGGTTGGGCACAGGGGATACAGGCAGGGGCGTCCTCAAGGTCATTCTAGATCAGGGAGACAAACAGATGTATGAAATCAGTCAGTCTTCTTCTCCTGGAAAATGGCAAATGAGATGTCTGAAAATTGTCCCACTAGAAAACATCTGAAAACTCCAGATAAATTATGTTCTTGGATAAAGGAATGACCTTGCAACTCAGTGATGAAGTCCTCTGAGAACTAGAAAGTCAGGTCAGGGATGTATGTGAGTCCTGCAGCCACCACTAACCTACATTTCTGCATGGCCCCAAGCTTTGACTTTAAAGGGCATGTGCAGAGGAGACACTTCAGTGGAAATCCAATATTGGGTTAACTTTAGGCTTTCCTGTACTTACCAATATCAAATTCCTGGTGGCTGCAAAAATCTCCTCCTGACTGATTTGTGTGGAATTGAACAAGCCATTCAATTTCTTTATATCTCAATTACTGTGCTAATAAAATTATAATAACAATACTTATAATTTATCACCTTTGCAGATATATACAAATATTAATACATGTTATATCACTATATCGATATATGGACAGAAGTCTTGCATTAGACCACCTTGTAGGCCTCCACATGGGTTACCTTTGTGTCAGATGCTCACCCTAGGTCCAAACAGTGAATACTGTTCTGGCATTTTATGATTAAGCAATCACCTGGGACCCTTTCCCTCAGCAGCATCTACGGGTAGAAATGCTTAGTTGGAGGCTTTGTCCAACTAAGATGAATAAAGGGATAGTTCCTTTAAAAAAAAAAAAAAGAACAAAAAGGAACCAAATTTTTTTCTTTATTCATGAATAAGAGTGCAAGGACAATTATTTCATTTTAAGACTAACTTAAGTATAATGCATTCCTGAATTATAGCTTTCAAACTCTAGTAAATCAATGGAAAGGAAAGAATTTACATGCAACATAGAATGCATTACATAGCTGGATGTGTATTTTAATGTGGTATATTAAAAATATGACTGAGAAAACTAACCCCAATAGGCCGAAAAATGTGTGATGTGTCAGTCACTCATCTATATGAAAGCCTATGAGCAAAAGATAAAATATGTGACAATACATTGAGTGGTAAGACTACCTAAGATTTGTATTTATGTTCTTTTGGGGGAGAGATAAAGGGAAATGGCAAGAGTCCGTATATTAACTTGATTTAAGACTAATAATTAGAAAGGGTAGCTGAATCATATATTAAGTTTATAAATATCACAAAACTTGGGTTTGCAAGTACTGGCTGTAACTGAAAATATGTCTATGAATATAGAGAGGTTACAGCTTTCAGTAGGAAATATCAAAATAAGATTATGCTTTGTGAAATGTAAAGTAATGCATCTTGGATGGAAAATTCACAGATAATCAGGGAAATGGAGCTACTATACTTGGAAAATCATAATGTTGAATGAGACCTGGGAGTGATAGTTACAGAAAATTAGTATGAGATTGCACAGGATGATATAGTGGTTTATAAAAACTGTTTGGGCAGCACATGCAGAGATAACACATCATGAGTCAGACAAGTGTGTCCATTTGTGAAAACCTCAGTACCAGAAAGATGTCATCGTAGTGGAGTGAATTCAGAGAGAGCTACAAAAATGATTGAGGAGCTGGAAGGGCTGATGTGAGGTAAGATTAAAAGGAACTAAATATGTATGGCTTATCTAAATATAGACTACATTGCTGCAACATGTATGGTGCTCACATAGTGAGGAAAGAGAGAAAACTTGTCAAGGAAGTTTAAGTAAAGGTTACTGGGAACATTCTGAAGAAAACTAAAAGAGAAAAAAGCTAAGGTGAAATAAGGGCTCCCCAGTGGGTTAAGTAGAGAAAATAACTATACCATTTTGGTTCTCTAGACCCATTTTGCAAAGTGAAAAGAATACTATACTTTAATCTCCCAGTCCTTCAGTTTCCACATTTTTAAAATCGGGAGTAATGAACCCTCTTTGGCAAACTCATGAGTTTTGATTGGCAAGATTAATTATAATCATATTCACTTAAATATAATTTAAAATCTTTTTAACACAATGCTTAGCATCTGGTATAGCACAATACAGATTTTTTTTTCAATAAGTGAATTAAAGTTGGTCTAAGAAATATAGTCTCCTA
The DNA here is from genome assembly GCF_964194185.1 of Rhinolophus hipposideros. Lineage (NCBI taxonomy): Eukaryota > Metazoa > Chordata > Mammalia > Chiroptera > Rhinolophidae > Rhinolophus > Rhinolophus hipposideros. Next base: position 55,546,186 of record NC_138049.1, on the reverse strand, counting down.
ACGTTTAATAACATTTATTAGGGGCTAACCATGAGCATGTAATATGAAAGCTTGAATTTGTTGTGATTTCTGACATCAAAGAGCTTACAGTCTCATGGATGAGCAAATACGTATTCAAGTACATAAGCAAAATATATTAACAGTTAATAGCAATTCAGAAAAGAGCAACTGAGCTTCCAAAAACTTGAGAAGCAAGTGTTTCAAAGTGTTTTAAGGATGAGAAAAAAGAGGTGACACTGGAATTGAGTTTGAAGGGTACTAGGAATATGAAAAGAAGAGATTGGAGGGGATTCGGTGATTGAATAAGAGCATGTGAATGACACCTGAGGGAAACTACAAACCTCATGGCAAAAAGCATGAGTGGCTTGGTATGGCTGAAACAAGAAACCCAAAAGTATGGTTTAAGACAAACCTGGACAGGTGTGCTGTCACTCATTGGAGAATGACCATGACTGTGGCTTTCATGGGCATTGAGACAACAGAACAATAGTTCTCATTTTTTCAGGATTTCATCAAATAAATTCTTAAACAGAGGACTAATCTATGGAACAGATAAAAGCAGTGCTTCTCTGTTTGAAGTAGGTTAGAGGCCTAGACTCCTGCCCTCCAGCATCCCTTCAATCTTTCTTTCTTTCCACTCCCAGAAGACCCTGAGACCTCTCACAAGACCTCAAAAACTTTGGTGCACAGTTTGAAGAACACAAATATTAGGAAAAAGGAATGAATGAGAATTTTTGAACAAGGCGATGGAAATGACCAATACTAAACTTAAAGAAAAAACAACACTTGGAATAACGGGAAGTGTGGGTTTGTTGAATTACAGGTAGGCTGTATGAGTTTGAATCTAGGAGGTAGCTGAAAAATAGTCACTCTATTCCATAATTCCTAAAATAGAAAAAAACTCATCATTGTGTAGTATAAGGAAAAGCTTTCATATTATAAAGTCAAACAGCAACTCTTCTTGATTAGTTAAAAAAAGACTAGATGTAAGAAGTAGAACAGATGCCAACTCAGATTTCCAGGAAGGGTGAGTGGGATAATATAATGTCACTAACTGAAAGAGCATGTGCATTTTTATTTAATGCACAATTTTGGTTAGTTTCTCTTAGCAGTTTTGTTTCTCTCAGCAGCTCAATTCTATACCTAACTAAAATACAATAATAAACTGTAATGATTTAGAAGTGATAGCTTGATACGGTTCTTTTTTGTTGAGATTTGAATTACAAAATCCTGTCACATGAATGAGAAGATATAAATACCAAGAGTGGGATATCATTTTTATACATGTATTCATTCATTCCTTCATTCATCTGTTATGATTACTCACTGATTATTAAAAATGTATTGGGTATTATGGCAGATTCTATGATAATTGAAGTTTTAATTATTTAATCATAGTTTGGATAGATTTTTAGCCTTTAAACTCATCTTCCAAACAATCCTGAAAAACAATTTTCCAGACTATTTTTATATAAATACAGTTCTTTTCTGAATTTATCCTTCTTGTTATATTTGTTGTATATGTCAAATAGTGCCACATATCCTTGTGAGTACCAGAACTCTATTCCTAAACCAAGGCATTTGACCATGTGTTATCAAATCTACGTGTATTTGGAAATATTCCAATTGATCACTGAAATTCTAGTTTATGTTGGCTTTTATGAGACTAGATTTTATTTGTTCCAGTTACCTTTATCAAACCAAAAGCTAAGTTAGCTTAGTTCTATTTTATGTTAGACAAGAAATACTCAAGTTTGGTTTGGACTAATCTAAAGTCTATAATTATTTAAGAAAAATATATATCCCCAAAACATTGATGTGATCAGAATATTCATTTCACCTACAAATCTCAGTGCTGTGTTGTCACTTCTTATTTTTATAGTTAGAATAATTGACAGCTATACTGAAGACTAAACTAAACTTTAAAAAGAAATAACTGCTTTCAACATATTTTGGACTCTAGAGAGGAATTAAAAATTTAAAGAGAACATATTAGTTATGTAACTTCTAATATATGTAGATGCATGCTATACGTTTTACATTGTATCTCGTTTAATCCCCAAAACCTACATTGCAAGTAAAATCACGCATTTCATAAATGAAAAAATTTGAGGTAAGTAAGTTTAACTTACCCAAGGGCACACAGGTAATCAATAGAGCAAGGTTTATAAATTTCCAAGTCCAAGTACCTATCATGAAAAATGCTCCCTACCAATGAATTATAAAGAATTTAATTAATAAGCATTCAATATCATTGTCATTGGAGGAGGGGATAGGGATTGATACTTTTATTACAAAAGTGTCACAATTATCTTCCCTGGCATATCTTGGGAATTGTCATTTACTATTATATTATTATAGTAATAAACCAATTTGACTTGATGTTTTTCTGCCTATTTAGAAGAGTTATCTCCCGGCAAAGAGCCTTTTAGAAGGAAATCTTTTAATTTCGATTTCCTGTAGATGAACATTTGCCAGATACATTGATCTTCTTAGTCATAATGTCTCAAAATTACTGTACAAACTAATCAATATCATCAAGTCTCTAAAATATTATACAAACTAATGAATAATTTGAGAATACACATGTTCAAAGCATGTCAAATTTATTATAGATCTTTGAGGGATCGGTCTGTAAACTATTTGGAGGTATTTACATAGAAAGGCACATCAAACTAGATCAAGGTGAGAATAAATAAGTACTTAGAGAAGGTAATTGGAAAACTGATACATTGACATTAACTGCATGGAAAGCAGTTTATGCCTGTTTCTCCAAAGATGCTTTGCCAAGTGATTAGACCAAATAAAACCACAACAAAACAGACTTTTCTTACTGTAGAAATTTCCAGGAATGCTTAAGTTCTGGCCTATGGGTCCAAATCATAGCTCCTTGACTTTTCATCAGTACGTCTATGGTAAGTTATTTAGCCTCTCTGTGTCCCAGTTTCTTCACTTATAAGTAGGGGTGTTATTACTATCTAATTCATGGAGTTATTTTGCGTATTAAACTAAATGAGTAAATCCATGAATATTTAGTCCACGTGGGTGGAAATGGAGGAAATCAAACAAGCTAAAGGGTAGAGCAAACAAGCTAAAGGGTAGAGAGTAGGGAGAGGATGGCCTAGACGCAGTGAGGCCAAAGAAGGCCCAGGCCACAGCGTGCCCTGGAGGCCATGTAAAGAGTCTGTCCTGCTTCTAAAGACACCAACAAGCTATTAAATTGTCCTGAGGATGGACATGACGTGATCAGATCTATGAAAGAGGACTGATGTTAAAGTTAAGCAAATAGGTAATGATTGAGATCATTACATTTCCTTTCTCATTCTGGAATGTCATTTGGTCATTTTGAAGTGCAACCTGGATTAGGTTCTGGTAGAGCCACTCTATTCCATAATTCCTAAGTTAGAATAAAACTCATCATTGTGTAGTATAAGGAAAAGAGAGTAATCGAGAGAAAGGATAAAAATAGATACAAAATAGCACAAGTTATAGCAGGAGATTAAGAGAAAAAAAGTGTTTCCTCAAGCCATGATGCCTAGAAAGGTATGTAGAGTATATGTGGTATTCCTAGATAATAATGATGCCACATAACACATCATTGTCAATATGTATGGAAAGAGGGAGAAAACAAAAATAAAGAATGGAAAAAGATATTGCTTATAAACATCTGTGCATACATAAATTACAGTTATATCCTCTTCACTATGCTTTAGCCTCTTGAATCTATTATTTGCATATACATGGATTAAAAATATGTAATTAGATCTGTGGCTGTGGTGACGCGGCCCGCATCTGCAGCGGTGGAAATGCGGCCAGTATCCGCAGCTGCAGAGACACAGGGGATCCCAGCACGGAACAGAGAACACAAAAGCCAGGAGGGCCCAGCTTGAGAGGCACAAGATTCAACATATCCAGAGGCCAACTCCGGACCAAACCAGAGTACTACTGGGTTTGACCTACAAGTCACACACCCAGAGGGAATTCTCTACAGGCACAAGAACCCATAAAGGCCAAACCACATTTAAGCCGTCAACCCTCACACAACAGAACACCCTGCAGTGGGCAGAACCAAGTCTCACAACTAGTCAGCCTAGGAGTTAACCCCACCTACTCACAAGCAAAAAGCAATTAAAGACTTCTCTAACACGACAATATACACAACACAAGAGTCACCTTTGGAGCACACGCAGAGGAGAAGAAGAAAGTAGTGCAAGTCAAATATAAAGGACACATACTACATAAGATAACCCAGCAAGAACTAAGAACTCTAGGGGATCTACCTAATACCTCAATGCAAACACAGAGAGTCAGCCAGAATGGGGAAACAAAGAAACATGTCCCAAAGAAAAGAACAGAAGAAACCTCCAGAAATGGAACCAAATGAAACAGAGGTAACCAACCTATCAGAGACAGAGTTCAGAACACTGGTGATAAGAATGTTTAAGGAGCTTAGAGACGACATAAAGAAGGATGTAGAAATCATAATGAACAACTAATTAGAACTAAAGAACACAATTACCGAAATTAAGAACTCACTTGAAGGAATTACCAGTAGGTTAGATGAAGCAGAGGATCGAATCAGCGACTTAGAAGACAAGTTAGCAGAGATCACCGAAACAGAACAGAAAGAAAAAAGAATACAAGACAATGAAGATGGTTTAAGAGAACTCTGGGATAGCATCAAGCACAACAACATGTGCATCATAGGAATACCAGAAGGTGAAGAGAGGAAGCAAAGGATTGAGAATATATTTGAAGTAATAATGTCTGAAAACTTCCCTAACCTGATGAAGGAAACCAACATACAAGCCCAGGAAGTGCAGAGAGTTCCAACCAGGATAAACCCAAACAGGCCCACACCAAGACACATTATAGTTAAAATGGCAAAGCTTAAAGACAAAGAGAGAATCCTAAAAGCAGCAAGAGAAAGACAAAGGGTTACATAAAAGGGAACTCCCATAAGACTATCAAATGAATTTTCTACAGAAACATTGAAGGCCAGGAGGGAGTGTCAGGAGATACTTAAAGTGATGGAAAACAAAAGCCTACAACCTAGATTGCTTTATCCAGCAAGGCTATCATTTAAAGTTGATGGAGAGATAAAGAGCTTTCCAGAAAAGAATAAGCTAAAGGAATTTATTACCACCAAACCCGCATTGCAAGAAATACTAAAAGGACTTCTGTAAATAAAAGGAAGATGAAAACAACCTAACTAAAAATTTAAAAATGGCAATAACTATGTACCTATCAATAATCACTTTAAATGTAAACGGATTAAACACTCCAATCAAGAGACATAGGGTGGCTTAGTGGATAAGAAAGCAAGACCCTTGTATATGCTGTATACAAGAGACTCACCTCAGATCAAAAGACACACACAGGCTGAAATTGAAGGGTTGGAGTAAGATATTTCATGCAAAGGAAATGAGAAAAAAGCTGGAGTTGCAATACTTATATCTGACAAAATAGATTTTAAAATAAAGAACATATTAAAAGACAATGATGGGCATTACATAATAATAAAGGGATCGATCCAACAAGAGGACATGACCCTAGTACACATCTATGCACCCAACATAGGAGCACCTTAACAGATATTGACTGACATAAAGACAGAGATCAACAGTAACACTATCATAGTAGAAGATTTCAACACACCTCTGACAATAAGGGACAGGTCTTCCAGACAGAAAATCAATATGGAAACAACAGCCTTAAATGATACATTGGACCATTTGGATTTAATCGATATTTTCAGAGCATTTCACCCCAATGCTGCAGAATACACGTTCTTCTCAAGTTCACATGGAACATTTTCCAAGATAGACCATATGTTAGGCCACAAAACAAGTCTTGATAAATTTAAGAAAATTGAAATCATACCAATTGTCTTCTCTGACCACAGAGCTATGAAATTAGAAATGGACTACAGGAAAAAAAACTGGAAGACACACCAACTCATGGAGGCTGAATAACATGTTACTAAATAATGAATGGGTCAAGCAGGAGATTAAGGAAGAAATCAAAAGATATCTCGAGACAAAGGAAAATGAAAACACGACAACCCCAAATCTATGGGATGCTGCGAAAGCAGTCTTAAGAGGGAAATTCATAGCATTGCAGGCCTACCTAAAGAAACAAGAAACATCACTAATCAACAGTTTATCTTCACACTTAAGAGATCTGGAAACAGCAAAATAATCCCAAAGGGAGCACAAGGAAGGAGATAATAAAGATCAGAGCAGAAATAAATGAAATAGAAACCAGAAAAACAATACAAAAGATCAATGAATCCAAGAGTTGGTTCTTAGAGAAGATAAACAAGATTGACAAACCTTTAGCCAGACTCATTAAAAAAAGAGAGAGAGGACCCAAATTAATACAATCAGAATTGAAAGAGGAGAAGTGACAACAGACACTGCAGAAATACAAAACAATTTAAGAAATTACTATGAGCAACTATATGCCAACAAATTTGACAATCTGGAAGAAATGGACAATTTTCTAGAGGCGTACAACCTTCCACGGATAACTCAAGAAGAAACAGAAAACCTGAATAGACTGATTTCCACCAGGGAAATTGAATCAGAAATCAACAATTTTCCAACAAACAAAAGCCCTGAACCAGATGGATTTACAGATGAATTTTACAAAACATTCAAAAATGAACAATCACCTATTCTCTTAAGCTCTTCCAAAAAAATCCAGAAGGAGGGAAGACTCCCAAACATTTTTACAAAGCCACTATCACCCTGATCCCACAATCAGACAAAGACACCACAAAAAAAGAAAACTACAGGCCGATATTGCTAATGAACATAGATGCAAAAATCCTCAACAAAATACTAGGGAACAGAATTCAGCAATACATTAAAAAGATCATACACCATGATCAAGTGGGATTCATCCCTGGTATGCAAGGGTGGTTCAACATCTGCAAATCAATTAATGTGATACACCACATTAACAAAATGAAAAATAAAAATCACATGATCATTCCAATAGATGCAGAAAAAGCATTTGATAAAATCCAGCAGCCATTTATAATAAACACCCTTAAGAAAGTGGGAATAGAGAGATCATATCTCAACATAATAAAGGCCATATATAATAAACCCACAGCTAACATCATACTCAACGGGGAAAAGCTAAAACCATTCCTCCTAAGATCAGGAACAAGGCAAAGTTGCCCACTTTCTCCACTTCTATTCAACATAGTGCTGAAAGTTCTAGCCACAGCAATCAGACAAGAAAAAGAAATAAAAGGCATCCAAATTTGTAAGGAGGAAGTAAAATTGTCATTATATGCAGATAATATGATACTATATATACAGAACCCTAAAGACTCCACCAAGAAACTATTAGAGCTGATAGATGAATTTAGTAAAGTAGCAGGATACAAAATTAATATTCAGAAATCAGTTCCATTTGTATATACCAATAATAAAACATCAGAAGGAGAAATTAAAAAAGCAATCCCATTTACAATTGCTCCAAAGATTATAAAATACCTGGGAATAAATTTAACCAAAGAAGTAAAAGATCTGTACTCAGAAAATTATAAGACACTGAAGAAAGAAATGAAAGAAGATACAAATAGATGGAAACACATACCATATTCATGGAAAGGAAGAATTAATATAGTTAAAATGTCCATACTGCCTACAGCAATATACACATTCAATGCAATTCCTATCAAGCTACCCATGACATTTTTCACAGAAATAGAACATATAATCCTAAAATTTATATGAGACCATAAAAGACCCCAGATAACCTCAGCAATCTTGAGAAAAAAGAACAAAGTGGGAGGTATAAGGATACCTGACATCAAATTATACTACAAGGCTACAGTAATCAAAACAGCATGGTACTGGCTTAAAAACAGACACATAGATCAATGGAACAGAATAGAGAGTCCAGAAATAAATCCATGCCAATATGGCCATTTAATCTACAACAAAGGAAGCAAGAATGTACGGTAGGGTAAAGACAGTCTATTCAATAAATGGTGTTGGGAAACCTTGACAGACACATGCAAAAAAATGAAGCTGGACCACCTCCTTACACCATATACAAAAATAAATTCAAAATTGCTTAAAGACTTAAATGTAAGATCTGAAACAATAAAATACCTAGAAAAAAATATAGGAAGAAACTTCACAGACATTACCCACAGTAAGATTTTTACTGATATATCCCCTCGTGCGAGGGAAGTAAGAGAAAAAATAAACATGTGGGATTACATCAAGCTAAAAGGTTTTTTCACAACAAAGGAAACCATCAATAAAACAAAAAGGAATCCTACTGAATGGGAAAAGATATTTGCCAATGATATATCTGATAAAGGGTTAATATCACAAATTTATAAAATACTCACTCAACTCAACTCCAAAAAAACAAACAACTCTATTGAAAAATGGGCAGAGGACTGAAAGAGACATTTTTCTAAAAAGGACATACAGATGGCAAACAGACATATGAAGAAATGCTCAACTTCACTAACTATCAGAGAAATGCAAATAAAAACCACAATGAGATACCACCTCACCCCAGTCAAAATGGCTACCATCAATAAATCAACAAACAACAAGTGCTGGCGCAGATGTGGAGAAAAGGGAACGCTTGTGCACTGTTGGTGGGATTGCAGGTTGGTGCAGCCACTATGGAAAACAGTATGGAGGTATCTCAAAAATCTGAAAATGGTACTACCTTATGATCCAGCAATTCCACTCCTAGGTATCTATCTGGAGAAATCCAAAACTCCAATTCAAAAATCTTTATGCACTCCTATGTTTATTGCAGCACTATACACAATAGCCAAGACATGGAAACAATCGAAATGCCCATTGGTAGATGACTGGATTAAGAAACTGTGGTACATTTATACAATGGAGTATTACGCAATCATAAAGAAGAAAGAAATCTTACCATTTGCAACAACATGGATGGACCTAGAGAACATTATGTTAAGTGAAATAAGTCAGACAGAGAAAGATAAATATCATATGATCTCACTTACATGAGGAATCTAAAGAAAAGAATAAGTGAATGAACTAATCAGAAGCAGTTTTGGAGACAAAGGAAAAACTGAGGGTTGCTAGATGGGTGGGGGGGTGGGCATAAGGGGGGAAGGTGAGGGGATTAGAAAACAGTTGGTAACCACAAGATGTCCACGGGGTTTTGAAAATTAATTTGAGGAACATAATCAATAATGTTGTAAAGATTTTTTAGGGTATCCGATGGACACGTGTCCCATTTGGGAGACCACCTAAGGGATGATGTAGATGCCTGATCACTACACTGTACACCTGAAGCTGAACAATAATGAATGCCAACTATAATTTTACATATATATGTATATATATGTATGTATATACTTACAAGAAGCGGAGTACAGCATTAGGAATGGAGACAGTGGACATGTAATGGCTCTGTGCGATGTCAGAGGATAGTGGATGGGGGAAGGGGGGTTCACACAGTGTGAGGGATATAAATGATAAATGTCTAAGTATTACTTTGTCTTGTGCACCTGAAACTAATAAAAATATGTAATTAATAAAAGTTTGAGGTAAATGTAATTTATTTCATATTTTAAATACATACGGATATATATGACAGATAATATTTATATATATTATATGTATAATATGACAGATAAGCAGAAAGAGCATAACGAGGATATTAGAAATGAATTGCATTGAGATAATTTTATGCTAAAAAATCTGTGTATTTGGGTTTTCTTTCAAATGTAAAGGCAACTGAGAAGAAGACAAGGTTTCTGGACAGCCAGAAATCAGCCAAATCTATGAAGAGCCAAGTTCATCTCCAATCTATCATCTGGAGCACTCCATTGCTGAGCACTACCCCAGCCAAGAAAGTCAAGTATAACATGTGTTCAGAGAGCCCGATTCCTCTCCAACATTTTGTACTCTGCTTTGGCTGATTTTCAGTTTGATTGCCTTTTTTTTTTTTTTTCAAAAGAAGAATACATGCTTCATAAATAAATAAAAAAATTCTTGAGAAATTTGTTTAATAAATGAAAATGATTCTAAAGTTTAAATTATAGAGTTGGTCAAGACTCCAGGTGACATATTTCAAAATATCATATCAATTATTTGAGTTATCCAGGAGAAATCTTTCTTTTCTTTCCTCCCTCTGTCTCTCTCTTCTTTCTCTCTCTCTGTCTCTCTCTCTGTCTCTCTCTCTCTCTGTCTCTCTCTCTCTGTCTCTCTCTGTCTCTCTCTCTCTCTCTCTCTCTCTCTCTCTCACTCTCTCTCTCTCTCTCTCTCTCTCTCTCTCTCTCTCCCTATCTTTATCTTTCTTTCCTTGACTAAACTAACCAGGCTGGTGATTGCTTCCAATCCAATATTCACAGGCAGCATAACCTGAACCCTGATGAATAAATGCTAATTTGTCTTTGGGGGGTTTTTGTTTTACATTTTTTACAACCAGTTCTAGTCACTGCATTGCTCAGTTTTGTGTCACCAATTTAGAGAGCACTGGAAACCAGCCTTAAACCATTGTGTTTATCTAATGTAAACTAGGACTTTGGTGTCAACTAATTATTATGTTGACGAAACTGGTTATATGTAGGAGATAATTCCACAAAACATCTTAGAAATTGGATATTTTCCTAAGTGAAGCATCTAATGTTTGTTTCTGCAGAAGGAATATTACACTTGTATCGTACTTCATAAATTACAGAGATCATAAAGTTTTTATATTATTTTAACTCACTAATTCCTTCAATATTCACTCACAACTATTGTGTGCTAGCTATCTACAAAATCAAAGATGTCCCTGGCCTTAAAGAATTTATAGTATGTCACTTACTCCTTCTAAAAACTATAAAGGGTAGTTCCTATTATGTTAACCTGAGGTTTAAAAGGTTTAATAATTGAAATCAATAGTGTGGGAATGCTGGGTAAAGGCTTCTGAATCCATGATTCTGCGTTTCTGGCATAGCCTCCACTCATCAAACTTCCCTGGTAAGCCGCACGATGTATTGATAGAAGCATGATTGCTGGAGTCAGCTGAACCTCAATTAGGATCCCAGCCCTGTCTTTTATTACTTGTAGGAATGTGAGCAAATCACTATCTCTCTCCGAGTACCTCCATTTGTGATAGGGACTGGTCCTTTTTTACAAGGTAGTGAGGAAACCTAAATCAGAAGGTGGCGGTGAAAACCAATGGGCTGAGGCTAGTGTGAGGTGATTGAGGCACTTACTGTGGGTGCAAAATTTAAGAGGGGGTCATGACACCAATAAATAAATAACATGTATGTCAATATTTAAGAAAATTAAATTGGCAAATTATGAATTATATGCCAGTGGTTTGTTTTTGTACAAAAAAACACACAAAACAAAGCATTTTACCAGAAACATAGTTGGGACTTGAGTGGAGAAATAAGGTAGAGCCATGGAAGTGAAGGGTTAAATCCTGTCTTTATTAAAAATTATGATATTTTGTTCATCCATATAGCAGGCAGACATCTAAAGTAGCTCCCCAAAGATATCCTTCTTTAGTCCCCAGAACATGTAAGCATGATGAACTACGACTGTTATGATTTATGTTAAAGTATATGTAATAGTATGGTCTGAATACACTATGGTTTATGATATGTTATGATATATTATATGTTATATGTTCTACTATATCGTTAATAAGTGCAAAGTTATTATGTTATATTATTTGTCATGGCTGACCTTAAGATAGGAAAATTGCTTGGGTGCTTTTCATCTAATCACATGAATGCATAAAAGCAGACAGCTTTGTCTGTCTGGTGACCAAAGAAAGGCAGAAGTCAGGGAGATTCAAAGCATGGGAAGGATTCAGCTGCCACCACTGCCTATGAAGAAACAGGGATGGGAGAGCAGCCATAGGAAAGGGAGTGACCAACAGGCACATGTAACAAGAAAACAGAAACCTCAGTCCTACAGCCACCGATAATTGAATTCTGCTATTAACAGGAGTGAGCCTGAAAGAGGACTGTCATCTCCAATTTGATTTCAGCCTTATAAGATCCTGAACACACCCAGCCCTGCCATCACGGACTTCCTATAGAAACTATAGGAAGTTTCTACAGAAACTTCCTGACCTATAGAAACTGTGAGATAATAAAGATATGTTTTAAGGCACTAAGTGGTTTGTAATTTTTATGCAACAATAAAACCAGTACAATCATGACTATTTTGCATTAATTTCTATTTTAAAATGCATTGTATTAAATTGTCATTTATCTTGATTATTGAGTGTTTTTTGTTACTCCCTTAAATTTTATATCTGAGTAGAGTGTCTCATTTTTCTCACCCTAATCCTGGTTTTGCCATGCTTTATGTAAAGTAGGTATACAATGCATGTTGTTATCTTTACCCTTGTTAATACGCAGTGTCCTTTAATTCCAGTCTTATTGATGGGAATCTCCTTAATTTTCTAACTCCTTCAAAGTTTTTCTCGATTTGCCCCTCCCCACCAATGCCTCCTTCCCTACATCAGACCTACCTAGCCAGGAGATTATCTATTAGGGCAGTATCTTAAGGGTACCACCAGATATGCCATGTAATTCTCTTCTTTAAAAGGCCCCTGCTTCTAAAACAATTCAAAAGTGTTTTCCTCTTATGTATTTAAAAATTTGTCTTCATCATTGGATATGGCACTTTAGATTCATATTAATAATGAAATTTATTCCCACAAATTTCATCTTTCTACACCTTTCTCTTAAAATTACTTTTACTAAATGTGGAGGATTTGGGAATTGCAAGTTTTAGAAACAGGAGTTTGAATGTGGGAATATGAGGTAAAAAAGGAAATGGCTAATATAAAGGAAATGCTCTCTGATCTAGTGTATACTTGTCTAAATCGTAGAGTAACTCTCATTCAGGAATTCTCACTTTATTAAAAAAGGAAGAGAAGGAAAGTAACTGTAAGAATCATTCATAAGCACAAATATTAATGCCTGTTTTCACTATGATTGAATCAGATATTTTATATCTACAGAAAGTGGTCATTTTTACTGTGCATGTTGATTCATAGTTGCATAACTAATCATGACAACTTTATTAATTGCTTATTATCAAGGGTTTTCTCTTTTATTAGAGAACAAGTGACTTCCTTTCCTTACACTGGTGTGCATATATATCTCTGTGTGATAGAGATTAATGCATAAAGCTTTGCAGGAAACTGCCTCATTGATTTTGTTGCCTTTATATTTGTCTTCCTTAGATGACTTCCACTAAAATAGATAGAGGAGGTAGAGTCCATTTTAGAGGGATACACAGGGCCCTACCTACAGTGGTTGGAATCCTGGCTTAAATTGAAGAAGCTGAGTAAGTAAGAGGTTAAGGGGATATTTTTAGAGAAATGAATGCATTGTTTCATTGGTTATTTTTTAAGTTCCCAACACAATGCTTCTTTGATGGAGGTACATTCATAAAGTCTTAGTCCTTGCGTGTGTTTTGTATATTGATTAGAAAATGCATTGCCAACACTGATGTAATGATGCTCCCTGGAATATTATTCAATGTTGTAAGTTGTACTTAAGTTCTATCTCTGAAATCTGTGTGTTTGAATATTCCTATGCCGTATTTTCAAATTCTTCAAATCTCCTGTTAGCTAATCCACTGTTCTACTGTATGATTCAGAAATGTTTTCAAAACCCCATGTTGTTTCCCCTATTACTGACTTAAATTGATTTCTGAGATTTTTATGTGACAGTAAATTCTACTCTTAAACACAACTTAGTCTAGCGACCTCAAAGCTAATGATGAATAAATGTAATCCTGCTCAGTACATGGTACCTCCTTTTAGAGAAAACTCTCCCAAAAAGTATTTCTTGAAGTAAAGTATCAAATCAGTCCCTTAGACTCTTCTGCGCTGTGATAGTGCATTGAATACAAGAGAGCTGATGGGGTAGTTTTAAAAAATGTCCTGACAGAGTCAAGGTGATGGCCATTTTTAGCTGCCCTGCTATCCATCACCTCTTTCAGCCAAGCATACTCCATCATATGCAACAGCCTCATGAATTTATGCATCAAGCTGTGCAGCCAGTCGTGCCGAGGGCGCTGGTGACAAGTGAAATTGCTGTGCGCCTCATTTAGCTGTTTATTGCGCCTGAGTACGTGTTGCAGCTGTCATCCCACGATGGGATGATAGTGCTCGTTAATAGACAAGACAGGCAAATAATGATGGAGGCCACAGCAAGAGACGCTCATCTGCCAATGGGCTCTGAGCAATATCACAAACATCCACAAAGTTTTCCATCAAAAGCAGCTCTGGAAGAAAATAGAGAGGGCAAGGCTGATCTTTACCGGACTAACAATGGAGATTCAACTTTTGAAAAAAGTGTAGCCCAGCAGACTGCAACTTGAGCTGCCACACTGTGCTTCCCTTTTAACAGAATCACAAGAAAATGACCGCACGCACCAACCAGGTTTGATACCAGCGTTCAAGTTGACTGTATTCCTACCACACACCATGGAATTAACCGTAACCCAACCGCACAGTCGGCGTTCTTCTGCTGTCACCCATGGCCCTAAGAATGTGTGAATGTTATTTTTCACCTCTTTGATGACTTGCTTCATATATTTAGGATTTAGAATTGTTATCTTTCAATTCTTCTCAGTCATTCAGTGGAAAGCAACTTGGAAGAGAAATATTCAATCTTTAGATGTGAATGGAATTTTTTTTTTTTTGTATAAAATTGAATTATACTCAAGCATTCCTATCTTGGCACATAGGAAAGAGGCTCTTAATAAAATCTCTCTGCGATCAAAGTTTTTTAAACAACTGACTTTCATTTCCTTCCTTCTCTGAGTATGTGGTGCTTAATCTTATATGGGTACGTTCCAGTTGGTGATTAGCCAGTGCCTAAGGTATGAGCTTACATGTGAATCTGTGATTTTACCAACAGGTTATTCATTTTATAAGAAAGTAGGACTTAAAGCGTTAACATGTTTGATGTAATGAAATGAAGCAAACTCTGACAATCCTTTGCAGATTTTTATATATAATAGTAATACCCAAGAGTACTTGAGTTCTATACTTGCTAACTGGATATTATTTTGAGTCCAAAATATAAAAATAACTATGAAGGTCCAAATTGTGAACCTAGGATGGAAATAATGTTAGATATTTTGTAATTTAACCGAGAGCTGGAAAAACCCATAAACATAAAAAAAGTAAATTAAATATAGGAATAATTCATTAAACACACAAACATTATTAGAGAAATGGCTTTCTTGGATATAATATCATGTGGCCATGGTCTTTTTAGTGGACTCTACGTTACTATTATGAGGAAAGACAGCCAAAAATTTAACAAAGACATTCTTATTCACAACCATGTCAAGAACCAGAGAAAGTACTAAGCAGGCCTACATAGAGAAAACACCATTGGGGGATCATAGAGCTAGAATGATGAAAGAAACTTCAAACCCTCAAACACTGTCATTTGTCCTCCTCATTTTAAGGATGAGGAAACCAAGTTCCAGAGAGGCCAGTGACCCAGAAAAGCCTGCATTGAGCCACCTGCAGCATCTGCAGTGAACCCAGGTCTCTCGTGTCCCCCAGGGCTGCTTCACTGGCAACCTTTCTCACATCCTTTCCGTGACTGGCAGTCTGAGACTTTTTCTTTTCTTTCTTTTTTCTTTTTTTTTTCTTTACATAAGTTTTTATTTATATGTTACTTGAAAGAATATTCTGATTTGTTTATTTATCATTTTTGTATGCTTATTTCTTTAAGAAATAAAATAGAGGAATGGAGAAAGCAAGGCATCTAACAATAAGTCAAAATAATAAGGGTTGTGTAATGAAAGAGAAGAGTTATAACAAAAAAGCTCAGACAAAGGATAATTACTAGATTTGAATATAAAATTTACCACTGATTTAAAAGGGTTGATTCATTCTTAAATGTGATCATTGTCTTTGAGCCAAAAATTACTTCAGTGAGAATGGATCTTCAGTTTTATGATGGAAATAAATGAGAAAATGTAAGTTAACTTGCAAAGAAAATAGTTTTATGATGCACATTTCAAGAATATACGTATTCTGTAAAGTGAGGAACATCTGTATTAATTATTTAAAGGTCCCTTCTTTCTTTAAAACATTCATATCTTTATACAAGAAAAATCATTAAAAACAACTTTCCACAGGGTTTCTTGATCCAGAAATATCTATTTGTCTTACAAGTCTTTGATAAACACTTAGTATACAGGGCAATGTGTATTCTACAACAATTAATTTGAATGCACAGTAGACATCATTATACAGAAAGTATAAAATCACTTTTGGATTATACATTAGAGTAGTGATTTACATCAGGGTCTTAATGTAAAATCCCATGGACTAGCATGTAATAACTTTATGTACTTAATTTCTTTTTCCTTGTTTTGTGCTTACTATGGAATAACACAGTGGGAGCTATGTTATTCTGCTTCTTTACTTTTTCAAAATTAACAACAGAAATATTTTTTAGGGGGCATTTACAGGACTAATGGTCAGCAAATTTGAATATGTTGACTCCTTTTCTTAATGAAATGGAAAAGAGATGTGTGTTACACATACACACAAAGTTTTATTAATGTTTCATAAAATGGTTGCTACAATCAAAGGAACTGCTCTGAAAATTAAATTACTGGGCTGGCTCTGAAAATCAGCATAATATGCTCTGTTTAATTCAGTCATGCTAAGATGTTAGATTCTCCTTCATTCTCTCAGCTTTCTCTCTCCTTCACCTGGGGGCATCTGCTGATGAGTCTCTTCTAGAGGTTGTTTAATGACTATTTTACAGGAACTGTCAGCTTTCTAAAACCCAGTGGCATTGGGCGGCACTGTATTACCAGCCTTTTTACACCATTTCCCTGACTGTAAATCGGAGGTTTAAAAGTACAAGAAAAGCTCCTATTTGATTTAATGACTGGCTGATGGAGGTCGATTAATCTTTTTATGCTCAGATGTTTTACTCATAAAGGTCATCTATTGTTTGTTTATACTCACTTTTCTGATTTTAGAAACAGAAGAAATGAGAAGACCATTTGAAGAAGAGCAGGTAGTCACTTTAAGAAAATCCCTGTCATATGCACTCTGGGATTTGGACACAAATCCTAATTATACAGTAAGTGAAGTGAACACAGACTTTCATTAACCTATTATAAAGTTGCAAAACCACAATACCGCTCAATTTGGTTAAAGAAATTGAAGACAGCTTCGTGGGTTTTTTTTTTTTTTTTTTTTTTTTTTTTTTTTTTTTTAAAGCAAGGGCTTATGTGTTTCCATTTGAAACAAGCAGATTTTTTTGGTTGTATAAAGGAAAATATTTTTCTTCCCTTTTCTCACCCCATTTTTGAAAAACTACACAGGAACCTTTTAAGCACTATCATTCTATTTTACTTAGGGCATTATCTCTAGTCAAGGTTAGGGGATCTATTTAATTTTAAAAAATTAAATAAATAAACATTAAAAAATAAAAACAATGAAAATTTATCCTTTTGTCAAATTAGATTAATTCATTGTAATCTTGATAGATTATACAGATTCTTGCTTGCTTCTTGAATTTTAACATGAGTACGCAGAACATCCATCAAATTATTTTTGTCAGTTTTAATTTTTGATCAAGGGATAACTCTTTTGATCAGAGTACACCAATCAATGAAAGCTAGTCAATAGTAGCACACAGAAGATAATGCCGAGGAAATATTCAACAAGTTTTTAAATCTACCCTTAAAAGTTAAGACAACATAGCAGTTATTCTTAGACCAATCAAAATATTATCTAACCACTAACTCTTCCAAACAAACAGAATGGAACAATGATTCTGGCAGTTTTTCCTGAATGAAGATTTCTTATTACCAGGAGAATAAGAACCAAGAGTTGGTGGGGCATACATGGTGAGCAAAATGTTTGTTAATCCCCCCTTTCCTTTAGAGAGTGAGAATAACATAAACACTGAAGGAAAATAGGTCTCAGAGCTTTTCATTGGCCTATCTATTCAGACATGCAGAGCCAAGGCATCTGGATATTAATTTTGGAAAATCCCTAGAGGTAGGAATTTTGCTATTATTACCAAGCAACTCAGGGTGTCAAAAAACACATAAGTAAACTTAAGGCCATTTTCTGTTTGAATCTCAAGTCCACATTCTACTACCAAATGACCACAGAGCAACCATACATACTGAAATGATGGGTAAAATTCCAGTAAGTTTTTCTTAATGTATTCTTTGGAAGATATTTGTAAGGGTAAATGTAGGAGAAGGAATAACTAATAGGTGGTCTCTGATAGTACTGGAGTAGCTTAATGTAGCTGCTTTCAGGCAGTAACTCGAACATCACCTCTTCCTGGGAAGTTCTAGGACTTCTTTTACTGTACAGCTCCCTCTTCGGGCTTTTACTATAATGAATTTTACTCCTTTGTTCACATAGTGACATTCTTCTGGAAATTTGTCTTCCCTGTTTTAAATTTATCTTAATGTATCATATACATCTCAGTACCTAGGACAGTGTTGAGCATATGGTAAGCACCCAATAAAAATTGCGTAAGTTAAATAACCAAGTATAGTGGGTTTTTTTTTTTTCTTTTCACGTTTGGTAGAGGACTTATAAAGAGTTCTGAACATTGCATTCCTCATTAGCATTCAGACTGCCTCCTATTACTAAGCATGAAAGAGCAATGAGATTGGACATGGAGATGAAGGCTCTAGTCTCAGCCCTGTCCATCTGTGACTACCAAGCTAGGCACTTAAACTTCAGATCCTTTAATTTCTTTTCTGTAAAACTCAGGATTCGATATATCAATGAGATCCTTGACAGCCATGATTCTCTGATTCTTAGATCCCTGCTATTCGCATTTGCGGTCAGCTTTTGTCTTTTGGTCCATTTGCAACTCTAAATTATTACATGACTCACATTTTCTAAGCAGTTACTTGGACATGAATGTTATACTTGTGACATCAATATCATCTCCTCGAATTCTGACGCAATTCTATGAGTTTTTACAGATAGTAAAATTGGGGCTCAAAAAGATTAAATCTTTGTCTGTGGAATCCCATTAGCCACCGGTGGCATAGATAAGGATGAAGCGCTGGTCTCCCAGTGCTAATTTTTTGGCTTGTTCTATTGTGGTGCCTAATTCTTTCTGTGGCTCATTTTTTTCCTGGACTTTTGAAAGGATAGTATTGTAACATTTTAAGAAGAATTCCTGAAGGAAACCACAGGACTTTCTGTGGAAATACCTGTTATAAGTCAGACGCTCTGAGTTGACTGTTATCAGAGGTTATGAGGTTCCTCTGATCCCCCAGGTTTTTTCTCATCCTCTCATGAAGCCTTCATTCCACACTGTTCTTAGCTTTCAGAGGAGCCCAGAGATTTCCACCTTAATATTTTGGGATGCTACAGTCCTGACTGCCTTGGGACAATGGTTCCAGAATCTAGACTATTTTGAAAAGACAAGCATAACATTTCATTTTAAATGAAGTAAACCCAGGAACTGTAAGCTTCAGCCCAAGGTTTCAACCCAAATATTTCAACCCAAGGTCAGCTTGACCAGCAAGCAGAGACTTACAGATAGACTTTGAATTTTAGCTAATGGGTAGGGAACTAATTAAGGGAACAGGTGTCAGGGACTAGTTTCCTCTTCTTCAGTGCAATAGACAAAGTTGGTGTCCCCTCAAAATTCATATATTGAAATTCTAATCCCCAATGTGACGGTATCAGGATGTCAGGCCTTTGGCAGGTAATTAGATCTTGAGGGTGGGATCCCCATAATGGGTGAGTGCCTTTATAAAGGGACCCAATAGAACTCTCTTGCTCTCTTTCCAACATGTGAGAACACAGGGTATAGAAGGCAGTCTGCAACCCAGAAGAGGACCCTCACCAGAACCCCGCTGGTGTGCTGGTACCCTGATCTGAGACTACCAACCAAGTTGAGGATATGGGAAAATACAATGGATTGTTCTACTGCTTCAGTTGTCTACAAATCCATTATTTCCTTCTAGGAATTTACTCCATAAAATGAGTTATCATTTTAAACCACCTTTTTTTTTTAACTTATAGAGTTTAGAATAAAAGATTATGTCTATTATTGTTCAGTAAACAATAATTAACTTAATAGCTTCTTGATCAATGCCAGCTCTTAAGTTAGTATCCCCAGCAAGCTACATGTAATATTTAACATAAACTTCAATTTCATTATTATCATACATGTCCAATTAGAGTAATCTCACTCTTGGTAGGGGCCACCTTCAATATTCCATCTAAATATATGTTATATTTGGGATCTAATTTAGCTAGATCATGCTCCTGAGTATGCTTAAATGTTCCTTTTCTAAGATGTCTATGAACTAATATGGACTAAAAAAATCTATAGTTTAAAAAAGGATGAATTTCCGACAAGTAACTGCATATCAAACACAATATAATTGAACCCCAATTTGCTAGAAGGTTGTTCTCTTTTTGCTTTGACAATAGAATTTGGGAACCTACTGAAGTTCCACTTCACCATTTTTTTTCATAAAGTTTCAATGAGTTTAACATATTGTCTCTTTAGATCTGTAATGATAATTGAATAGGAAATTCGGAAAGCAGAAGAGGTCGCTACGTAGGCTAACTGCCAGATTTTGAAAACCACTATAACAAGTCATTTCTGCCAAGTAAGTGAAATCTGAATGCTGGCTAAAACATTTGAAAAAAGAAAAAAAATAGAAAGAAACCCACGCTGGCTAATAGGCGCTAATGTGTGAATAATAATTAGCGCAATTAACTGACTGGCACTGTGCGGGTGAAATTTTCAGAATACAAAACACTAATGTAGGGGTTTCCATACACATAAACAAAGCTTTACAATGGGCTAATGTGAGCAGTGAAATATGGAGATGTGTAAGGGTGTATATAACAATTGTGGAATTCTCATTGCAGGTATTTTAATTTTAGGTATAGAATTCTATGAAAGTAAGTCATTATTATAACCTTATAAATGCCTCAAAGATTGTATCTAGACCTATACTTATATCTATATTATAACCCTATAGATTAAAAACAGATTTTAAAATCTGCTAAAGAGTTTAGTAACACTAAAATAATGTATATGAAGTTAGAAAAATTTCGCATATATGAAGTCATACTACCTAGATGGCTACTCAGATGGCTATTTATCACTCCCTACTTCCTGGTCACCCCTACACCCCCCCCCATAAATCGTGCTTCTATTCTTTAAATAGAATATATATATATAATATTCTTTAAATATATATATCCTTCCTCTCTCTCTCCCCCCACCCTCTTTCTACCTATCATTTAGCTGAACATATAGGACCAGTTTTCTTGGTAAATAATGCAGAATTATAGCTGAGAACCACCATGGTCTTAGTTCATCTAACATAGAGAATAAATTATTGTTCCCTCTTAGAAATACTGCTGTGTCAAGGTCAGGGTTGAGGTCATTTACAAGGCTATGTAGAGGACAGCATATAATTTACTAGCCAGAATCACTCACAGCTAATGGTGTGTTGGGGGGTGGGGATCTTTTCATCAGAAATCTATACTCATTTAGCTTTCATAAACAAATGCTTTTAGGAGTATATAAAAAAAAATCTGTGTAGTGAGCTTAATTAAGTAGCATCAAATTACCCACTACTTTTGTTCACCTTTGGAAAATATATTTAGTA
The DNA here is from genome assembly GCF_964194185.1 of Rhinolophus hipposideros. Classification (NCBI taxonomy): domain Eukaryota; kingdom Metazoa; phylum Chordata; class Mammalia; order Chiroptera; family Rhinolophidae; genus Rhinolophus; species Rhinolophus hipposideros. The sequence continues at coordinate 55,524,530 of NC_138049.1, read as the reverse complement.
GCTGATGATTAGCTACCTATTTGTTTATTCAACAGGAATAAGAAATTCTAAATCAACATGTTCTAATGTGCTGTCCTTTGCAACTGAAGATAACACTATTGATTCACAACCAACAGTCATGCATTTATTTCTTCTTTTGGGGGGTAAAGTATTAATGAGGAGTGGACTATCATCCTCAGTTTCTTACCTTACCTAATTTGTGATCAACGGCTTTAATCTAAGAAAAAGCTGCACAGGAAAGAACAACAACAACAACAAAAAAACCCCAAAACAAACAAGTAGCCCTTTATAGTGAAACAGAGTTAACACAGGAAAAAATAATGTTTTTGTTGTTCTTTGTACAAAGTCACTTGGAGAGCTTTAAAATAGTTCAGATACTCATAGGTTTCAATGTTTCAAATGTTCTTACTTGATACTCCCATTTACCACTACTACTTGCTGTATGTTCTCTCTACAATGTGCTCTGTACAGCTGGGAATGTGCCTTTGAAATAAAGAGGGGGTGGGAAAAGACCATCAGGATAGAATCTAGAAAATATTAAAATCAGACACCCAGAGGAGAAATTGATCTGGGTCTACAAACATGGTAAGTAGAATCATGGTCTGAACTTTGTAAGTTCAACTTGATATTTAAGCCTATCCTTATCATTTCATTCAAATTTCAAAACATTATGAAGAATCCTTTTATTTCACAGATCATGCTTCTCTGCTCTCTATCTCATGCCTGTCTATCTTTCCCCAGACATAGACATTCTTACAGTAAACATTACTCCAAGCAAAAGGGTTTGAAAGACAAATTAAATGAGACCCCAAATTCTCTAGTGGTAAATATTGAGAAATATATAGATAATTATTATATTTAATATGTATGTAAAGAGCCACGAGTACCCATAGAAGGGATACTCAATCCGTGTATCCCTGAAGATAGAAGGTAAGAGGGTATTAAGAGAATGGAATGCTAAGAAAAGCTTGCTTTCTAGGCCACTGTTTCTGTTTACTCCTGAATTTCAAAGCTCTCTTTTTCTACTGACTTTTTCCCTGGACTCTGTAAACATGTTTAAGTTGTTACTGTAGGAAGAATAGGGACTTAAGGGAGGGGGGAGAAAAAAGGAAGGAGGAGTCAAGGTCAGCGGTTAAGGAAAAAAGCCCACTACTCTCCGGCCAGAACTGGACTTCAGTGGCTGAGAGAGGATCCAGGATGCCATCTTTCCACTTTAGGTAAATGTTAGCTGATTATAATAGATTATAATGTTATTAGCATGGCAGCCAAGAAAAATTTCCAGCCCTTGTGTTGCCATGACAGTTCCAGGAGAGAAAACTAAGGACAAAAACTCCCCCTCCCGATGGGAAAGAATGGTCAGCAAGGACTCACCAGGAATGCCTACAACGCCACCCTTAAGTCCTGAATATTCCATCCTTTCATTTTAAGTGTAATAAATTCCCAAAGCCACTTCTCTTTGGGCAGCTGCTCTTCTTGAAGCCAGCCCGCTGTCACTATCCTGAGAGTATGCTATCCTTTTCTAATACAGCTTGTGCCTGCTTGGCTTATTTGGTGCATTCTTGAATTCTTTCCTGCAACGAACACCAAGAATCCGTTTTCAGATGACAAAGATTTTCCCCTACTAAAAGAAAGAAAAACCTTCTCATCAATCCAGTGTTTCTCTCTTAACAAGTTCCCCAGCCCTTCCCACTCCTCTAGTAAGCCAGCTTTCTTCCATGTGTGGTTTGCATTCCTCCGTTTTCAATCTCTCCACCTAACTGAAACGTTTTACCTTTGATCGTCATTTTGAATCCTCTTTCTTTTTAGAAATTGTTTATTCATGGGAATTCCATGGCAGAGCTCATTCCAGTTTCTCCTCTTATGCTTCTCAAGATTCCACATACTTTCATCTGTTCCCATTTTAAAAACTAGGGTTCTTGGGCTCTGTGGTCAATTGCTCTACCGATTGTCAATAATGATAGTTGTCTGAAGGGTGTCTCATCCATGCTCTTGGTTTTAACCGACACCTATATACTTTTATCTTCTAAATAAAACTCTCTAGTCCTCACCTTTTCTCTGCATTCATAACTGAATACAAATGTTATGGGAAATCTCTACTTTGTGCCAGAGACATTTTCACATTTCCAACATGATCCAAACCTTCTCTCATCATCTCCTCCTCAGCCTATCCCATTCATGCCAAAACTTACTGCTCCTCGTAATGCTTCTAACTTGGAGCCCTAGGAGTTATTTCAAAATTTCTCCCTCACTCCCTCCCTCTGTCTCTTTCTTTTTTCCTTCCTTACAGACCTCATCAAGTCCTTCTCAATTTACCTCCTAAACATTTCTCTACTCTATTCCTCCTTGACCCAGTTAGTGCCTTTTTACTTCCTAAAGCTTTTCCTGATTCACAACTGGTAGGGTTCAAAGGCAAATTTAACATAAACCTAATGAAACTTAAGCATCTGGCCCCTCCTTTTCTAAGGCCCTGGGAGGGGTCTGGCAATGTGCTCAAACAGTCATACAGTTTTGCCAATTTGCTACAGAAGATATTTTAACCACAACCAGTCTAGTTTGCTGTCTCTTTCCACACTGATGTACTCCATAGCAATTTTCTTTAAGTTGAGTGCCACCAGAATGACTATCAGCATTTTTAAGCTCTGGCTCAGGGGAGTGTGAGTTGGGAATATATTAGTTTGGGTTCACAGGACATATTTGTATTGTTGGCAATCACTTGAGTGGGGAGTTAAATTATCACTAGTCATGCAGGAGTAGGAATGGCTTCCAGTAATGTTCTTCCCCCACTGTGCCAACTCACCCAGAGTGGCCAAACAAAGCAGCTGGTGCAGAGTTCAGGTCATGCCGCGACCCTATCCTATGGCTCCAGAAGCAGAAACACACATACAATAGAGTACAAACTACATTGGAAATGTACATGCACAGATTCTCATCTGTGGAAAACACTCCATTCATCAAATATGTAAAAGTAAAAGTGGAAAGTTCATCTCCCTTCAATCCCTAGTAAACACAGAAATTATGTTATATCAAGAATGTGCTCAAAAATGTCAGCAAATGCGATTATAAATCCAACATGGATTTTCCTTTCTTTTTTGATGGGAAAAACAAAAAACGGAATTTATCAAATTCCTGTATTTTTAAGGCAAAATTTTGCAGTAGTGCTCTGTGGAGAACCTCATGTTTAGGGTATCCCAACATTACTCAGTCACTTTATAATCTACCCGATTCACATTGTTCTGGAAAAAATCGCACAGTTTCAAAGGAAATGGCATGCAAAATTGCCGCAAGTGAAGAAATAGCCTGAAGAAATAAGTATTCAAGTTAATAAAACTCCTACACATGTCAACTAATGTCAGTATATGTAGTATACAAGTAATTAGATGGCACACTTAAGTCATTCAATGTGTTCCAGTTTCTCTTATGTATGTACCTTAAATTAATATTCCTTTTCCTAAAAGAGAAAAAAAAGAACCTTACTAGAGTTAATTATCCCCATTTCACAGATATATAAATTGAAAACTATGCAGTTTAAATAACTTTTCCAAGGCCAGTTAGGTGGCAGTGATAATAGCTAGGGTAGGGATTCAAGTTCAATTCTTTTAATTCTAAAATCTTAATCATTTTTAATATGTTATGATACTTTCATGAATAATTAAATTTTAAAAAATAGTTAAGCACAGTTTTTCCACCCCAAACCAAAGGTCAATATGTTTTGTGAACAAACGATGCCATAGTATAACAAAGGAGCTTTGGTATTTTTTTTTTACACTATTCTCACTTAAAATGCTTTGTGTAAATGGAAATTAGTTGTAGATCTTATTAGTACTTACTGATATACATCATATTGTTTCTTAAGACTTTACTAATGCAAATTTCAAGGATTATACTACTTAAACCTTAGCAAATTTTATTAAATGTATTAATGAGAATCTTTTTAAAATTTGCTTGTAAATCTTCAGAATTACCAATGTGTGAGGCAATCTGTTCTTCACACTTTACCCTTGAAAGTTGATGTTAGCCCTCTGAAAACTGCTAAAAGGACTGAGGTAATAATAAATGAGAAAAATGAATCCCTGGAATAATAATTAAAATGGCACCCAACTGAAAGATCATGACAAAACATGCCATGACAGGTAGTGGAAATTAAAAGGCAAAATTAATCAAAATATGAAATAAGCACCAATAATTAAAGCTTCTTACAAAAATTAAAGATGGTGACTCCTTTAATGATGACAGAAGCCTTAAAGGTATGAATATGATACATTATAATACAACCTGCTATTTGGCAGCAGCCAATTCACAAATATTCATTGAGGAGGAACACAGAAAGTATTTCTTACATCTTGAAAGCTAAATCTAAATAAAAACAAACTAATAAGCATATCTGATGATAGTTTTCTCTTCAGCATTTTATAAATTAAAATTTTAAATTTTATATCTTACATAGACTACAGAAAAGTGTTTTGGGGGGGAAAAAAATCAAGAGATGATTTTTACCTTAGCATTAAATAGAAAAACCTGTGAAGTGGGAAGTGTAGGAAGGCAGTAAAATGGTTCAGTGGTTTGACCTTTACAATTTTTTTTTATCCTTAGAAATATTTTATTAAAATATTTAACAAAAGTAGGATTTAAAAACACGAATTGATAATTTATTTTGAATAAAGTGAATACTAACTGTACATGGAATAGAGATAGAGTGGGAGGGAAACAATTATGAAAGTATTTGATAACCAAAGCATAAGAATAAGGAAATATGAAATAAAATTGAATGAATAAAATAAATAGACTCAAAAGATAATGTGGCCAGTAAAAATAAATAGAATTTATTTTAAACCATTACTTTACTCCAATGTTGAGCTTTATTGGTGAAAAAGGAAAAACAAATAAATACAATGGGATACTTTTAATTTTCTTCTTACCTCATGGATGCATTTCTTAATTTTCAAGTCATTCTAAAGATCAGAACGAGTCACTGACCAGTGTAATATATGAAATAACATAGGAACCATAGGGTCTTCAAAAGATAGATCATATTTCCCAGGATAAAATAAAGCTTAAATAAAAGCCTAACGTTGTTTGATGGAGCCACAATTGATACCAGAAAGAAAACTATTATTGATGAAATTAGCAGCGGTTTACATCACGGTAATCAATAAAATGCATTTTCATTAATTCTAACCTCAAATGTAAAAATTTTTTCTCTTAAATAAGATTAAGATTCCCTTTCAACAATTTTAATCTTAACATTCTCAAGAATCTCAGTCATGTGAGTCTGATCTTAATTCTTCAGTCACCTCCAAAGGCTGAAATGAGTGTGTCACATCTCCAGGCAGGTATAAATGTCACAGAAAAAAAAATTATTTTAGGCAAAAGTCGAGTTTTTCCAGTCTCTAGGAGGAATAACATCAAAGATACCCCATAGAGAAAGCAGAAAGCCCACATAATAGTAAGAAATGAACAGAAACTAGGAAGAATTTGTCTTTCTTTACTTGGAAATTTATTTAAAAAAGAAAATAGAAGACAAAAACAAGAAAGTTTTTTTCTTAGCAGCATAATGCATATTGTTAGTGTTCGATTACTATTAACTATTCCAAAACTAAGAAAGCACACAAATTTAAATGATAAGTACATTTATTTAGCATGGACTTCAGGAATAAAAGGTGGCAGAAAAAGGCAAGAAAAGCAGGAAAGTACGAAGAAACTGAATCAGGTGCATCTCAGGGCATTTTAATATTTCTTTTTAGTTGTTAAAGGCACATGGGCCTACAGACCTCAAAAAGATGAATTAGAATGAGTATATTTAGATTTCGGCTACAGTTATTACAAAGATACAAGGCCTGGAAATAATTTAAAGTTCATCAAAAATCCCATTTCTCCCGAAAACCTCACCTAACCATCTCAAGAACTTAACTTTACATGTATTGCCTAAACAATAAATTATATGGCCTCCTTTGCTCCCCTTACTCAAAGGCCCAGGGTGTTGTTTCATTTGTTTGTTTGTTTGTTTTGTTTTTTTGGTTATTTATCAAGACTTTTTTCCTAAGAGGAAAAATATTGCAGATTGTTTCAAAACAATTACATTATATTCTACATTTGGTACTGATGGAATAACTTATTTCCACTTTCCCATACACACAATATCACTACACATACTCAAAACTATTACCATCCTCCTTCTCTTATATACCCTAAGTAGCCCCAAGTCATTTTGTATCATCCTTTTACCACCTATTTTTCAGCACTTCCAGTAGTTCCATTTTTCCCCTCGATGCCCTTGTCAAATGATGAAAATATAAAGTTCAAAAGTAGGAAAAATGGCGTCCTTGATACTATGTCCTTATTTAATAACTTCAAGGCCAGTTATCAGTTATCTGCAGACATTGCTGACTTACGGTTACTTCTCAGGCCTTTGTAATCCATAGTGCTCCTGCCAGTCACCCCCAACTTTATATTTGGGAAGTCATTGTGAGATTGCTTATATTTGGGGATTTCATGTCACTCTCTGTCTTCAACATCTCCAATTATAATTTTGTTCTCCAGCTATGTTCACCGTGTTGTTGCTAATAGATCTCTGCTCTAAGTTATAATATAACCGAATAAACTCAGGTCTTTGGGACTCTCCTTGAAGGACCTTTTGGTTTAGTAATAAATTATTGGTCATTATTTAACCACTAGCAAACTGAAATATGTTTTAAATATTTAGAGGTAATGTAAGCAAAGAAAAGATTTTTAAATGTGTAGATGACTCTAAGGCTCATCAAATAATAAAGATACTGGGTTATGACTTATTATTCTAAATTCCATATTATCATTCTCCAGAATCTGTTTTATCAAAAAACATTATTAAATATTACAAAGAATTTCTCAGTGCATGATGGCCAACATTATGGAATATTTACAAATTCATCTGAATGAGCTCTGACTTAAATTAATTGGATAATAATATCTTGTTTTAAATTTCCTTAAAACTGGAGAGTAAAGTTTTAATTTTAGTGACTTCTAAAAAAATTAAATTGCCTTTGTTGCTAGTTTTGCCAACACTTGAGTTCTTGGAATATTGTGGAAGCAAGTGGGACAAGATGCCTCTTATTAAGTTTAAGGGGAAAAAAGAACCTTGAGGGGGGAAAAGTACTTAATAGGAAAAGAATAGCTGACTATTCACAAGTACAACAAAGTACCTCAAGATGCAAAGCAAAATTACATATTTAAATTACATACATTAGATATAGCTGTCTAATCCTGACTTACTACTGCATAAGCTCTTGCGTTTTCACAGTTTTTCTCATGAGTTGTGACAAGATGACAACAAAACTACTGCCTTAATTACACAAAGATTGGAAGGTGCGTGACAGCCCCTTCAAGATGACTGAAGAAATTTCTCATGAAATACAAGCCGCAAGACCAGCATTCAAATATACTGGGATAAAAATTTTAAAGTTACACAAAGACTATAATCTTGTTATCTTTATCCATTCTTTGATATAGGCTACTGTTTACATTTTGAACCAAAAATCTACTATACTTTTTTAGCAAAATACAAAGTTACAACCCTCATTGAAATTCTTTTCCCCACGAAAATTTTAATATAAAAATCATGAGTGATACGAAGTTATGAATTTCTAATAGTGTATTTCATCAAGTGGCATTATTTTTGTTTATTTGTTAGGCTAGATCCCACATGAGCAAAGTTCTCCTAAAAACAATTGGCAGCTTCCCACTCAGTATTTGAAGGTGACATTCCGGATCATGATTGTTCTCCAAACTAAGAGTAGAGGAAGGAACAAATGTACAATAACACTTTCCATATGTAAAGATGGCTCTTTGATTTTCAGGATCTCTTAGACTTGACTGCTCACATGTTTTAATTTAAAAGACCAGCGCACTGCTGACTGCTGCCTGCCAAATTGCCCTGACTGCCCCCACAGTTTCCCATCCCCACTGGTGATTGGACGCTCAGCAACTAGGAAACCTTAGAACGTTTCTACATTTTGTTTCCTTTATCTGCCTTTGCTTCTCTTCAGTTCACTGTACAGTGGGGCTTAGGCATCTGTCATTCCTTCTCCACAGATCTATGCCTCAGAGGGCTGTGCTGTGATGAACCGCAGCACTTTTGTGCTGGCAGACTGGCTGAGTTCCAGCCCTCATTTGGAATGATACCATCTTGTCAGTGTAAAGTGTTGCCCATGTCTGGGCCAGAGAGTTCAGGAGCAAGATTCTAATGAAGGCCTTCTAGAACCCTGCAATACTATGTAAGGATCACCGTTGTCTTGTGCCCACTAAATCACAGATTGTTCTTGGGGGTTAAATGCATGTCGAAAGAAAGTGGATCATTAGTATGTTCTGTGTATTTCAAAGGCAATGGATTTCATTTCTAACTGTTCCATATTACTAATAAGGTATGAGTTACTGAGAGATCCAAGAATAACCAAAATGACTGCTGTATTGGTAGTCAATTTAGATGAAGATAATTCAATTTATATTATTTATTCTTTAAGATATAGGATTGAAGTCAAAGCAAAAAATAAGAAGTTGATGATCATATTTATAGTTTAAATTTTTTTAAACTAGTGACTCAACAACTTTAGAAGGCTCTTCTAATGATTTCACAATGGATTAAAACACCTAGATTTCACAATGGATTATCTCATCCAGCACCTCTGTGTCATCAGACATGCTAAGAATTTCTATCCTAAGAATTTCTATCCCAGGCAACTAATTTCAAAGCCATTATTTGAGAGTTAGAAGCCAGAGAGACTTGATATGTAGTTTACATTCCATGCATTTTATCCTAATATCCATAGACATGGAGAATTAGGAAAAATTGAAAAATTCAATAAAGTTTAGTACTAGAACTGTTTCTTTGTATCTAAACTAGTTTGATTATTTCATTATTTAGGTGATCTTTTTTGTTTTTCTTTTTAATAATGTCTTAACCTGGTAGGTTGCCTTTTTATTTACATAGGACACATTTAATTCTTACAACATCATGCCCATGTCACACATGAGGTTAAATGACTGCCCCAAAGTCACACTGCTAATAATTAGCTCAGCTGAAATTTAAGCCCTGATCTGTTAGGGTTCAATGTCTATATCCTTTTTACCACCATAGACAACCACCACCAAAGCAGCCCTGCCTGTACCCCAGGGCTTTATAGAGGTTATGTTGATAGGTTCGGTCTCCCCACCCATAACTTGTACAGCAAGAATCTGTGGGTGAATCTCCTGGAAATACTGCTCTCCTCCAGTCACAGGATCAAGCTTCTCCACCTCTCTCTTTCTTTATGTGGCTCTTTCTCAGGGGACGTCTCCTTGCTTTTCATTTTTCTATAAGCCTACTTCACTAGTGAGAGCTTCTTGAGAGTAGAGCCTATGTCTTTGTTCTCTCTGGTCCTGGTATCCAAGACAGTGTCTAGCATATCATATTGTAGGTATTCTTCAAGTACTTTTTGAATTTATAAAATGAATTGAATTGAGGCATAACTCGTGGACACAACAGGTGGCAAGATAAATAGTGCAAAGAATACTGGTCAGAAAGACCACTTAAATCAATCAATATAAATCCAATACCAGCTCAACCACTACCTTGAGCAAGTTACTTTACATTTCTGATTCTCTGTTATCACCTCTTATAGTGCGGGGACAACTATTGTCTTATAAGATAGTTCTGAAGACCAAATGTTAAAATCTCAGTGCTTTTTAGAGAATCTGTGAAGTCCAATCTGTAGAGAAAAGAAAGGAGCTGTGTAAAGCATGAGTGGTTTGAAAGAATTGACCTTGAGCAGGCTCATCTTCTCTTCTAATTGGTTCGTTTTTCTCTACCACTAATGATTTTTACACACAGGCACCCCCAGTCTATCCATCCATTCAGTTTCCCCAAGCATCCTGTCTCCTTCCTGTCTCTCATGCCCAAAGGCCAACTTTTGGTATTTCTACCTCTTACCATCTACCTGAAATTGCTTTCCTCCTCTGTTCCCTCTGACTTGACTCTATTCCAGGCTCCATCACTTCTCTCCTGGTCGGATCTAGCAGCCTCCTGGGCGTCCTACTTCTAGCTGGGCTTTTAAAACCAAGAGAGCAAAGCAAAACCTACCACCTTTCTATCCTCAAATGTTACTAGTGTAGAGCATCCACTTCTAGTGGATTTTCTGGGGTATTACCGATTCCAAAAGTTCTCAGCAGAATATTTTGAAAGGAAAAATTCTTATTTTACAATTTTATTTTTGTCATAGTAAAAAAAAAAAAAAAAAAACTTTCATAAGCCATGTTCCCCACTTTTTTGTTCAGACCATGTAATCACCATATCCTTGAGTTGCCTTGTGCCCAGGAAAAGGGAAAAACGCTTGCTCCTCTTCCCTCTTCCAGTTCGAAAAGAGTTATTCCATCTCATATCTCAGTCTTTAGGCTAATACACACCAGTATGTAGCTGAGGAACATCACACCACAAATAGGATTATGTAGACTGGCCTTAAAACCAAACTATGATTTATAACATTGATTCTTTGGGAAAGGGCATTTGGGTTCCACATGGTCATCTAACAAATGAATTTTTGTAACACAACCCATTTGTAAGTTGGAGGGTACCTGTATTAGGAAGAAAATAGTAACTCAAGAATTCTCATCCCTAACTTTAGCATTGCCAGAAAGTGCAGAATTGTGTACTAAGTAAGTGATGAGCAGAAAAAGAATACGTTCTTTAAAGCAATATTTTTTAAATCATTTCCTTTGATTGTGTTTCAGCTATCAGCCTAATAAAATTCTGGACATCTTTTTTTCTACATTTTATTTTCCTTTCCTTCACCAACACTCAGTAAGATTTCATTCTAGGCCTGAGAATATTATTTACTTTTCAGTAGGCTCTTGTGGTCATAAAGCATTACTCATTTCTCTGCTTTATTTCTTTGAGACACAGAGCAAACATGCAGTAAGTGACAGCTCTGTTCAAACGCTACTGTATAAAACAAGTGAGTAAGACTCGTGGCCTCTATCTCATCATGGAGGAATGGAATGATTTCAAGAACAGCACAAGACAATAAATTTAAAGAAGGAATTCGTATCTCCTGAAAATTTTCACCATAATTCCTCCAAAATATTTTAGAACAATTTATCCTGTTTTATGGTAACTCTCAAGCTAGGAGCTCATTCTTGTTGATTTTAATGAGAAAGGGAGGTTACTGCTGTACATGATTTCATATATTGAGATTATTAAATTATATAAAATCTCTTTTGTTCTGTGTTTGGTTTTCGTTTTTATTTTAGGATTATATTAACAAATCAGATTTTGCTGAAAAATTACTGGCAGTTTTTGCCAAATGCTTCCCATGAGGAAAATGATTTTCTCTAGATGAGTAAAACTAGAGAATTCTTTCTCAGAGAGCATAAAGCAAACTGATTAAGTCAAAGAGGTGTCCTAATCCCTATGGGAAACACATTCTTTACTTTTGAAGTATTATTCCCAGCAAAAATCCAGGAGATCTCATAGTTATACCATGATCCATCATCCTATCTTAGCTATTTGTAAGTCTCAGGTCACCATAAACACATATGATACTCCTATGTCTGTTTTATTTTTTAATATATAATAAAAAGTAGTTTAATAAAAGAGCACGTCCCATTTGTTAAATTGACTAAATATATTTGTATACATGTTATTTTTCAATCTATCATAATAATGTCAGATACAGTCCGTTTTGAGGGTTTTAAGAGTTTAAAATATGATACCTAATCTCCTAGTCGAATAAACATTTTTAAATTGAAACTACAAGAAACATATCATCAGATTTGATTATTAGAATTTATGTAATGTTATTGAGGATTAATATAACAAAGTTAAGACTTGAGCTCTGGTGTAAGACTGCCTGGTATCAAGTGGTAGCTCTCCCACAGATGGGTTGTGAGACAATGAACAAGACACTCACCTCTTTATAAGCCTCTGTTTTTTCACTGTAAAGTGAGAATGAAAACTCCCCCTGCCTTATATGGTTGTTGGGATAATTAATATGTTTAGAAGGACCTAGCACTCTGCATGTGGGAATAGGCACTGATCTTAAATTAGTAATGTGCATTTTGGAGTCTTTTGACATTATATTTGATAGTTTTTTTCCTAAAATAAAACCAAATGTTAAATATTAACATTATTTGTGGTTGAAGAAATTGCTGTTTTAGCTCTTGACACTAAGATGATGGCAGGGAATTCTGCATTCCACTTTTCACTTTGAAGGACTCAATTTTTAATAATCAACTGATACCTAAAATATGTAAGCTTTTCTAATCTGAGGTTAATCTTTGCTAACTAGATTCATAATTTTATTTCACTATTCATAAGCAAATAAGTACAGGAATGTATATAAAAAGACAAATACAGAAGAAGAAGAAATTCTAGCACAGTATGTATCATCTGGTCTGGCAAACTTAAACTGTTTAATAATGTTTATCCAGGGAAATTAGTTTGAATCATTGAGGCATGCTCTAAATATGAGACAATAAATTTTACAGATAGTTGTGAGAATACACATTTTTCCAAACTCCTGATTTTCATCTGTTGTTTATAGAAACAAATAATCTAGCAACCATTACTGAAGTTGGCTGTCCTCAAACTAACTCCATGATGCAGAGTCTCGCATTTCTGAGTTTAGCAATCTGGAGACATATGGGGAACGTGTGAGCTGGTCAGCAATCAGCAGTGTTTGATTCAGTTGCAGAATATCAATTAAGGGAGAGAATAGGCTAATGTTCCTTCCACTAGAGAAACGACTAGAATATTATGTCTCCCTGAGCCTACCCAGTCACAGCTGACTTGTGCCCATAAACTTGGGTGCACGAACTTACGAGTATTAATTCACCTACTTTGATAAGCTTTATTTTCATGAATGCACCCAAGCTGTGACTTTGCCATAATTTTCCCGGTGGGTATTCATATCTGTAGTGATCTGATATACACACTGATATTAGCACACTCTAACAAAATCTTGAAATCGCCCTACACGATTTACGAAAGCAGTGTGGCTGTGCTCTAACGGTCCTAACAATCCTACTGTTAAGTGACTTTGAGTGCTGAGCATTGCTTTGTTCGTAACAGGGAAAAACACCTATCCTCTCAAATGTCTGGGTTTTGTGTAAAGAGATAGAGAGAATGAGATGGAAGAGGAGGAAGAGAGTGCGCACATGGAGAGCTTATCCCTGTTTACATTTTCATCCTGTGTCTACTGGATTGATCCCCTACTTCATGTCACCTCACCAGGCTGACAGCAATTCTAGCAGAGAGACACAGGGTAAGAGGGACTTTGATTCATCCCCTCCCCCTAAGTCCCTGCCTGTCATTGTCTGCTCCTGAGTAAGCAAAGTGAATATGGTCAGAGAGGTCTGAGGCTTCTGGAGCCGTGTTTTCCAATCTCAGAGGCAGACACGTTCTCATCAACAAATCCATGCGAGCATGGTATGCATTATGCCGCTTTTCACTCACAAGTTTGCGTTCTTCACTGGAGAAGCACTTAGCCCAAATAAAACAATTCACCGTGGAATTGTGTGTGTATGTGTGTGTGTATATATGTATATGGAGTGATAGATTGAAATTTTGAAGGTTTCTTTTTTAAGCCCTCATTCCTATTTTTTTTAATGTGAAATTCCCTCCCTCCCCTTAGTTCCTCCAAAAACTGCTCTGTGATGTGATCACAAATACTCATGTACATAAATTCCCATTATCATAATAGGAGAATTGCAGTGAGGCTTCTTCTGAAAATAAATTACTCTGTAGCATATATTAGGAGGACTAAAGCCAAACAAGCTAAATTGTGTGTTCTTCCATCCTGTAAGTTAAGCAATCGAAGATACGAAACCAATTGCCTTTTTCATTTCATATGTATTTTGTTTTCTTGTTTTATTTGCATCTTATCTGGTTCATCTATTCTCTCTTTAAAAAAAAAAAAAAAAGACAGTTCAGTTCTTAAATTGCTTACTTTCTTCCAGTTGTCTTAATCATTCTGTTAGCTGCCCCTCTCTTTTCAACACACTGTAGTCCATGTCACCGTCCACGGCGGACTTCAAACACATGAATATGGATGTTCTGAAAGGAAGGGGAGGCGCCCACCAGGGCGTATTTATCACAGGCAGTCTGACTGCAAAGAATGCTCAAAGGGCGAGGTCTGGGTCTGGATATTACATAGCCTTGAGTTTGTCACCAACTTTGCTGTCTCCTCATTCCTAAACCGGGGACAAACTGACCAGGTCTCCTACCAATTTCCAAAGGATGGTGTTAATGCAGATGCAATAATCTACAGGAAAGAACTTTAAGCTTTAGGAGAAAAAACACATTATTAAATTCTAGGGGTTTCCAGTAAATGATCCTCATCCTAGAATTTCCGGTAAACGTTTGTCAGCAACTTTTGGATATATCTGCAGGTTAGTTTAAAATTTTAAACTGCTAGTCATCACAGTTTACCTATATTCAAAAGGACTAGAGTTTCAATGCCTGCATTACAGCAGGGTTTGACCCTTAGGGATGAAGGTTACTGAGAATATTAAAATCGGCTTTAAAATGACCCAGAGGTGTCTGCGCCTTGCCTGCTCCCGGTCGGGTAAGCACCGCTGTCATTGATTCAAGGGTACACGGTCAGCTACTGAAGAATTACCTTTGATGACATCTGGATTAATTAAAAACTATATAAAATCTTAATGTATTTCAAAAACTTAGCTTTGAGGGGTTTTCTTTTGAATTCACTGCGAGCTTGAGTTTCTGAGTCAAACAGATATATTAAAATATCTCTAAGTTAAGGTTGAAAGTTGTTTAAGATTATGCTTGGCATGAAAAGCATAAACCAGCCTACCTCCTTTGTGACTGTATCAGACAAACGCGTTTTATAATCCTGTGCATTTTATCTTCTCTAGGGCCAACTCCATTCAGCTTTTTACTGATTTATGAGAGAGATCCTCACATATAAGAGTTGATATTTGACCAAGGAAAGAGGTTCATAAGAATTTTATTCATTTTTCAGATGCATATATTTCTTTTTCAATGTATCTCTCCCACTGTTGTCTATCAGGAATGGTAATTTTTTATATCAATTCCAGCATTTACATTGTTTATGCCATTTTTATGTCTTGGCTGGCTGGTAAGTGCTTGCATAGTGGACTTTTCAATGACACACAGAAAAAAGCAAACTCCCTCAAGCCAAGCGGAAAAGGATTTCAAACTCAGTGTGTATCCCTGTTAGGGGCAAGAGAGCCTATTGCAGAAACAAAGAGTGAAGAGAAAATTCTATCCTTGGAAGCTTCACAATGACACAAGCACAGCTTTTCATGTAATAGCTCAAATGTTCCCACTACAGCCATTAACAATGTAATGAAACAAATCACTTTCTATCCGTCACAATTATAATCGATGGAATCCAACTGGTCTAACCTGGGAGAAAAAGAAATCAAATCTCAAAGTGGATCCATTTTAGAAAATAGCAAACTTTGGGGGTGGAGGAGACAGGGGAAGGATGACATGTATTTCCCATAAACAATTTAGGCAGGCATTTGATCTATCTAAACCAATAGATTACTGTCCTGATATATCTTTCCCCTGCAATTTTCCCTTTTATTTTATTAGGCCTAGTGGAGGATTTCTGGCTGCCCATGTGAATGGTAGAACTAGTTTAGGACCACACAGTAGGTAATACTGTGACAAATGTAGCAAAACAGTATTAGCATTGCTCATTCTTTACAGGTAACTACTCCTGCTTTCTTTGGTATTCATTTTTCAGATTGGGTTTTTCTATTCCTACCCCCTTCAGAAACCTCCATAAATGTTAATAGGGGTAAGAGGTACTACAGTATTTAAGTAATAATAATGAAGACCTATACTGAGAGTAGATAATGCACAATATTAAACAAGGTATGTGGCCAGTGACACTTCAGAAGTCAGTTCTGTTCTAAAACGGATGTCCATGAGTTTAGACATCTTCTCTTGAAAGGGAAAGAAAGAATGCAGACAGTGCTGAATTTAAACTGATTCACAGGACAAGATATACGAATTATAGCTATTATTTACTGAATACCTGTTTATGCATCAAATCAGTAGACACATGTGTGATCTGAATCCACTCTGCACTCCTTTGTTTTTAGCAGCTCACTTTAACCCCGTTTTATAGATGGAGAAACTAAGGTTTGCAAAGACTGAGTCTTTCTCAACAGCAATTAGCTAGTTAATTGCCAGAACCAGAATTAGAATATGGGGATGACCATGTTCTACCTACTAACCAAAGTTCCTCAAGTTTGAGAATTCTTTCATGCTCAAGAATGCACATGCACATCAGTTAGCCACATAGCGTTCCTTGTAGTAGCAGTGCTCATCAACACCACAAAGCTTAAAATAAAGCACTGCCAGTGTGTAGAGCAATGGGCACTGATGTATTCATCAACACAGATGATAATGGGCATTGAAATCCCATAGGCAATCCAGAATGGTATTTACATTATAATTGAAATGAAGATATGAAAACATAAACTGAAAAAAACGAAAAACCCAACATTGTAATGAAGTGTAACTTTTGAGAATATGTTCTACAATATTCTCAAACAACATAGAGAAACTGTGTCCTCCATCATTACTAAAGACAGAGAATGCTCAGGGCTGAGTGCTATGGCTGTGTTTTGGAAAGTAAGAGGTGAAAATGTGCTGATTCTTCTACACAGAGGCATGCTGTTTTCCTAAGAGACACACATTATGTAAAAACATTTCATCACTGACGCCTGAATTAAATAGCTGCCACCACAACCTTGGGGAAAGTGGGTTTCTATCCAAAAGGACGTGAGTGTAGCCACAAAAATCTAAGCCTGACGGTATCTTCCCTCTGTTTATCTCTCTTTTAAATAGCAGACATTCTGGGAAAGAGATGAATTTAGGAGATGGCTTGACTGGTACAGAAAGAACAAGAAGAAAAAGTAAAATAAATGCTTGAGATGCAAATAAATTTAAATTACATTCATGGACAATGAAAAGCTAGTGGGTGCCTGTGATAGGAGAGGGAAGTATGTCTTACAGAGATAGGTCAAAGAGATTATTTAAAGTAACACATGGACCTGATTGGAAAAATGAGATGAAGCAAGGCATGAAGCGCTCTTTGAGGCCAGGAAATATGGCTTTTCTGTGTTCTCTAAAAAGGAGAGCACATTGCCTGATGTGGGTCCTACTAAACATTAATAAATAGGATAAAAAAGTGGTTTCAAGGACCCAAATTAAGAGATGACTAAACTCTGAATAATGATTTGGTGCTAGAAATGGCTGATACTTAAAACATTTGGGGTACTCCAAAAATAATGATTAAATAATAACCAGAAGGGTATAGTTAATTACCTTCCTCTTGGGAAAATGACATTTAAAAGTGGTTAAAGAAAGTTTTGTGCGGAAAAGGAAAAACTTAAGAGAATGATGACAATTCCACGGAGATGCCGGGAGATTTTCAGTGCAATCAAGTTAAGGGAAGACACAAAGACTGAAATATCTCAACCTGAAAATGAGGAAGGACCTACCTATAATGAAAAAGGCCCATGCCACTAGATAAACATCTAAGCAAAAAAAAAAAAAAAAAAAAAAAAAGAGAGAGAGAGAGAGAGAGAGAGAGAATTACTGTATTTCTCTTTCAAAGACCAAACTACTGAATGAAGAACTTTGATGCTTAATTTTATATGTTAAATTGACATGGCTAAGAGATACCTAGATAGCTGGTAAATGTTATTTCTGGACGTGTCTGTGAGGGTGTTTCAGAAGACAGCCGCAGTTGAATCTGTACATTGAGTACAGAAGAATGAAGACTCGCCTGGCCAATGAAAGTATCATCCCTTTCACTGAGGACTTCGAGAACAAAAAGGGAGTGGGTGAATTTGCTCTCTTTCCTTGAGCTGCCCTTGGATATCAGTGCTCCTCGTTCTTGAACTTTCAGACTTGGGACAAGATTTACAGCATTGGCTCCTTTTGTTGTGAGGCCTCCAGATTCCAACTGAATTATTCCACCAGCTTTCCTGGGCTTTCACCTCACACACAGCACATCATGGGGCTTCTTGGTCTCCATAACCATGTGAGACAATTCCCATAATAAATCTCCTTTCCTGTATATCTCCATATATCCTATTAGTTCTATTTCTCTGGAGAACACTGATTATATCGACTCCACCCCCAGCTCCTGTCCATGTCGTCATTCTCTTGTTTTTCTAGCACATTTTGCTTTCTAATTCAAGTCTAACTATAAAGACTAGAAAGTATTTACCAAGTGGAAGTTGGAATTGACAGATTGTATGCAACTTGAAAATGAAAGAGATAAACAGACATCAGAAACAAACAAAAACCTGTTTTCCATAGTATACAAGAGCACTAAAGAGTTGCACAGCTCATTCTAAATATGGATGGAAATCAGGCCAATTATTTAAATCACTAATTCTCCAATAACTCAGTTCAGGTAGACATATATAGGATAAGAAAATAAGAAAAAACAGTGTTTTACAGTCATGCTTGATTGCTAACATGTTTCAGATTTTCTGAGCTCCCTGAATTGAGGGGCAACTGCCTGTTTTGTACTCAAATCCATTATTTGTCGTCTGTTTTTATTATAATACATTTTCACATTCATTTTTTTGTATTTGAGTTGCCCATTGTAATGTGGGATTTTTGAGGGCACTAACCATATCTTATTTATGTTTAGCCTATCCTGGGAAATAGTTGGGTTGATAATTGTTTGTTGAAATTAATTAAATCAAATTAAAATGATGTCACAGGTTTAAAATATTAACTAATCCCAATTGCTTGCTCTATGTTACCCACAAGACTTAATTATGATTCTTTTGTGGCCTCGCTACTCAGAGTGATCCATGAACTAACCACAATGGCATCAGGTAGGAGCTTGTTAGATAAAAGAGACTCAATTCTGAGGCCCACCCTGGCCTAGTGAATCAGAATCTGCATTTTTAACAAGATTCCCTAGGTGGATTATCTGAACATTTAAAGTTTGAGAAGCATTGATCGACCTATATTAACTCAGTTTTCATGTACCCATTTTTCAGTAAGTATTTGTTGTGTGTCTACTCTGTGCAAAGAATGGCTCAAGGCACTATGAGTAGAGTAAAAAACAAGATTTACGGGTCTTATAAAGCTTGTGTTTCTAGTTGAAATGACAAATGATAAAAACTCTTTTACAATGAGTTGCTTAATTAATATAATGATAGTTCTGTGGGAGAGAAGTATAGGAACTATGTGACAGATAAAGCCTGGGGAATAAGGGAAGGCTTTCCTGAGAAACTGATGTTTGAACTAACATCTGAAGAATGAATCAGAGTTAATTAGGGAAAAGCCCAATGGGATGGAGAAGGGATTCTAGGAGAGGGGACAACCTATGTGAAGACTCTAGGACAGAAAGAAATGTGGCATTTTTGGAGGAACATAGAACAGTCAGTGTGACTGTAGTTCAGAGAGTAAAGCAGTGAAAAGAGATGAGACACAACTGGGATGTAGCACATTATTCAAGACCTTGAAAATAATGTTGAAGATTTTTATTTTGAACCTAAGAGCCTTGGAAAACGATTGAAAAGTGTTAAGCAAGTGTAGGGACAGAGTCCCAGAGAGCAGTTTCCAGGCTCTCGGACTCGTGTGGAAAGGTGCTGGCTCGGTTATCAGATGGCCACCAGCTGTAATCAGATGGCCATCTGCTGTGGCCGGGTGGTATCAGCTGTTACTGCTTAGCCATTAGCCACTAATATAAATGCCATGGCTACGCTAGGGGGTTGGTGGTTGGTTGGCAGAGAAGTGGGCGGCAGATTGCGGATTGTGTGGCTCCTGCTTCCTGTGTCTCTGTCACTCGGGACGGCCTGCAGGGTCTCTGCTCCCGCTCCCCACAAGAACACAGGATATGGTAAGGCCAAAAAGGAACACCCATGGAGCCATAGGTAGGGGAGTCATACCACTATAGTCTCACTGAAGGCTGGATTCACACGACATGTGACCTGCTGTCCGCTTTTCTGCCAACTGACCCACTCTCTCCTCGACTCCCCTCGACTCGCCAACCAGCACAGTCGCGGCAGCTATCTCAAGGGCCAATTGTCTAACTGGCTACAGCTGACAGCTAACTAGCCACAACCGATGGCCATCTACTACCCGAGGCAGCATCCCACCATGTGAGGCCGAGAGCCTGAAAATGGCTCTCTGCGACTCTGTCCCCACAGTCTCCAACCCAGTCGCCAGCGAGAATATAAAGGTATGACTCCCTTATCCATGGCTCCATTGGTGTTTCTCTTTGGCCTCACCATATCTTGCGTTCTTGTGGGGGGAGCGGGAGCTGAGTCTCTGCATTACACATGGTGCAGCGGGCAGGGTATGGTGGTTGCTCCTTTCCAGCCTCCATGTCTTCTGAGTTTACCTGCCAGGAGCGGGAACCAAGTGCCTGCATGACAGCAAGGTAATGATATGATTTAAAAATATATATTAAAAACTCTGCTACAGTATAAAAAATAGAGGAAATTAAAGGATGAATGCAAAGAGACTGCTCTGGTTACCTATTGCTCCCTAAAATTCTACCTCTAAAATTTAGTGATTTATGCAACTATTTTATTGGACCATATTTTCTGAATCAGTAATTTGGGAAAGATTCAGCTGGGTCGTTCTCTGATTCATGTGGTGTCAGTTGAGACCGCTGGAGCTGGAAGATCTGCTTCCAAGATCAAAAGTCCACTGTCTTGGTGTTCTCTCTCTCTCTCTCTCTGTTTGTTTTTTTCTCTGTGTCTACATGAGTCTCTCTCTTTCTCACTCTCTTCGGGGTATCTTATCTTTCAGTGCCTCCCCACATAGCTTGGGTTTCTAACGCACCATAGACGCAAGGTTCCAAGAGTGAATGTTACAAAAACAGGTAAAAGCTGCTCATTTTTTTTAAGACTTGAGTATGGAAATTGGCACAGCATGAATTAAAGCAGTCAAAGAGTCTAGGCCAGATTTATGGGGAAGAGATTTAGACTACACCTCCACCCGCTATGCATGAAGAAGCAAAAAATTTGAAGCCATCTTTAATCTACCATACCATAGAGAAGAAATTGACAGTTATGAGAATAGTATGGCTTTTTTTTGGTCATCCCAACATCAAAATCTATTAATCTATTTCCTAATTGAGAGGAAAGCCTCATTGTGTGAATCTAAAGTCAGAGTGAGTCAGATATGTCCATCCTCCAATAGCTGGGACATAGACATATTTCCTAAGCTTGGCCAATCAAATATTTCCAAACAGAATTTTGACTCTGATGGAAATGACCTTGGTTTTGCTATCTGCAGTCTTACTTTTCATGGTTTCTGGTGATATCCTGAAATCACCTCTCCAGTATTTAATCATCAGTTACTTAGCTAGTATCTTTATATAATTTTTCTAAGTAATTCACCTAGAGTTGTTTTCTGTTGCCTGAAATATACTCGTAGAATCCTGGTTAGTGGAGTAGTTCAAGCAAGAGTTAATGGTAATCTGTACTCCATGGTGGTAATGGAAAAAGGAAAGAACTTAACAGAATCAAAACAATGTTAAGGGGATCAAATTTATAGTGCTGGATGAAATATGAGGACAAGAGAAAAGATTGCCTACTATATGGATGATAGTGCAATTCACTGAGCTGTGGAACATTAGAAGAGGGTGATATTTTAGGTCTCTCCCATATTTTAAGTTTTGATCTTACAATACCTGTGATAAATCCAAATGGAGATGCTGTGTTGGTAGTTTTATATATCATTTGTACTTCGTATATGAGGTCTGGACTAGAAATAGAAATGCAGCTGGCTCTTGAATGATATGGGTTTGAATTGCACAGGTCCACTTATGCACAAATTTTTTTTTCAATAAATATACAGTCAACCCTCCATATACCCAGGTTTTGCATTCATGGATTCAACCAACAATAGACAGCAGACAGAATTTTCAATCAGTGATTGGCAATCGGTGGATATGGAGGGTTGATGGTATGCATTGTTCTATATCATTTTATATAAGAGTCTTGAGCACCATGGATTTTGGTAACTTCAGGAGAGTTCTGGAACCAATCCCTCACAGATACTGAGGGATGACTGTAGTTAAATTTTGGGAGAGTTATAAATTATATGAAGATTTTTACCTGCATAGGGGTCAGCTGCTCCTAATCTCCACTTGTTCAAGGGTCAACTGTATAGAATAATTAGCTTATAGATGTTAAATAAAGCCATGGGAATGGATGAGTCACCGTGCAATGAAAAGAAACAACTTCTTGCTCTATGTCTATTTTCTGGTCAGTAGATTTATTTGAACAGAGGATGTTCTTCTATAGCCTTGTCTCAGGTTTCTCCCCAGAAAGTGTCTTCATTGTTGTTTTGATGAAGTCCATTATGAGAGATCCAATTATCAGAGTCCAAGGGCTTCTTTTCAGAGATTCCCAAGGCCTTTCATCCTTTAGGTAGCAAGAGACATACAGAGATTAGTGCAGAAATAAGGTGAGGACCCACTCCTCAGCTTTTGGCTCCCTAGGTTCCAAACAGCACTGTGCTCAGAATCCAAAAAAGACTCTCCTGAAAACTCCCCTCAAAATTTTTTAAATTCCTAATTATGAGTCTGATAAGTACAAAATGATAAACTATTTTCTAATAATTCATGACACATCTTGATTTTTTTTTTTTAGAGTGGATAACTTATTCTCTGTGAAAGAAAAGTCATAGATAAATAAATTAGGTATGCCTTATCTCATTTAGAAGGCATCACTAGAAAGTCTGCCTAATTCCATAGAAGGGTCACCATACACCCAAAGCTCTGCATATTAAGTACTTGATATTTTACTCCAAGTGAGGGGATTCTGGGGACTAGTTCCTGCTAACCAAATTCAAATATGATAAATCAATATCCTAACTTATACATTTGTTTTGAGTTATAAATAGACATGTTGACTGGTGTGCAATCCTCTCTCCAGTAGAAAGGTCTTTTTGGGAAACTAAATCACTAATTAAAATTTGCTTGGTGAATACAAAGGATATTTTCTAACATTTGTTTGGTGGAACACAAGTTTCAAGTCATGCTAATGACTGTTACATTCCTCTTCTGCCACAAAAGAATTTGGTGATATAACAAATCTGAAAAATTAAATAAATTAGAATAAATCACCCCAAAACTCAGTGTTTTAATAGCACTCTATTATCTCTCACAGTTTCTATGTGTCAGGATTTCAAAAAGGCTTGACAGGGCAAAGCTTGGCATCTTTCATTCAGCTGCTGTGTTGTGAAGGCTGGAAGTGGAGAGTGGATGGCTTGAGAAGCTGAGTGCTGGCCAGTCATCTCTCTCTCTCTCTCTCTCTCTCTCTCTCTCTCTCTCTCTCTCTCTCTCTCTCTCTCTCTCTCTCTCTCTCTCTCAATATAGCTCCAGAATTCTCCATGTGGTCTTTCTATGTGGTTTGCGCTTCCTCGTAGGATGGAAACCTTATGGCATTTGAAATTTATAAATTGAGGTCAGGGTTTTAACAGGAGTATTTCACCAAATAAGGTGGAAATTGCATTACTTTTTCTGATCTGGCCTTGGAAATCATGCACCATCACATCTGCTGCCTTTTGTTTGTGACAAGCATGTCATAAGCCTCCCCTGATTTAAGGACAGGAAACAAAGACCCCCACCTCTCAATGGAATGGGTTTCAAAGCCACATATCATAATAACAGTTGGAATGTGAGATAATGTTGCTGCTATCTTTGGAAAATATAATGCGCCACATTAACTTTGTGGCAGTGGTCATGTGACTGAGAATCTCAGAATCTCAGGTACTTCATATTAGGGGAAGAGAGCAAAAGAAAAGAGAAGAAAGCTTCCTGATTTGGGGCCTCCACAAGTCCTTTATAACAAATGAAGAGGTATTAAATACAGGCGTAATCAAGGTTCACATAAATATTCTTTCTTTGCCTCCAATTTTAGTTTACCTTTCTATTTCTGTTTTATAAACCATTTTGAACATCCGTTTCTCATTTTTAATAATTTTAAATTTCATCTATTTGCCAGCAACTTCTAATTAATATCTCAAGCCCAGATCACTCAAATTCCAGACTCACAGATTGAATTGCATGTCCCAAACTAGGCTCTTTATCTTACCCCTCAAAAAGGTTAAGATCTTCTTATAAGAAAGAGTTGCATGGATGGATCTTGAGACTATAATGCTAAGCGAAATAAGTCAGACAGAAAAAGCAGAGAACCCTATGATTTCACTGATATGTGGTGTATATAAACCAAAAACAACAAAAGAACAAGACAAACAAATGAGAAAGAAAAACTCATAGACACAGATAATAGTTTAGTGGTTACCAGAGAGTAAGGGGGGTCGGGGGAAGGAGTTGAGGGTAAGTGGGATCAAATATATGGTGATGGAAGGAGAACTGACTCTGGGTGGTGAACACACAATGGGATTTATAGATGATGTAATACAGAATTGTACACCTGAAATCTATGTAATTTCACTAACAATTGTCACCCCAATAAATTAAAAAAATAAATAAATAAAATAAATTAAAAAAAAGAAAGAGTTGCAAAGCTTAGGTCTAAACTGCTTCTTTTCCGATAAATTCTGAACTACAGAATGTCCTTGTCTCAGACTTGCTTGCCCTTGGGCCAGCGGTTCTCTAAGTGTGGGTCCTGATCAACAATGTCAGCATTACCTGAAAACTAGAAACGTACGTTCTTATGCCACCCAGATCGAGCGAATCAGAAATTCTGGGGGTGAGGCCCAGCAATCTGTGTTTTAACAACCCCACCTTATGATGGTGCTGCACACTCAAATTTGAGAACTACTGGCTTAGGCCATCTGATTCTGAGATCTGAGCACTGTGGACTTATCTCTTCCTAACTCTCTACTGCATATTTCTCTTTCTCATTCCCCTTTTATTGTGACCAACATAATGCTTCTAAACCATAAAATCTCTTCTAATGGCCAGTAGGCAGAGCAGAATCCCATTCATGTCTTTCTCATGTTGCAGCAAAAAAACAAAAAAATTAAACAAAAACAAAACAACTTTCTCTTTTTCACCTGTTTCTTGGTAGGATCCTTAACATCTCAAATTTACTATATTCTCAGGTTTCTCTAACTCAGCTGGTAAAAACTCCATTTTTCTAACATTCTGGGTGTACCTTTCTCTTACATGCCAAATCCAATCCACTAGGAAATTCTGTTTATTTTACCTTGAAAATAGATCCAGATTCCAACCACATTTCGCCACCCCCACCACCACGATAATCTTCACCTGCATGACTGCCAGTGGGTCTCCCTGTATCTGTCCTGACTCCCTAAACAACTCTCATCATAGGAACCCACATTGTCCTTTTGCAACATAAATCAGATCGTCACACCCCTATTCACAATCTTGTTAATACTCCCCATTTTTCTTAGAATAAAAGCCAAAGCCTTTACCATAGCCTACAAGGTGATACCTGATCACCTCTGCCTCTTATCTCTGACCTCCCCACCTTCTCACTGCTCTTGACACACCAGTCGTCTTGCTGTTCCTCCAGAGTTACCTGCCTGCCTTAGGGGAGAATGAAAACAGCCGGAAGGTTTCCGGTATCTGATGCAGAGAACATAGAAGGGCTGCTTGAAACAGGGAGAGGAGTTTAAACTCTAATGGAAGAGAGCACTGAATAACTACTGCAAAGAGTCAGAGATAAACCTAAAGCAAGTAGCACTGTAGTAATTTCCCCCAGAGCTACCTTGGTCAGACTGGGAATTAGGATGATCTTTCTGTTTCGCTCACTTCCTGTAGATTTGGTTCTATTTCGCCATTGTTTAAACACATCAGACTGTGCTTAAGCAACAAAAATGTTTTTGAGAGCTCTGTCCAATGAGAATCACAAGTAAGTATTCATTTCATTTCAATTATAAACAACTCACAACCACATGAGTGAGAATGTATTGTATTGAAGGAAATTTCAAGTGTAGTGGCGCTTTTTCTCCTGAAGACGTTAGAGAATCCTCATTCTCTAAATTTGTAATTGGATGAGTCAGAAATATGAAGATTAGGGCACTAATCTGCCACTCCTAGGTTGCTCTTTGAAAGAGCAGAAGCAAATAAAGCCTTTGATCAGTGCCCGAGTTGAAGAGCAGAACTACAGGCCTTTCATACCCTTTGATTTGGAAAGAGTAGCCTTTCACAGCAAGGTTCAAAGCCCGGATCTTTACTCTTGGAACCTGTTTCTTGCTGAGAGCATGAGCACTCTAGCACTTTGTTTCCAAAAGGATTCATTTTGACTTTAGATGTTAGTAGTAAGTCTTTTTTTTCTGTCTCTGCCTCTCTTCGTCTCTCCCTTCCTCCCTCTCTCCCTCTCTCCCTCTCTCTGCCCCCCCATCTCTCTCTCTATCTCTCTCCACCCCATCCATTAAGACAAAATTTTAAGTGACAGTTCAGTTCTACTTTATATTCCAAGAGTGGAAATGTCCATTCTGTTGGTAAAGCCTACCATCTTTCTCCCCTTTCCACACTTGTGATATATTCACTAAATCAAAGCATAAGATATATACCTTTTTAGACCTCATTCTAATCCACAGGTCTGGGAGTCTATGAAACTTGCCTCTTCAAAAACCACAGCTACAAAAATTGCTTCCCTGTGGCTTATTCTTCTAGGACCATGTATATTTTCTGACCAGGGGTTCCAAATTAATCATCAATATGCAACTTAGTTTCTTGGGAGCCCATGAGTGTTAGGTGTGCTATTAGTCATAATTGTAAAACATGAAAGTTTAGTGGGGGTGTCAGACACATAAACCATTTGTAAGTAGAACCATAGGAGGGTCTGAGAGATGCCTGGGAAGCAGGGGTACACAAGGAGCCCAGGGGGAAGGGATCAGGAAGGAGAGCAGGAGTGGAGGTGACTCTACCGGAATGAAGGAAGCATGGAGAGGTCTTGTCGGGTTACTAAGTTAATACATTTCCTCACAGCAGCTTTCTAACTCTATTTCTGTCTCCGACCCCTCATGGCCTTTTATTTTAAAAGGATCCACTAAGACTTAGGAATATAATCAATCTAATTTTAGAAAAAATAATAAAGTTAAAACAGGTAGATTTTTAAAAAGATTCTGGAGCTAGAGTTCTGAGGTTTGTAGGTTTATTTCTTTGTTGTCCTTCAGGAAAGGAAGGTAGACAGGTTATAACAAACTCTGTCTACCCACTGGTATTCTAGTATGGTTACCATAATATCTGAAACTGTACTCTGAAACATGAATATACTTTTCTTCTTTGTAAATAGTGATAATGCAAAGGGAAATGAGTGCTTTGTACCCTCCACACCTGGCCCAGAGCTGATGGGTTTTCAATACTCTGTTGAATGAAAGACTACCTTGTCTCACTTTGAGCATTTATTTCTTCTGCTCAAGAATGTTCATTCATGAAGACTGCCTTCCCCCAAACACACACACGCACACACACACATTCACATTCCAGTATTTTTACTAAATACTTCTAGCCCACATTCATCTTTCTCTTCTGGAATTTTTATTAGTCATTGTCATTATTAGTGTACTGTCTCCCCTCCACCCTTACTGCACAGGGTCAATTTAGAAGTTTACATATTAAGTTTTGTTTTCTAATTGTTACCTCTGTAAATTTCTTGTCCCTCTGATGAGATTAAGCTTCTTGAAGTCAGGAACCAAGTCTCATATATATTCTCATATTCCCAAAGCATTTGGATAAGGTGGCAGTGTAGGCTTTATTAACTTCATACTGTCAACAAAAAGAATTAACCTTTCATCCCAGCAACACATCTTTCAGCAAATGGTCCCTTTGCATGGGCACATTCCCCATGCCCACCAGTACCTGCACACACACACACACACGCACACACACGCACATGCACACTTTCTTGCACAGGCACACTCACACACACCCTGTCATGCATCACACAGATGCTCAGCTTCTGCTTGCAGAGCCTTAGTCTACAGGAAATGCCAAAAATATGCACTCACATGTTTCCTCCTAAACTCCTCTGCCATATTATCATAAAACTGCTTAACTGGCCTGTAAAATCAGGTATTTTTTTAAAATGTATTTTGACAACATCCCTGATGAGTTACCAATGTAACTTTGGAGTCAGAGAAGTTCAGAGACTTAATCAGATCATTGCAGGGTAACCCACGGAGGCTGGTAGAAAGAGCTCACAGCATTGTTCTACCTGTTTAATGTTATTTCTTTATTGTCATTTTTTAAAAAATATCTTGTTAAATATATTTTAAATATTTAAAATATTCTTTTTAATATTTTAAAATTCAACATTTAACTATGAAATATAGTTTCGCCTGAGTAAGACTGCAAAATTACTTATTTTGGAGCCATTATAATAATACATCTGACTACATTTTGAAAACTATAAAGTAATATACTGTAAAGTAAAATACAGTATTATGTTTCCAAGGAAGTTTGGCCTCCCTAACAAAGGTTGTGCATAAGAATTGGTCAAAATAGAACCCATTAAACGTTATCCCTCATTTTCAATGATATATATGAGAAGATATAACTGATAGGAACTATCTGTGAAGTTGTAGGTGACATGCTGACAATAAATCATAGGGTAAAATGTTCCAGTCTCTTACAGAAGCTGAAATGTTGTAGTTATAAATTCTACACGGATATATAGTTCATGAACTAAAAACCATATACATTTATACAAAATAATCCTTTGACCTGAACTTTCTTTTGGATTTTTTAAATTAACCAATTAAGAATTTTAAAAAATCTAAATAGCACCTCTTCTGCCACTATTCAGTTCTACATTAGTAAAGGAAAGTGTAGTTTTCAACTAGTTAAATGAATGAATGAAATATCTTTATTCAGAGACCCCCTGAAATGTTCTAGTGACAAGTGCTGTACCTCCATATGTTCTTCCTAGTGCCAGGATTTCCTTATTTTAGGGATAAATAATCTGGTTTAAAGAGAGAATTAGCATGACAAAAACTGAAGTACTATTTTATAACCCTATTATAACTGAAATCGTTGTTGGTGTCTTTCTCCAGGCCTGGAGTCATTGGGTCGGGAGGAAGGGTCATGTCCTTGTCACAGGAATCCTGCTCATGTTCCCTGCAATTACACAATCCCAGACAAGGGTATTGGGAAGACTGCAAGAATATCAACCCACAGAATTGTCCAAATGGTCAGGAAACAACATTTTACAAAAACTTTCACTGCATTGAAATAACCTTAGCAGCATTTGGTTTATAGGGAGAGACATACTTGTTCCATGAAAGCATGCGTATTTCCCTTCATGCATCCATTCTGGGGTCTGACTCTGACTTTGGGGTGACCTAAAGTCACCACCACTGAATGAGGAGGTCTGAACTGAATCTAAGCATAGAGTGGAGACTGCACCCCTCATCCTCATTATTATCCTCAACCAGGTAGCGAGTGTCATTTTTTACTTCATCTGAACCACATAACACTCAGAAGAGAGAAAATTTGGGGAATCGAAGCTCACAAGGCTTTACAACAGGTATCTCTGCTGCTGCACCAGCAATGTCTGAAGTTTAAGCAGGCACACTCTGGTCCTGCAAAGAACCTTATCTAGGTAACCCATGGTTTCAAATGGGAGCATGGTGACAGTTGCTTTTTTGTTATCCCTGAATGATCAGTTTGTTATTGTTATGAAAGGCACCTCGGAGGTCCAGGTGACATCACTTTCTCTTGCTTTGATCTGCCTCCTTTTCCTAATCTTCCTTCCACTCTCCAGGATCCCAGCTTTATTATGTTCCCACTGGCTGAGTTTCAATTAATTGTGCCTTGTGTCCAAAGTTCTTAAGTTATTTTCCATACTTGTAGTCAAGGTCAGCACAATCTATTCACCCAGGTGCTTCCTTCTGGCTCTCACGTAACTCACAGTGGAACACTCCACGATAATCATTATTAATAAGGATCACCCTGATCACTTTGCAGTATTCGTACGCTAAAAGACTCACTCCCTACTGTGGGTAAGGGCAGGAAAGAAGGGGCAAGAATGATCAACTGGAAATATTTGAGGCCTCCCAAAGGCGAGTGTCATCCTTTTCAAAATAAGTGGGCTAGGTTTCTGTCCGTGCTCCACAGACACTCAACCAGTATCTCCTTGGACACAGATAGCTTGTTTTTGAATAGTCATCCTATTGGTGACTTTACCCAAAACTCCTTCAGGGAGCTGTCCCTTGTTCTTTGTACTCATCTTTTGTATCAAAATACATTACCCACATTCCTGCCCTAGACAGACAAGCGTCAGCAGACTTGACATCTGGGGCTTCCAGATTATGGTCTAGGAGGGGACTTGACTTCTAGAGAAGCATGGAAGATTCACCCGCTGCCCAGCACCACCCTGCCCAAAGACCAGGGTATCATTAAGTCTGTACTTTTAAGGAATGTCACTCATTATCCTTTCTTTCTGTATACATGTTCCCTCAAACCATCTACTCTGTGAAACTGAGGATGAGATTTCTTTCTCGTCCTACTTCAATAATGGTAACGAATTTAAATCACGGATATATTATCATGATACAGATTGATATAAATCCTCAGCCCTCTGTAAGAGGAGATGGTTTTGATAATAAATTACATATTCTTTTTTTGCCAAAATTTTTAAAATTTATTTTTCAATTATACTTACCATAAAATATTAGTTTCAGGTGTACCATATAGTGATTACACATTTATATTCCTTACAAAGTGATCACCCTGGTAAGTCTAATACACCCTGACACCATATATACTTATTGCAGTATTATTAACTGTATTTCCTATGTTGTACTTTACATCCCCGTGACTATTTTTATAACTGGTAATCGGTATTTCTTAATCTCTTCCCCTTTTTCACCCAACCCCCCAAACGCCATCCCATCTGGCAACCACCAGTTTATTCTCTGTATCTATGAGTTTGTTTCTGATTTATTTGTTTGTTTATTTTATTGTGTGTTTTTTTTTACATACCACATATAAGTAAGATCATATGGTATTTGTCTTGCACAGTCTGATTTAGTCCACTTAGCATAATGCCCTCTAGGCCCATCCATTTTGTTACAGATAGAAAGAGTTTGTTCTTTTTTATGGCCAAATAATATTCCAATGTATATATGTACCACATTTTCTTTATCCAACTATTGAAGGATATTTAGGTTGGTTCCATATCTTGGCTATTGTAAGTAATGCTGCAATGAACATAAGGATGCATATATCTTTTCAAATTAATGTGTTTTGTTGTTGTTGTTGTTGTTGGATAAATACCCAGAAGTGGAACTGTTAGGTCATTAGATAGTTCTATTTTTAATTTTTTGAAGCAACTCCATACTGCTTTTTATAGTGGTTGCACCAATTTACTATCTCACCAACAGTGCACCAGGATTCCCTTTTCTCCACATCCCCAACTTGTTTGTTGATTATTGTTAATCGCCTTTCTGACCTGTGTGAGGTGATATCTCATTGTGTTTTTTATTATAGTTTCATTTTCCTGATTATTAGTGATGTTGAGCATCTTTTCATGTGTCTGTTGGCCATCTGTATGTCCTCTTTGGAGAAATGTTTACTCATGTTCTCCACCTATTTTTTTAATCACATTGTTTTTTGATATTGAACATATGAGCTCTTTATATATTTTAGATATTAATCCCTTATCAGATATATCATTTCCAAATATCTTCTCCATTCAGTGGGTGGTCTTTTTTGTTGCTGATGGTTCCCTTTGCAGTGCAAAAGCTTTTTAGTTTGATGTAGTACTAGTTATTTAGTTTTGTTTTTGTTTTTGTTGACCTAGGAGACATATTTAAATAAATATTTTTAAGACAAATGTCAAGGAGTTTATTGCCTATGTTTTCTTCTAAGAGTTTTATAGTTTCAGGTCTTACATTTAAGTCTTTAATCCATTTAAGTTTATTTTTGTATGTGGTATAAGAAAGTGGTCTAGATTCATTTTTTGCTAGCTTCATTTCATGTATCTGTTCAGTTTTCCCAGCACCATTTATTGAATAGACTGTTTTACCCCGTTGTATATTTTTGCCCCCCATTTGTTAGATTAATTGACCATATAGACATGGGTTTATTTCTGTGTTCCCTATTCTGTTTGATTGATCTATGTGTCTGTTTTTATGTCAGTACCATGTTATTTTGATTACTATAGCTTCATAGTATAGTTTGATATCAGATAGTTGGGTACCTGCAACTTTGTTCTACTATCTTAATATTGCTATGGCTACTTGGGGTCTTGCATGGTTCCATATAAATTTTAGGGCTATTTGTTCTAGTTCTGTGAAAAATGCCATTGGTATTTTGATATGGATTGCACTGAATGTATAGATTTCTTTAGGTGATATGGACATCTTAATGATGTTAATTCTTCCTACCCACAAGCACAGCATATCCCTTCGTTTATTTGTGTCTTCTTTATTTCTTCAGTATCTTATACTACATGTCTTAAAGGAAAAGCTTTAAGCTTTCCTTCACTGGATGTAATGTTAACTGTGGATTTGTCATATACGGCCTTTATTATGTTGAAGTATGTTCCCTCTGTTCTCACTTTGCTGTGGTTTTGCTTTGAGATTGTGTCTGACAGCGGTAATGATCATAACAGAAACACTGACACATACAGGGAGCACTTCCAGCACTCCCTCAATTCTGTTGACTGTTTATCCCCAATCTTGCACAAGATCTCAACCCCTGAGTGAAACTCAGAACATCTTTCCCGGGTATCACAATGTTCCTTCCGGTGCCTAGTCTCCTGATGAATTGCCAGAGCTGCCTGGCACAAAGAATCTTGAGGGAGGTCTGCTCCTCAGTTTAGCTGCATCCTGAATCAAGCCTTCCCAATCAGTTACATTGTTACTAACTCCAAGACCTCAGGGTGATTAGCAGTTGGAGTTCCTTCTAAATATTGAGACATAGATTGTAAAATTAATGGTTCCATTCTAAGTGGTCAAAAGTGGATCTTTATAGGCTCTTCTTCCTGTCCTGCTCCTACCTGAGGTTACCCAGCAGGTTTGCCGAAGTTATCTTAGCCTCCCTGGGTGGAGAGGGAAAGATACCCTTAATTATAAGTGTATTCTTAACTTTTTATTCCTGTCATTTATATTCCTTTCCAAAGTCATAATTCCCCAAATCTCTTTCTTGGTCAACAAGGATCTATAAACCAGAAAGAAATTTAGCTTCTATACCTGTGCCACACACAGTAGTTTGGCATTTGTGTATGTGTAAGGAAAGACTCACCAATCTATTGCACAGATACTGGTGTTATCTTTCAGATCTTTGAAACTCCCACATTTATGTTTTTACTGGGCTTGGTTGATGGACTAGGTTCCTTAAAGCAAGGATGGCACAGTTTTTCTAGGACACTTCCTAAATGGCTGTAATTTAACCCAGGGAGTGCCGTTCTCCTTCAAATTCTATAGTCATGAAAAAGTACACTTGTCTCCTAATCCATGGGCTCCCTTTCAATCATTCTTTGGACTCTACAGAAATCCCCAATCAATACAGCCTACACTCAGCTGTCACTTGACCTGTGGGAACATTTTAGCTAAGGAATAGTTGGGTCTCTCAACTATTCCAAGGGTCTCTCAGACTGTCTCATCACACATGTTTGCGCAAAAGTCCGTGTATGGAGGGTGGAGAATCCCTCCTGACCAGTAGTGACCAAGCAGTGGGCAACACACAGTAGAGGTTGAACTCAATTAATGCTACAACTGTGGTCAAACTTGTTGCTAGAGTTCAGTAAGACTGTCTACCAGACTTCTCACCTATGACACTTATATCTCAGAGACTTTAGACTCAACACAATGTACCTCAGGTAACTAACATTATGCACTTAGACTGCAAACATCTTTATTTTTTATCAGACCTTGAAGAAGAACTGACACCAAATACTTCTCATGGATAGAATAGTTGAAACATAATTATTATTTGAGATCCATCTATAGCCTTGCTTGGCATAGGTGGGGGGCAGAATTCTAAGATGGCTCCTATGTATGTTCTTGCCCTCGGGTGTCAGGCCCTGTATAAGGTCCTCTCCTTGAGTATGGGTGGAGCTGGTAAATCTGATGGGATGTCACTCCTTGAAAAGGTGAAGAGATTTTCCAGATTCAATTAAATTTCCAAAGTAGTTGATTCTGAGTGAATCTAAAGGTAGATTATATTGACAGGGTCTGAGTTAATCAGGTGAGAGTCTTTAAAGAAACATTGGACTCTTATTGAAGAGTCTTTAAGACCTGTCTTGCAGGTCTTAAAGAAGCAAACTGTCTGCTGGAAACTGCCTATTGAGAGAGGTGGCCCCAAGGAAATGTTGGCTTTAATCCTTCATCCATAGGAACTAAAAAGAGATAAAATGCTAGGAATCTGAATTCTGCCAATAACATGAGTGAGGCTGAGAGGAGACACTAAACTCTAGATGAGAACACATCTAGTCAACGTCTTGACTGTAGCCTTGTTTGATGCTGAGCAGAGAACGCAACTAATCCATGTTTGTCAGACAATAAATGTGTGCTGTTTTAAGCAGCTAAATTTGTTGCACAATAATAGAAAACTAAAACAGTGTACCTCTTTTTACGTTTTTATGGACACATCTTCCTGGGATCTCACCAGTCTCTGTGAGAAAAACCTGATAGAAAACGTACAGTCCAGGTTGGAGGGTTAGAGTTTGGGATGCTGTTGTGGGTTTGAGCCATTTGCTTTCTGTTTCCATCTGATCAGTCCTGGAGGTCAACCCAGTTCCCCAGCCACCTCCACTATCTCATTTCTCCCCCTGACATTAGGGAGGAATCCTCCAGGTCTCTTGTAATTTGCCATCATGTACCTCCTCTCTACACTGGTAAGCAGGAGGAGCATGATACTCAATGAGTAGTGGAGAGCAGAGGAGGAGGTGGGAGATGCCCCCAACTCCCTTCATCCTCATAAAGAAAAGGCCTGTAAATTTCTACTCTCAACATTTATAAGGCAGTGAACAATAACTAGCCTCTCTACAGTTACTATCTAGTTTATTTAATGAGAAAGAAATTTAAACTGAGATACCATCTTGTTTCTTTCTGATTTTGGAAGATCTTAACTTTCTCTTCTTTCAATTAGAATTTATTGTGACAACAGGGAGAATTCTGGAGGGCACACATACCTCTTCAGCTTTCTAACGATGGCCAGAACAGCCTGGCCATTCATGAGCTCCTGCCAACACTTACTTTGGTCTTTGCTATTTGTCTGAGTTCAACTACCCTACCTTACAAAATTCCTATAGCCGTATAGTAAAGTTGGAAGTCCTTTGATATTTTCTCTGCCTGGAGATCAAGATATTGGGATATGCTTCCTCAGGTGATGACTACACTGCAGGTTTATTCTAGAATCACCAGCCTGCCTTGTCTAGGAGCCAACTTCTTTCAAATGTGCACTGATGTGTCATGAGGTAGTATCTTCTATGCTTTCTGACGCTTGCCTGCATTTGCCGAAGCATTCTATTCTGGTAATATTACCATATTAGTCAGTGTTCTCCAGAGAAACAAAACCAATAGAGTGTATATATATATATATATACACACCTTATTGGTGTGTGTGTGTATATATATATATATATATATGTATGTATATATATATATATATATATATATATATATATATATATATATATATATAGAGAGAGAGAGAGAGAGAGAGAGAGAGAGAGAGAGAGAGAAGATATAGGAATTGGCTCACATAGTTACAGAGGCCTAGTTCCACAACCTGCCCTCTGCAAGCTGGAGAACCAGGAAAGTGATGGTATAATTCAGTCCAAGTCCCAAGGCCTGAGAACCAGGAGCCTGCTGGTGTAAGTCCTGGGGTTCAAAGACCCAAGAACCAGGACCTCCTGCCCGGGGCAGGAGAAAACGGATGCTCTAGCTCGGGAAGAAAGAGAGAACTCTCCCTCCCTTTGCTTTTACTTGTTCCAGTCACACACCCCTCTCCAAGGCATTGTGTAATATCTGCCCACATTGGTGAGGGGGGATCTTTTTATTCAGTCTACTGAATCAAATGCTAATCTCTTCCAGAAACACCCTCACAGAAATACCCAGAAATAATGTTTTACCAGCTATTTTGGCATCCTTTAGGCCAGTCAAGTTGAAACATAAAAGTAATCATCACATTACCCTAGTGGGTTTAATCCAGAGTTCCTTTGACACCTGCTTTACTTTGTCCCCCAATTCCTGCACATTGAACATCATCTAGCATCACTTACTCTATTTCTCCTCCCAAAGCCAGATCTCTTGTTGCCTTGGATTCATCCACCAGGGCCACCATATCATTCCTGGGTGTTTTCATTTTTCTTTGGGAACAATCCACTGTTCTTTAAAATTTTCACACTTCATGAGTTTCCCTCCCCAGTATCTCCTATAGAAAATAAACAGGAATATTTTGAATAAACTTGGTAAATAAAGCATCATTCCATTCTTAAAATTTACGTTTCCTGGCAGCTTTTCTGTGATTACATTTGTCCCCATATGATTTCTCTGGCAAGAAGAGAATATTGTAAATATCATAAATGCTTGCCTTGGATCTTCTCTCCTCCTGTGGCTCATTCTGCTAACACTAAAAGTGACATGGTGGCATGCTACTAACTCATCTCTGTAGTGTACTTTGTTGGGAAAATAGCTAACAGTGCAACTGTCCAAAATTCAATAATATTAAAACATATCCTTCACAAATGTAGCTGTGTCATTCCCATCCCACTATATATAAAAGGGATACCGGTCGAATCTAGAATCAGAAAGTGGGCAGGGGAACATTTGCATTCATAGCCAAATACTCTAAGAGTCAAAAGGATGATGCAATGTGTTTGTTTACTGGTTCCCTTGAATTTTCTTTTAACCTTGAATGGAAATTCTGAATGCCCTACCTGCCCCATTGCTTTTCTATCTTTCTCTTCTCTGCTCCCAACCCCAGAATCCCAACTGCATGGTACTGTCATTCCATGTGCTCAAGTGAAACATTTATTTTCATCCCATTTGGCCAAGACAAACACTGTCTTTTCATCCTGGTTCTTCAACATAGAGAACCAACATGACAAGCCTTTCTTGCCTATCATAGCATAACTTTAAAATGCAATGTAATATATATTCAGTGTTTCACAAGATGTTTCATAAATGACTTGTACCACAGGGGATTACGTATGGGAGTAATTAAAAAGGAAAAGTGGATAAAGCCATTATTCTCCTCCAAAACATCCCTGGTCCTGTGTACACATCAGTAGGGAATCTAAAAAAATGAGGAAAGATGTCTTCACAGAAAGAAGAGGACAGCAGGAATGGCAAACACAAAATGGCAGTAAAGAGTAGTCAGCTCAAGCCTGTTTTCACTCCCAGGATGCCTCAATAAAGGACACAGCTCCTGAGCTGTGACTGTAGGAAGTGTCCACTGAGCATTTGCAGAATTGCCCCACCAATCACACACCACACCATAACTGTTAAAACACATTTTAACAGAACCTCAAGTTTGAAAAGAGACTCATAAAGTGGTTTTTGCCACAGGGAACATCTTTGAAACTCGCACAGACAATTCCCAGATGGGTTGTCTGTAGATGCAATCTGGACCGGGGCTGTCTGTCACCTCCAGCTAGGGGACAATCTGGCAGCACACAAAAGAGCATGGAGAAAAAAGGAAGATGGAAGTAGTCAATGCAGCTCTTATTAAGTGACCATCATTTCCATCTACTTCCTCACGTTTATTTGAAAAGTCTTCCTTGTTTTGTTTTGTTGCTGTTGTGTAGAGAAAATGTAAATTCAGTCTAAAAGATACTGCATTTGTTCAAATGGAGAACTGCATGTGCCCCTTGAAATTTCATGTGAAATATAAAATGTATGTGAAATACTTTGAAAAAAATACTGAATTAACTATACAGTTAAAGAATTATGTAGCATACATTACCATCAATTATTAGCATATATCATTTGGAAAATTTAATCCAAGCCAAAGCAATTTGCCACAGCAATTTATCAAGCAATAAGAAAAAAATGCCCCCGAAAATTACAGTTTATAGATAAGAAAACTGCACCCAGAGAGACTAATTGGCCAAGATTATATTGGGGGCAGAGCCAGGCTTGGAATATGTCAATGGCTCCTTGCTGCAGCCACTTTTTACAATATCATATACTTCCAATTGTTGGATATCAAACAGTCAAACAATAGGTTGTTTTTCAACAGGTAGCTGTTGCGTTGTGCAGACAGTGTGAAAATGACATTTGCAAAAATTTATTAAGAATATAAAATTCAGAATAGAAAATGGAACAGCCATAGACTAAGTTATACTTTCTCAAACACAGCAATCCTCAGAACAGAGTAAGCAATTTGGTTGGGCAGCAACTTAAAATCAATCATACTTCAGGAAAGGACATGAAAGTTCTGTGCCTGTCACTGGGCATAGAGATTGAAAAGGCCAGGCCCTGCCCTCAGAGAAAAACTTAAATTCTCACAAATCTCTCCAGTGTTGCTTGTATTTTGTATCCTTCGGGCCTAGGAGTATATATATACAAAGATCCCAATAAAAACAAAATATTATTTTAAAATTTTTCTTTACATTTGTGTAAAATATTTGCCATTATTTTCAGCTGTCAATTAAGTCTGCAATTTTTAAACATCATATATTCAAAGATCCGAACTGATAATGCTAATGTGCCTAAATGTAAAGTTACTCTATCTTCTTTGCTGATTATTCCTAATCTCCCTGACTTAATACTGGAGTGGCCTGGGGCTCAGTCTTCGGACATTTTCTTTTCTATCTACATTTATCATTCATTTCCTTAGTGATCTTATCCAATCTCATGGCTTTAAATGCCCTCTATATGCTGACAATTTGCAAATTTATAACCCCAACCTAGAACTTTCCCCTTAAATCCAGACTCATATATGTAACTTCCTATTCGACATCTTCACTTCAATATCCACGAAAAAAATCTCAAATTTATTACTTCCAAAACCATGGCCTTGATACTCTCTGCTCTTCCTGCAGGAATACTCATTTTAGTAAATGGCAATTGCATTCTTCCAGTTGCTCTAGTTCAAACCTTGAAATCATCCTTAATTCCTTTCTTCCTCTTATTTCCCACAAATGCTCAAGATATCCTGACTGTAGTTAGGAAACATAACCTCAGTGCCCATCACTGGTCAGCACCTCCACTGTTGCCACCTTGGTTGAGGTCACAATCGGCTCCAGCCTGGATTATTGTTCTGGCGTCCTATCTGGTCTCTAGGATTGCCTGCCTGCAATCTCTTATTCAGGGAAGCAGCCATGGTGATCATTCTACTCCTCTACTCAAATCCCTCCTATGGTTTCCCCTCTCACTCAGATAAAAACAAAACAAAACAAAACAAAGTCTTTACAATTACCTACATGGCCCCACTTTCCACATTTGCTGCCCCTCTTTTCATTTCCTCTCTTACCTCATCTTTGCCTACTGCCTGACTCCTTGATCATTGGACATCATTGGCTGGAGCTCTCCATGTAATATTCTTCAGGGCATTTGTATAATACCTGTAGTTTTCTCTGCCTGTAGGGCTATAACTCCAGATTCATCACTTCCTTTAGGCCTTCACTCAAGTAAAAACTTCCCTGGCCGCCTTATCTAAAATTGCAAACCATATGCCAGAATACACACACACACACACACACACACACACACACACACACACACACACGCATACACCTTCTATCACCATTACCTCCTTTAATTTTTTTCTTAACAAATCACTTATTTATTTTTTTATGTGACTCCCTCAGTGCGTTTTAGGGGTCAGCAAAAGATAGGCCATGGGTAAATGCAGTGTAGGGACAGAGTCCCAGAGAACAGTTTCCAGGTTCTCGACCTCAGATGGAAATGTGCTGGCTCAGGTAGTAGATGGCCATCAGCTGTAACCAGTTAGCCATTAGCCACTAACATAACTGCCGTGACTAAGCTAACAAGTGTGGATAGTGGATCGTGTAGATCCTACATCCTGTGTCTCGCCGGCCGCCCGCAAGACTGGAGTGCAGGAAGCCCCCTTATTTGGGTACTGGTGGATGTTTGCGTTTGTCTCAACCAGCCGCCAGCAAGAATATAGTGGTATGACTCCCCTATCTATGGCTCTGTTGTTGTTCCTTCTTGGCCTCACCATGTCCTGTGTTCTTGTCCGGGGAGCCAGAGCTGAGTCCCTGCATGACACATGTTACAGTGAGCAGGCTCTCAACCAGCACGTGGAATAGGAAATGTGATCTGACTGGGAGACACATGACCCCTCGGTAAATTGGTCATTCTCTCGAGCCTTCAGGCGGCATACCATCCTCTTGGCCATGGCAGGCTTCGCCTGCCTTATGGTGGTCTGCTGCTGCCGTGGGCTCCTAGAGCTGTGGACATCTTACACCGGGGCCACCACCTTCTCAGACACCTGGCACAGCACGCAGGATTCTGGCCAGGTAAGAATGGTGTCTGACTCTGGGCAGGAGGACGTGTGGACCCCACACTGTGTGGTACCCAGTAGCCACTGTTCTCAGGAGTTGGACTGCTGTGGAGGGGTGGGGAGATATGAACGGTTCTCCAACCAGCATAGGCCAGAGAAAGCGAAGGTCATTGTGGCTGTGTGGGCTGGGAAGTGCTTGCTGAGGCAGTCCAAGTGTGGGACTTGTAGTCCCAGGAGGAAACGCTTGCTGAGTCCTGGGTGGAGGATGCGGGTGAGGTCGGGGTCGTCCCTGTCCCCCAGGTTGGGGAGGACTTGGAGCCCTCTCCCTGTGGAGAGGGCACACATCGTGAGGCCAACACACAGCCCTGGTGAATGACTGTGGACTATGGGGAATTGAATAAGGTGATGCCGCCTGTGCATGCTGCAGTGCCTGCCATCCCTGATTTGATGGACCGCTTAACTGTTTGCTTGGGAACATACCACCATGTAGTGGAACTGGCGGATGTTCACTTCCTGTGTCTTGCCCGGCCACCAGCAAGACTGTGGTGCAGGAAGATCCCTTGTTGGGGTGCAGGCGGATATTTGCTTCCTGTGTCTCTACTGGCCACCATCAAAAATATGTAAGCATCTTAGCTGTGAGCCATTGTTGTCCCAGCATTGTACCCTGGCTGTGCCCAGAAAGACTAGTGTACCCTAAGAAACCCTGACTGTGCCCAGAAAGTAGGTAGATATTGAGGGACACCCCCTGGGACATTACTTGAACTGGACTGAAACTTTTGTTGTGAGCTGGGTTCCTGGCACAGGGCCCCTCGGGAAAGATGCCGGTTGCATAGGATGTGAGGTGAGACCCTGGAGGGGTGAAGAGTAGGGATGGAGTCCCAGAGAGCAGTTTCCAGGCTCTCGACCTCACATGGAAAGGTGCTGGCTCAGGTAGTAGATGGCCATCAGCTATAACCAGTTAGTCATTAGCCACTAACATAACTGCCGTGGCTACTCTAGCAAGTGCAGATTGTGGCTAGCAAGTGTGGTTAGCAAGCAGATCGTGGATTGCTGATCATGTTTATTCTACTTCCTGTGTCTCATCTGGCCACCAGCAAGACACAGGTGCAAGAAAACCCCTCGTTGGGGTACTAGCAGATGTTTGATTTTGTGTCTCAACCAGCCCCAGCGAGAATACAGTGGTATGACTCCCCTGTCTATGGCTCCATTGTTGTTCCTTTTTGGCCTCACCATATCCTGCGTTCTTGTGTAGGGAATGGAAGCTGAGTCCTTGCATGACATCAGCTCATCACTTGTTTTTGTAAGTAAAGTTTTATTTAGCACAGCCATATCCATTTTTTTATGTATTGTCTATAGTTGCTTCCATATGGCCGCCAAAGCCAAAAAAAATTTTAAAAAGTATTATATAGCACCTTGTAGAAAAAGCTTTGCAACCTTTGTGACTATAAGCTTCAGAAGAACGTGAGTTTTATTTATTTTGTTCTTTGTCACTGTAGTCAGAGTAATGCCTAGCACATGTTAGGTGTTCAATAAGAATTTGTTGCCTGGTGAATAAATAAATGAATGAAATATAACTGGTTCTATATACTTTAAGAAACTCGAGAGGAGATTAAAGTTGAATTGGAATTCTATATGACTAGGAATCTACAGCAGACATTTTGGAGTGTTTTGTTAACGTTCTTGTTGTTTTTCAACTAAGAAAGGCATTTTCTTTATATCATTCATTCTAAGTAACTGGTTGGTTCCTAATGTTGATTTTAAATGAAATGTAAAACAACTGGTGGAAGTATTGTTATTATGCCAATTATATTGTTACAGAATCACACCTATTACCCATTAAACAAGCCCTTTGAGAGCAGTTATGTGGGCCTAAAATTGCTTTAAGGGTCCAATTGAAATCACCTGTGTGACCTTTTCAAGTCTGTTTGCATCTTGTTACCCACCAAGTGAGAGACAATAGCCAAACAATTTTGAATGCAAGATTACAGCAGGTATTGGTCATGTGAGTCTAGCAAAAGATATAGGGTCCTCTCTGCCTTTATACTTTCAGACAACAAAATTACCTTTTGCTTCCAATGAAAAGATAAGGTTGAGAGTATTTTGTTTGATCTCTTGTGACACTAGAGATTTCGGTAGTAAAACCAAAACCAATGTCTCCTTTTTCTCCAGGGGAATCATTCACAGAACAATTGGCCCATAAGATCCTTCTCTTTAGAGGGAGAGGTTGAGACTCTCTCAGGCAGAAGTGTTCCCCTCTTTTTATGTGTTCATCTCAATACTCCATTCCAAAAACATGAATTTCTAGACTGATTGATGACAAAAATGACAAAACCTTGAGAAGTCTAGTAGGTTGAGCTGAAAAATGTACTCAGCTAACTGCCTTAAACATTTAAAAATGTAACTCACTAGCGGCAGTAAAGGCTGTTGAGTTAAGATTTGGAATTAATTGTTCACAGTTCAACATGAATTGTGAAAAATTGTAGAACCATAGCAATTAAACTATACTTTCCACAAAACAGGAAGCGCATGCCTCCTGCTTTAGAAAGACTCACATTTTTGCAGATTAGCAAACCTCTGTACTCTACTTGGATGTATAGGTGACATCTCTCTTTGAGTCTTCAGGACCCTGGGACCTCTGGGATATGTGCTACGTCATAAACCTGAATGATGAAAAAGGAGCAGGGCTCCTTCAGCTTCTAATTGGAACCACTCAACGTGGCAAAGAAACTGAGCACCTTTTTATTGTTCCATTTAATGTGGTTTTTTTTGTTTGTTTTTTGATTTTTTTTTTTACATTTAGAAATCATTCATCAGTATCCACTAAAAATGAAAAATGATAAGTACAGGGATATTTGGCATAATACATCCGGTTTGTTACCCAAGAGTTGGTGTGTGGGTACAAAGGTATTAGGGATGAAGTCATACTCTGGAGAGGATGCAAAAAGGAACTTATTCCTCAGTTCTGGCTGAATTCCCAGGTTTCAGCCAGTGTAGTCTACCGGAATCAGTGTAATGTTTTCTGTCATGGTTGTAAAATACTTTCAGAGAAACATAAAGTTTTTATGAGAAGAATAGTAAAAGAGATGACTTCTTCTCTGCCTGGGGGTTAATATTTGTTCTTGTTGGCTCATTTGAGAATAGCAGAGGTTGAGGTGGAGAAATGAAGGCACAAACCTTCAAGGCCCACCGTGCTGCTGCTCAGAATAACTAGTAGCTTCTAGAAAGGTGCAATTGCTCAAAATTTCGAGGCCCCAGCAAAT
The DNA here is from genome assembly GCF_964194185.1 of Rhinolophus hipposideros. Taxonomy (NCBI): domain Eukaryota; kingdom Metazoa; phylum Chordata; class Mammalia; order Chiroptera; family Rhinolophidae; genus Rhinolophus; species Rhinolophus hipposideros. The sequence continues at coordinate 55,480,918 of NC_138049.1, read as the reverse complement.
CGCTACGTTACTAGATTGCAGCCTTGGCACTTGCTGGTTTTATCTAAGTTGTAAGCCCCATACATTTTTTTTCTTCCCCTTCCTTTCTTCCCACTTTTTCTCATTAAGAGGATAGAATTCTTTCTCTGATGGCTTTCCAGGTTTCAAGTAGTATTTATTTAGAATATCCTAATGTAATATGTCAGTGAAGTTTAGAGACCTTCCCAAAGAATAGGGATGTTAGGGTGCTTAAACCACATACACTGTCAAAAACTATTTTAAGTACCCTGTGTTATCAAGTAAACGCAGTTAGTTAAATTGAATTTGGAGGATTTTCTCCTCTTTGTGATTGAGCAGAGAATGATTATCATACCTGTGAGACTCCTGACTTCCCTTTTGTACAAGCAAAGTAGTCGTTCTGGTCTCGAAGTGTATTAGCGCTTTAAGCTGTCAGGTTATTACTGTCAGTTTCAAGAAAAGAAGGAGTTACTGATGTAAAATTAATTTATTGAATGGAATTGTTTTGCCCTCAGGGAATAACATCACCATTTAATTTAATTTCCCCATCATATTGTCTCATTTGCAGAGGAAAAAATAACTTTTCTTTTTAACAGAATAACGTGCGTTATGCTGAATGTTATACTTTATCCTTACAGGTTTTACTTGTTCTAGATCATCAGTTGTCATAACAACATGGTATATTGCGTAGTAATGCTTGCTTGCTAAATTTGGGAAAACAGTACTGATTTAGATATGTACTTGTAAGAAAATATTAGAAGGGTTTATAATAACATTTATAAAAGTTTTTCTCTAGTTACATTTTTCAATATCTGTTTCACTAGGGACTATCCTATATAAAAATATAATTTAAAAGTATATTTATATTTTTTAAACAGCTTTGAAGTCACAAACATCCTTGTCACTAGTGGCATTCTCAGTGTTTGCTGAAAGATAGAACTGTGTTCCACTGGGGTTCAGAACACAGGTGCTTGGCCTACCATGTTTCCCTGAAAATAAGACCTAGCCAGACCATCAGCTCTAATGTGTCTTTTGGAGCAAAAATTAACATAAGACCCAGTCTTATATTATGTTAATATAGCATATTAATATAAGACCATGTCTTAAAATGTAATATAATATATAATATAATATAATATAATAAAGATAATATAATACTGGGTCTTATATTAATTTCTGTTCCAAAAGACGCATTAGATCTGATGGTCCAGCTAGGTCTTATTTTCAGGGAAACACCATAGTAGGTGGGATTGGAAGGACATAGATACAAACACCGAAGAGCCTAGTATTTAATTCACTTTTCAGGGAGAAGTCTGCAGAAATGTGGGAGGCAAAGGTGGGGTCTTGAAGAAAACTACTCTCTTGATTCCTGAAACACTAACACTCCTTTGAGTCCTGTTCCCAGAGGGTGTTCTTTGCAGACAGCAGTTAACTATTATACTAGAAAGTTCTGTCCTGTATGTGTAGATCCAAGAAAATAAGTAAACTATTCAGTGAAAATATGAAACCCTCAAGGACTTCATTCCACTCCTTTTGTGTATTCTATTTAAGCAGCATAGTCTCAAAAATCTCATCTTTTCTCAAAATGAGACATAATGGAAAATCAATTATTCATTCGACAAACAGTTTTTAAACACTTATTATGTGAAATGCATAATCTTTACCTCTATGGGTTATAAAAAGATTCAGACGGCGCAATTTCTAACCTCAGGGTTTGCAATTACATAGGAGGACAATACAATTACACCAAGAACACAGATACAGAATAGAACCTAGGAAAAGAGCAGATGTCCAGGTGATGTATTCATAGGTACACCTTTACTCATTGTTAAAACATTGTGTACTTCTGGACAGGCTGGTAAATAAATGCTGTCCCAAACCCCACAAGTGCTTGCCCCCATCCCAGCCAAACAGCCTTTCTTCAAGGACCTGTAGTTTTTCAACTCTTCCTCTGGCAACTGAAATGTTAAAAATTTGCACAGCAAGAAGCTGTGAAGGATGCTGCCTCATTGAAGGAACCCATTCTGATTGATGAGGATCTAAATATTCTGAATATCATCTCTGTTAAAAAGTATTATTGGAGATGTAAAAGTTTGGAGCATATTGAAACTGCCAGTTATGTCATTTAATAACAGTCACATATTAGCAATTTCATATGGTTTAATCTATGTAAACCTGGGGTTCTAGACATTCAGAGGAAAGAGTGATTGTATCCTATTGTGTTAAGAAGGCATCTTGATTCTATCTCGGTGGCCCTCACATTTCAGCACGCATCAGAATCACCTGTAACACTTAAGACAAATCTTGCAGCAGGGCTGGACTGGGGCCTGACAATTCCCATTTCTAACAAAGTTCCCAGCTACTGATGCTGCTAGTCCTGGAATCACCGGGATCACAGACACCGGGATCACAGATCACAGCTACTGTACATTCTTCCTGGGAGAAAGTGTTTTTATTATGTAGTTCTTGTAAACCAATAAGGAAAAGATGAGTCTCTCAGTTTAAAAATTGTGAAGATGCTAAACTTGAAAATCACAAAGGGAAAATACAAATGAATAATTAATATAAAAAGTCAAAAATCACTAGTTATCAGAGACATGTAAATTAAAGAAGCAAAGTCCCATTTTTGAAGATTCAATAGCCAAGATGGGAAAACATTAATAATAACCGATGTTAAGGAAGTTAGAAAGAAGTGGCGGCTCTCATATACTGCTAGTGGAATTATAAATTGCTAAAACCTTTCTGAAAGATGATTTGGCAGCATGTGTCAAAAATTACTATGATACTTACGCTCTTTGCTCAGAGTTCTATCTCTAGAAATTGACGTCAAGTATCTCATCAGAGTTGTACACTACGATTTACATATGAATGTTCATCAAAGCATTATTTACAATAAAAATTAGGAGTAACCAACCTGAATACTTGAGACATAAGAGCCACAGGGTGAAATATTGTAAACCATTAAGAAACTTTTCTTATTTATCGTAAAACTTACAGCCCTCCAAATGTTCATCAGTGAGGAATGATTAGATACAACAGAGATGTATCAATAAGATAGAATTCTAAGCAAGGATCTGAAAGAACATACTGTTGAAGATTAATGACCTGGAGAAGATGTCATTGTCTAATGCTAAGTGAAAACAAGCAAAAATATAAACTATGTACAATGTGACCCAATTTTTAAAAAACTCATAAATATAAACAGGAAAAGATTAAGAGGAGTGAGTGTATCCACATGTTAACAGTATTCATCTTATTATAGATTATTTTTATTCTTATATATTTTTTCCAATAGTCTTAATAATTTTAAATAAACACATAATATTCCTAAAAGTGTTTTTAAAGAGTTATTAAATAATAAAACTTTCAGATTTTTCAATATCAAAGTTTCTTTTCACAGGTTGTAATTGTTCTCACAGCCATTTGTGCTACTGTGTATTTATCCACCATTTACAAAGCTAAAGTACAATTAAAACAAAAAAAGATGCCTGTTTCAAATAAAAAGAAAAATGGCTCACACAAGTTTTACAAAGGAGTTCTTATTATGAATAGTAATCCAAGCATCACTTTTCTAAAATAGAGTTTGTCTGCATAAACATCTTCTGGAAGATGGTGGGTTCCTGAGAGCTCCAGTCACCAGAAGGCTAAGACACAAAGGCTTTGTACTTACACAAGAGAGTCACACCTTAAGTATAGACCTGAACAGTTCTTCCTGAAGTCGCTCAGGAAAGGAGTAGCCAATGAACACTAAACAGGAGTTTAGCTGGAGCAAAATGGGAAGTCTAGAAAGTGGTAAGAACCTGCTTCAGGGTGATCAGTCAGGGTCCAGGATATCCAGCATCCCTTCCTTTAGTGAACTGCCCTTCCTACCCCTCATAACTATGTAATTCTCCTGGAACTGGCAATCCCAGGACCTTCCCTCTGGTAAATGCAGAAGTAGGCACTTGACCCAAGCATGGCTAATCAGACTCTTCTCTCTTCTAGGATACAACATCGTTGTATGAGGTCTGAAAATTAAGTTTGTGAACTTGTTGCAACAATGTTGCTAAACTTTCTTTTTATATCAGAGGGATTATTAATTATGAATTTTTACCAACTGGACAAGCAGTTAACTAAGTTTACTATTTGGAAGTGCTAAAAAGACTGTGTGAAACGGTTACACAAAAACAACCGGAACTTTTCACCAACAATTCATGGCTCTTGCATCATGACAATGCACCAGCTCACAGGGCACTGTCTGTGAGGGAGTTTATAGCCAGTAAACAACTCACTGTACTGGAACACCCTCCCTACTCACCTGATCTAGCCTTCAGTGACTTCTTTCTTCACCTGAAGATAAAGGAAATATTGAAAGGAAGACATTTTGATGACATTCAGTGCAACAAGGGTAATATGATAACCAATATGATAGCTCGAAGGCCAATCCACAAAAAGAGTTCTAAAATTGCTTTGAAGGGTGGACTAGGCATTGGCATCAGTGTATAGCTTCCCAAGGGGAGTACTTCGAAGGTGACCGTAGTGATATTCAGCCATGAGATATGCAGCACTTTTTCTAGGATGAGTTCGCAAACTTGAATATCATACCTCGAAAGCGGGCCATTTGATGGAAGGGCTCAAAGGGCTTCTACCTGAGTTGTACTATTTAATTCTCTACAATTGCTCTCATTCTTTAACTGAGTCCTGGTTATTTAATTACTTCTTCAGTTCTGGAAGTTTTCCAGTCTCCTTCCAATAAAGTCTTGTTTGTAATTATCAGTAAACATTGCTTGCAATCCATAAATGCTACCTAATGTGTAGCTGAAACTCAAAGGTATGGAGAGAAAAGAGAGTGGGATTAGAGGTGGAGAAGAGCAAAGGTTCTGATAAAATCGGGTCAAGTTTGTCACCTGCATCTATTAAAACATCGTAGAGTATGACTGCTACAAATACTCTCCCTCTGCTTGAAATATTACCATGGAAATATTACCACCATTGCCACCACAGCCCTTCAACTGGCAAAGTCTTACTCCTGTCTTTAAGATCTTAGTTAAGTATTATTTCCTTAGAGAATTTTTCTGTGTCCACAGAGACAAAGTTAGGTCTGGTTCCCCAAACATCTCAAAAACAATAATTATTATAATTTAATTGTTCTCTATATATTAGGTTGGTGCAAAAGTAATTGCCATTTAAAAAGTTAAAAATAATTGCAAAAACCGCAATTACTGTTGCAGCAACCTAATAATTATCCAATATTTGTCCACCTTGCTATGCTATACACCCCATGACTTACCTACATTAGAACCATACCTTTCCTATATTACATATTGATGTCACGTCCATTAGTATATATCCAGTTCCTAGCAGAAAGCCTTATATCTAGTAGGTAGTTGAATACCTGTTGAAGGAACAAATGATCTGATGAAATAATGTATGTGAAAACCTTTGAAACAAAAATATATGAGGGTGAAAACAAAGCAAAGTTCCACATTCCATAATGAGTACATTTGTATTACTTATTTTCCCAGTATCACCACATTTCCTTCACGTCAGTATAAATCACTCAGTCTCAACAAGCTTCCTGGCGTTTCGTTCTGGGGACTGATTTAGAAGAGGATAGTTTCAAAAGTGCAGCCTGATAGGTGCCAGTGTCTCCAAGGATAATTAGCGGAATCTTGGTGTAACTTCAGCCCTCCAGCCCCAAAGACACTCTATATAATGCAAGTTCATATTTAAAACAGTGTATTTCTAAACAGATGCAGACATAAGACAAGTAGCTCTCTGTGCATCTAGATTTTTACCCTTAACCCCTCTTAAATGGAAACACTGGAGTTGGTACTCTTGTTGAGGTTGAGTCAGACTGATTTCTCCCCTACTACAGATCAGAAGGAAAGAAACAGGTGATATGTGCCACGGCAGATTGCGATCCAACCCAAAAGGATAATGGGGAGTTAATGTTTGTATAGGAGAGTTAGGAGAAAGAGAAGTGGGAATTATTACCTGAACTGTAAGAGAATTAAATTAACACATCCACTGTAGGAACAAAGAATATTTCACAAAAGAAACAAAATCATTAAAGATGCATCTTGCACAAGGGTCATACTCTTCTCCATTTAAGTTATGCCACTAGGAAGGCAGTAACAATATTTGTCTATGCAACAAAGATACAATTTTACAATTATTTTCATGATAAAAATAGCTTATATGTCTTCCAACAATCTTTTGAGGCCTCTGTTTACAAACTCTGGGAGGAGAGCTTGAAACAATATGAAAGTTATAGGTAAGAAAAAATAAGCACAGGCATTCCTTTGAAACGTTCTTAATAAATTTTTAATTTCCAGACTGATAGGTCTCAGAAATCAATTTAAACTATTTAACTCACCATGCAGGAATAAAATTATTTTTTAAAAAAGGCAAGTTGAAAAATTTTGAAGGCTATGTGCAGAAAGCCTTCAGTAGACAGCAGGAAGGAATACCGCAGGCTTATAATGGGATTAGAAGGGTTTTCTCTCTGGGAAAAGTGCTCACTGAAGAGTACTAAGAGGTCCAATTAAAAACACTATTATACTCTCATGAATGGTTGAGATTTCAAAAACTCATCCTACAGTAAGAGTTCCAACGATCTCATACTACTTGATCCTCACCTGGTTGAGAGCGAATTCTAACCAGCGCATACTAGCTGATTCTCACCCAGTTGACAGCATTTTTAAAAACACATCTTTAGTCTTATTTTGAAAGAAGTTTACATCGTTGGTGCTAAACTATATCTCTTCATTTTCAGATGGGTCTCTTGCAGGATTCCCACATACTCATACATGCAAAGACTCTCTTTTTTCCCATTACTACTTCAATAAAAAGGAAAGTGTCCTTGTCATATCATAGCTTTGGTCTCTTGGATTGAGCATAAAAAAGTAGAGACGTGGAGGACATTTGTAGATTTTTTTTAGGCAGTAGATAAAATCTTGACATATTTTATGTAAATGTAAACCAATATGAAATGTTTTTGATCATCAACCTAAATTATGGGACAGAAAGTTTTCCACACCCAACCTATGTGTTTCCAGCTGTAATGCTGGATGGAAGGTGTAAATTTAATAAATATATCAGTTAGTTGATAGAAGTATAGTCCCTCTCAGCAATTCTTTGTCATATGATATATTCTTTGTCATATAATAAATAGTCCTTGGGTATAATGTTTGCATTGGGAAATCAAAAGAGAACCATTGCTTCTAGTCTAGGCATCTTTGTAATTCAATTCAATTATACTTGCAAGTATTTATTGAATTTTTTCCTATGCTAAATTAAGTTAGTGTGTATTAAATAAGACCAAGAACCTTACCACTTGGTGGCTTTAACTACTCATCTACCCTTCACTTAGTGGCATAGAAGTAAGTATTCATCTAATTGAGCATACAGATCTCCCTCTCTCTCTCATATATATGTATATGAAATGTGTATTCCACATATATACTTAAATTCCACACGTATAGTATACAGAGGGTGCCAAAAAATGTATACACATTTTAATAAAGGAAAAAACTGTACTAAAATTACGCTGATGGTAACCACTTTGAGCACCTCTTGTAATTGCAGAAGTCAAATGTGACTTGTATTCATCTTTTGTTATTGGTATATATTGAATATTACAATTTTAGTACAGTTTTTTCCTTTCCTAAAATGCGAATACATTTTTTTGGCACCCTCTGTATATACAATTTTCGATTTATCTGTCTGAATATCTATTAAACATCTAATCAAAGTATCTTTCTGTCCATCTATATGAGAAGAAAGATGTGAAGAATCTTTAGAGTTAAGTTATGAAAATAAATTTTACCTGTATAGTTCCTTACCCCACCTACTACACTTGTACTCATTGACTCACACCCACATGCACACTCACACGCATTTTTTTCTTATTTGAAGCAGCCATCACAGCTGCCAATGCCTCAGGGGCTTTAAACATCAATCAGTTTCACAGCTGGAGGCAGAGTGATCTACAGCAATAAAGCTTAAAGTGCTTCCTTTTCTGATATAATTTGATTCTTCCATTAGAGCACACATTCTTTTCTTTTTTTTTTTTTATTTTTTTTTAAAGCTAAAGCAAATGTTCTCTGTCCATGCCAGGGCAAAAAAAAAAAAAAAAAAATAGTTACCTTAAAGAAGAAAAAGGTATTCCTCACTAGTTAGGATGCTGGGTGGAGAAAATTCATCCAATATTCCATAATTCGGCACTACCGAGCTTCTCATCTTTGTAGGATTTGTCTCTCCTACTTCCTCAGGGCTGCCAGTGACCTTGGTTCTGTTGCTCTGGGAGTGAATTCTAGTAGCTATACTAAAACAGATAACAGTAGCTTTACCAAATATGTTCTTGGGTTTCTAATCCTGTAGAATTGAATGGAATATAGAAAGTTGCTATGACAATCACTGTCATATTTTTTTCACTGGACCCAAAGTGCTTAAGTTTTAAAGCTTCTCTATCAACTAGAAATCACTCCTTTGATCACCAGTTTTAAATTATCTTAAATATGATTTATCCCTATCTTTGTCTCTGTCTTTCTGACAAGCTCACCGTCACTGTTATTCTATAGTTTTGCAGTTTTTCATTATTATTATTGTTTTAAAAGTACAAGAAAGGGTAGAAAGTAATCTGAGTATCACCAAAGTCTGACAATGATAGTTGCAAAGAATTAGTTGTTGTTAATAAGGATATGTGTTCAAAGATTAATGGTGAGAGTGGGTCTGAATCAAACTATGAACTACGTCATGATACTTTTGTTCCTGTCTAAAAAGACTGATTGGAATACTTGGGTTTGTTTTATTTCGTTTTGTTTTGTTTTGTTTCAAAAAGGGTAGAAGTTTGGCAACAAGAATCCAGATATTTTTTAGCTAAATGAGCAATCGCATCTTATCTTGAAGCTGCTAGGTCAGTACATCTGCTGCTGCCGCCACCCCTTCCAGCTGTTGGCGATGATATTACACTTGTGTCTGCTCTTCCATTTGATCTACTAAAGTTTCTCTCCTTTTCTCTTGTTCTATTTTAAGCTTGATCATCTCTTAGACATTTTAGATTAATCTTTATTCATGCAGTCTAACTATGTGGTATTTAGATTGCAAGAATCTGCAAAGCCAGTTTATACCAAAATTCATAATGATGAAATCTGAGCTTATTAAAGCTAAAAGAGTCCTTGGAAATCCCTCGCCCCACAAACAATAAACCTCCATCCTATCCCTTGAGTAATGTGAGGCTCACAAAGTTGAAATGATCAATTCAAGGACACATAGATAGTTATTTATCAAACTGGAATTTGGACCCAAATTTTCTAAATCCCTATTGCTATGGAATGAATTGTATGCTGCTCACCCCCCCACCCCCAAAAAATTATATGTTGAAGTCCTAACACTCAGTATGACTGTATTTGGAGATAGGGAATATACTGGGGTAATTAAGTTTAAAAGAGTTGTTTTTATGGGTGTTTTTTTTTTTTTTTTTTTGCCCTGGCATGGACAGAGAACATTTGCTTTAGCTTAAAAAAAAATAAATACTTGATACTTAAATGAGGTCATAAGGTTAGAGTACCTAACTGATAGGGCTGACGCTTTATATGAAGAAGAAGAGACCCCAGAGTTCCCTCTCTCCACCATGGCAGGACAGAGAGAGAAGGTGTCCATCCATGAGCCAAGAAGAAAGTTCTCACCAGGAACCAAACCCTGCTAAAACCTTGATTTTAGACTTCCCAGCTTCCAGAACTATGGGAAAGTGATTCTTTTTCTTGTTTAGGCCGCCATGTCTACAGCATTTTGTTATGGCAGCCCAAGCTAAGACAGCCATCTTTCCAATTTTTTCTTAATTTTATGCCTGAATGTTGAGCTCAAATCTTTTATAAGAGATCCAGTTCTACTACTGCACACTGAGTGGAGTGTGGAAAGGTCCCTGACAAAATGTGTTTATTGGCTGAGCAATCCAACCCTGACTCTGCCTGCTGCCTGTGTCCAAGCCATACTAGACAAGAATGAAAGAACCTTCAACTCCACCCGATTTGATTTTCTTGTCTGCATTTTTTCTAGCTTCAGTCTTGCACAAATAGAGCTAATTTTCATTTATTTTTATTCTGTAAATCTCTGCTCCTTGGTTTAGTTCTTCTAGATTAGTGTGATGACCACTGGCTTTGTTTCATTCCCCCTTATCCTCTTTCTCCATCTTCTTCTCTTCGTGCTAGAGTGCTGCATGAATTTTTGTCAAAACTCTATAATCAATTACAAAAGTTTATAAAATATTGTTTATATAAGACTCACAAGGGGACCCCTCTATCTCCCTGAGACAAAGATAAGAGGCGGACGGGGGGGAGGGGGGGGAGAGAGAGAGAGAGAGAGAGAGAGAGAGAGAGAGAGAGAGAGAGAGAAATTGTGTTGCCATTTTAGGTAGAGAGAAGAATTAGTTTTACCCCAGGTGTTTGCTTTGCAATCGTTTTTAGGAAAACCAGTTTTTCTCATATTTGATATAAAATTTTAAGAGATCTACTTAATTGCTGGCATACATATTTATTGTTGATGGATTTTTAATTGGCTAAGGAATTTGAAGAAATAATGAAATGTACACAGTCTTCCTAAATTTTTCCTTTACACTCACTACCCTACTGTACATATAGCAGTTATTATAAAGCAAGGGTCATGCCAAATGCCTTACATCAGTTCCTTCATTTACTCTTTCCACAGCCCTCTGAGGTAGGTGCTCTTTGCTGTTTCACAAATTTAACAAATGAGGCTTGAGATGCCAACATAGAGTTATTATTTAATGACTAAATGATGGGGAAAGGAACTAACACAGGTCTATGCCTTCTCTGTGTCAAATACTTAATAGACATTACATCATTTAATTTTCACAACAAGCCTGTGACATGGCTTCATCCGACAAATGAGAAAATTCAAGTCCAAGAAGTTAAGTAGCTTGGCCAAGGTCAGGCAAGGTTTCAGACACCAGGTGTCCTCCTTTTTAAGGATAATCGTCTTCAGTAGATGCTTTGGGGATTTGGAGAAAAAAATATTGTATTACAATGGTTTTATCACACTTAAATTATATCCTTCCTTCAAATAAGAATTGTGAAGTACAGATCGAATAAGTAGTTTATAGGTATTTAAGAATAAATAATTCACATTGGCCTTAATGGACATCATTCCAACACAGTTTGTGTGTTGGATAAATAAGCTTCCTGCAGTACAGGACTCTTTCGTGACAATTGATTTTAAGGCATTATTATGAGAAGAACCTGAATAGTTGGTTCAGGATATAGCCCAGGGCCTCTGAGCGCAGAGGTCTTGGCAGAGAGCGCATCTGGAGTCTGCCAAGCAGAGGGATGGGGCTCTTCACAGGCATACTACATTTTAAAGGGAAGATGGCTTTTTTCCCCCTCTTCAGAGCATTTTCAAATCTTGGCACTAAAGAGGGGGAAAAAAGGTATGTCTTTTCTTTGAAATACTGGCTTTTTCTGAAAAGACCACCCTCTCCCCAAGCCTTGGAAACTTCAAACAGTCTGACCGAGAAGTCAGAACCCCTCTGGTTGAAGAAGCTGTTATCTTGAAAGCTGCTACAGGCTATAAGCTCTTAGAGGGTCCTGGAGCGCAGAGTCTGTTTGTATTCATTTTTAATAAGCTAAATGAAAAGTGGAAGAGAATTCTAGTGTGTGTATAAATGCATACATATGTGTATATCTATATATGCATACATTCTTGTCTTTTAACGTTGTAAATATATAACATGTAGTTAAATATGCACCTTCTGAACTAAAGGTTTATTTTAAAAAGAAACAACATTCAAATGCAAATGTAAATTTCATTTTACTTGAAAAACTGTGATTAGGTTTTTTTTACTAAATATATTCTTGCAGCAAATTTCCTGTGAAATTTTAATTGGATTTCATACTTTTTGTCTTATTTTTATGCACCTCACATTTCACTACTCTGTAAGAATTTGACACAATTTCCATGTGTTTCTCTTACCTGATATTACAGTTTAAATACATTTTAAATGCATGAATTAAAGGGCAAAATCCAAAGTCATTGACTAGGGCGAATATTAATTTTAATGCAGCATCTCTGTTTCAGGCACATTGTACTTTGTGAATATTTTCTGTGTCTCCTTGGTCCAGCTAATTGTTCTTGCTTTCTTGAGAGAAAAATTCCCAAATTATACATATACACCCACATATGTACTTTACTGTCCTCCAAATGCATAGAGAGGAAAAATAATGGCCAGAACATTGAATTACAGCCCAGAGTGTTTTGTTTTCCTGCAGTTCCCACAACTACACCCCTCAAGAAGTACCAGTGTCTTGAATAGTAGCATAATGTATCTTTTGGCTACATCTGACACAATTAGGACAGTACATCCCTTCTATCCAAAAATGGATGTGGCAACTGATTTCACACAGATGTAGCCTAAAACCCTGGCCTCAGTGGTACTGCTTTACTTTTTGACCCAGGGCTCCTTTAATGACTTTTATGATGCCCATGTGAACCAACCAAGCCATTCTGACACAAACACAAAGGAATTGAGTCAAGTCCCCGTGGGAAGACCCTTCACCGAGGACAGATGTGACAAAATGGATATACGCAGCCTTCTTCCATCCTTCAGGTGAACAAACCAGTGTTGTATCTTATACACTTCAGAGAGTCCCCAGTAAAACAGAGTCCCTCTTGCCTCAGTAGTGATTAGCTTAATAACATATCTATGGATTAACATTTCCTCCTACTGGGTGTCGCATTATGCCAGTGGCTCTCAGCTGTGGGTGATTTTGCTCCCCTCCATTTCTTGAGGATATTTGGCAATGTCAGGAGACAGTTTTGATTGACATCTAGTGAGTAGAGGCCAGGAATGCTGCAAAAATATACAACAGCCCCTACAACAAGCGATTATCTGGCCCCAAATAAAAGGCGCTGTTTTTTAGAGAAAGTCAGACTAAGACAGGTTACTGGGTTCTACCTATATCATCAATATCTCCTACAAAGCATTTTGATATACATATATGTATATATATATGTATATATGTATATGTATATATATGTATATATATGTATATACGTATATATATATATATATATACATATATATCTGTATATATATATCTTCATCAAAATGTATACATATTTTAAGAAAGGAAAAATCTGTATTAATATATACTGAGAACAAAAGATGAATACGAGTCATGTTTGACTTCTGCAATTACAAGAGGTGCTCAAAGTGGTTACCAGCAGCGTCCAGACACTTCTGCTTATAGAGAACTACAGCTTGAGCAACGTTGACCAAAGTGTTAACATCTCTTAAAATGTGTATACATTTATTTGGCACCCACGGTATATGTATATATTAAATATATTATATGTGTATGTGTTTGCACATGCATGTGTATATCTGTGCGTATCAGCTATCAGCTGAACTTGTCTTCTTAGACTTGTCAAGAAAAATTTCACTTGCCTTTTTAATTTGATACAAACAGGTTTTTTGGGGGGGAAAGTTGAATTAAAATGTAATGACACTTGGAAAAAGGAGGCTGAAAACAAGCAATTTAAGCTCCACAGTAATTGGGTCTGGACAGTGATGAAGCCAAAGTTTACACTAAGCTTTCCATGACTCAATTCTCTTCTTTTTATAAATGGTAACTCCAATTTTTGAGGGAAATAGTAATAATTTTTTCCTCGCTGAACTGTGAGTTCTTTGGAGACAGGGTCTTGTTTCATCTTTGAATTTCTCAGTTTTCAGTTTATCTCTGCCCAGCAAATGTCCAACTGGTTATTAAATTTGTGGCAAAACTTAGTTTATGCCCCAGTCCCTTGATTCTTAATGCACTGTTATTTTCAAGGAATGTGGATGGCCAGGGACATTTAGCCTAAGAAGGACCAATTAGACAAATCAATCGATCTGTAGCCGCTTTAAAGTAGCATTTCTTTGTCATCCTTAAAGATGTATTTCCCATTTTTCTATCATTTTAGAGTGTTTGGCAAATTTATTTCAATCAACTTTTCTGTTTGAGCATTATCATCAGGTCAGTCTTGTTTTCTGCACTTTAAAAGAAACATCTTGAAACCCATTGAGTTTTTTTCTACTTCTCCGGAGGCAAGACCACAAAATGACTTCTGGTAAGGCATTTGGTTCATTTCAGATATGGGTTAAATTTCTGAAATCTTTAAACCCCTCTGAATCTACAAAATTAGCCAAAATAAAACAAACAAACAAACAAAACAAAACAAACTTGCCAAAAGCATCCTGATATTCTGAACAGGGAGCTCTTCCCCTTGTCATTCCATTCATCTTAAAATTTCAGTAAAATTAAGGAGAGAAAAACTTCCTCAAATTTTGTTAAATTTAAGTTTAAATTTGAGAGTTTCTAGTTCAACTAAACCCAGTTCCTCATATCAAGAATCAAACCATTTAACTTCTCTATGGGGCGACCTAGAAGAGCCTTCACTGATCACGATTAGATTGTGTTGCTTCCTCTGAGCAGAATTTTCTTTAATTATGGAGCATTGGCATCACTGCCTTACACTTCTTCTTGTGGTTTCTAAATAGCCAATCATAGCACTAATGTCAGACCCAGCACAGGTGCAAGAGGAGAACAAGAACATAGGTAATTGAACAAATTATAATTTCTCATGCTTAAACAATGCACCTTCTCAAGGGACATAGATGGTATGTGGACTTGAATGAACATCTGACTTCAGTTCTGCCCAATGACCTATGGCCTTGACCCTCTTAGCCTTCTTTTAACCAAGGAGTGACAATAATATGCGTATAGTATTCATTCTCCTGAAACATTAGCAAAGGTTTAGAGAATCAATGGTTCAAAGGCATCCATCCTAAGGAGGAAAAAAATGTCTTGGAAACATGTAATAGTTTTATTAATTCACCTTATTTTTAACGAATCATTAAAACTGAGCTCAGAGCAACTGACCTGTTGTGGATTCTTGCTTCAAGCTTTCTCTATGCTCCACACCCTGAACCTGAAACTTTGTTGAGAATGACTGTAAATCCAGTTTTCAGGTTCGTTAATCACACTCCCTGCCACATATGCTTTTTGATGTGCTATGATGCTGAATGAGATTCCCATATTTATGCAAAATATTAGCAGAACTTTTTTTATTGAAGATGTGCTTTATTAATCTTAATAAATCATAGTTTGTCGGGTCCTTTCTGACTGCTTCTCAAGTAAAATGGGGCTTGACTGTGCAGTAACAGTGTTTATGTCATGCTTGAATTGTTTAAGGTGAGGCTTTGAGTAGTTTTATTGCTTTTGTTTATATAGGTAAACCCAATCTGCGCATTTGAAATGATTGATGAACTGCAGCCCCACTTGGAGTGTTTGTCATCACTCATGTGCTGAAGTGACATTTCTTTATGTATTTTGGCATAAACATATGCAACTACTGGCAAAGCATTTGACCCTAGAGTCTGACTATTTGTCATTCTAATCTGTTTTTGCCCAAAGTCAGGCAAGTGACTGTATATTCTATCTTCACGCACATTGCTAATTATTCATCAGACAGTAAAATAGTCTCGTGTCTGGGATTGCGTAAGTTGCTGAATGTGCGATCTTCATTGCTCTAGCCAGGCATCTAGCCACTATGCAGAAAAATAAATAAAGTTGAGGTGCATGTAAATGTCAAGGGAGACAACCATATTGAACTACAATAGCTTTTCAGGCAATTTTGCAGCTTCTATCAATGAAAATTAAAAAAAAAAAGAAAAAAGAAAATGCCATGAGTGTAAAATTTAGCAAATCAAATGTAGGCAAAGATTAAGCAAAATTCATTAAATGTGACTACCTCAGAATATAATTTTCCTGTAATGGGTCTTCATTGGAAAGCAAGTAACCGATAACTCCGATCATGTGGACAGAGATAAATGAAAGGCTTCCTAACCTCCAGGCTCAGAGTTCAAACTCTATGTTGGGTTGTTTGAAAACTTGTGATTGTTTATTGGTGAAAATGTCAGAAAAATAATTAAAGTGTGAAGTAATTTTCTAAGGAAAGCAATCACACCTCATTTGGAGATCTTGGCTATGGTTGCATTCCTGTAAATTCTGAGTGAGCAACAACAGAGGAGAGGAGGAGAAGGGGTGGGGAGGAGTGAACCAGTTTCAAAACACTTCAATAAGAGAAACCAAAATAAGTGACATTTTTATTATCTGGTTCATGGAGTGTAGTGAAGAGGCAAATGGTTAAAATTTCAAAGGGAAATCAGAGCTAACAATTCTAGACAGGATACAGGACATAGTTCTTAGGATATAGACATTAATGAGATATAACAAAATGTGCACACTTTTTAGGCCATAAAAGTATTTTACTTACCATCAATCAATTTTAAGCTAACTATTCAACTCCGGGTAGTTGGCAAGGAGACAGACACACTGGCTTGGGCTGAGAGATTTGAAGTCCTCATCTGTAGTTGGCTCTGCTCAGTAGTGTGATATTCCAGATGACGTTTCCATCCTCCCTCTTTGGTAATCAAGATGACACACTGGTCCTTTTATGAAATGGGTCTTCTTAGTAGCTCAACTATGGAGAACAAGCCTTTCAGTAAATTGAGAAAAGGTTAAAAAATAGCATCGGAGGATAGTAGCCACTGAGTTTGTAACAAAGATGCACATTGGAGTCACCACAATCATTACACGTATAAAATGTACTATTTTTAGGTTAATTTGATTTGAATGTTACAGTTCAGGGAGATAGTGTAGGAATTTTTTATTGTTGTTTACTTTGATTTTCTTTTGTTTCCAGGTTGGCTTTTTGTTTTATTAACATTAGTATACTATATTATAATTGAGTACTTGCAGTCCTCCGCTGGGTTGGATTTTACTTTCCCATGATTTCAGATTTAGTCATTTAACTAGCAGTGTCCCTCCCAGAAAAAGGATTCTATGTCAGAAGAGGCCACATGATTTCCTTTGGCCAATGAAATGTGCGCAGGGTGGCATGTGACATATCAAAAGTTTTGAAAATCGTTCTGTGTGTCTACCACATTCGTATCCCTCTTCTGCTAGTCTGGCAATGTTCCAATAAAGGGACACTCCATCCGCCTGGGTCCTGGAACAAGAAGAGGAGCAGAGCCACAACTGGCCCACCATAGACGTGGACCATGAACATGAAGGAGACCTCTGTGCCATGTTGCAAAGATTTGGGTGTTGTTTCTTATCACAAGCTGTAACATAACCTAGGCTGATTATTCTAAAGATTGGGCAGTCTTCTGTAAATCAGAAATATTTATGGAAATTCATCAGAGACTCTTCATGTTTCTTCCCCTATTGAGTAAATCTGGTTCATTTCATAATCATTAAATACTTACCACCAGGTGGTGTGGAAAACTACCAAGAAGGCATATACCATAATCCTGGCCTTCAAGGCCCTTAACATTTTAGTCGTTATTTACAGTCCCTATTGAAGGAAACATTTCTCTTACTCTTGGGACACAGGCACCAGAATGATACACACATTCACACATATATGTGAACTATAATTATAAATCTGATTTCCAGAAGCCACAAAGCACACTCTGACTACTTTGTTTCCACCTCAATATACCCATCGCAGGGGAGGTACCTTCTGAGACAGCTGACATTGAGGCCGACTAGTCACTGCTAAACTCCATGCTAAGCACTTCCACATTTTACCCCATGTAATCCTTACCACTGCCCAGTGAAATAGACATTATAGTCCAGATGTTACAAATGCGATCTGCCTGAGGGCCGAAGACTTAGAAGCAGTGAGTGAGAAATCCACCCTAGATCTGCTGGCCTCAGCACAGGTCTCTTTCCTTTGCATAACCTCGATGTGAAACACACATGTTTCATAGTGATAGTGTACTGGCAACTGCCAACACACTGCAGTCTAGGAGAACTGAGCTACAGTCTTTTCTTAGTTGCTCTGAAGCTGTGTCCCCTTGTTCCGCTCTGGCATTTTGTTCATTCATAATCATCACATTTAGACAATGCATTATAATGAATTTCTTCATGGCTTATTCTGATGGACATGGGAGCATAGGGAGAATCTAAAAGGCTCCTTTCTCTCCATTTCCTTCTTCCTATCAGGGATAATTGATCCAATGCCAATGAGCAATAGCATCTAAGGAGCACCAACACTCGGAGCTATGTTTCCATTTCCTGTTGTTAAAATCCTACTGCTTATGCATCAATATCTTCTTGGCTTGGTCTTGGTTTTTTTTAAACCTCCAGTGTATAGCTTGTACTAATTTGCATGGTTGCATTGAAATAATGAGGACAATAATTAGAGTCCCAAACATTATGAATCAGGGGATTCACATCAATATATCTGATGCAATCAGAGGTATCAAGGAAGAGCATGACCAAAGAACACTGTTATAACACACTGCATGTGACCATGGACTGAAAGTGGACATGCCCTTTTGTTCAGTATTAGACAAAGTGTTAGAATATCCTTTGTGTTTTGGGCTCTGAAGCATAGAGATTACACGGTCAGAATATAGTATGTAGTATAGAATCCAGTCTAAAATTCTGTGAAAAATGGAATGCGATGACTAAAGTTTCATCCCTTTGTAATTATAACTTGGGCATCCCCTCAAAATAATAAAATCTGGTGTCAAAAAGACTGTAGCAAGCCATCTTTTAAAAGATGATCAAGTCCCTCTGTCCTTTCTCTTACTTTTGTCATTTCTTATGCTCTGAGTTTTATTAATATGAAATTAGGATCATACTATCTGTATTACTGCAACTTCTTCTGTGCACCTATAATGTAGATCTTGTTGCATATATTATCTGGCACTCAGATTATTGCTAAAAAATAAGAGTGATTTTTTATATGAGTGCATATACATGAGTATGTGCAACGAATTTGACTACAACTTAAGTTACCCAGGTTTATGTGTTGAGAACATTTAAGATTAAAAAAAAAACTTCTAGTGATTGAGTCAATGTGTTTGACTGAGTGCCCAGTCTATGCTAGGCTCACTTTTAGGAGTTGTGGATAAAGTAGTGAATAAAATATAGTCTCTATTTCACAAACTGATATTCTAATGGGAAATTTGACAATAAATACATGAGAAAAATACACTTGAATATTTTGCAAAATAGCAAATACTAATTACTAAGAAAAATTTAAAAGATAAAGGGATAGAAAATGCAGATGTTATTTTAAATACTGTGGTCAGGGAAAGTCTAACTTAGGATACACTTTTGAACAAAAAGTTTTAAGTGGAGTAAGAATGACAACTGTAGATTCAAGTGTCCATTGATGGTTTGGATAACAGTTCCTTCTTATCTGTAAATTAACTGTTCTTTCTTTCTTCTACCTTTTCCCTTTTTTACCTTCCTGTATTTTCCCAATTCTGTTATTGTACTCTAAATACTAACTTTTATTTTGTTGGGTTTTCCATACTAACATAAAATCGTTCAGATAATGATGGCCTCTCTTCAAAGATTAGAAATACTTTACACTCTATCATTTATATTGTGAATTCTCTTCAGATAACCTCTCAGAAGTAACAAAATTTTTGTCAGCAGATAGTTCCTCTAAAATATTTTTTCCTTGAATTAAGAGATGTTTCATTCTTCCATATAGAGATGATTTATCAGCCAACTTTTCCTCTAAATTACTAAACCAATTCAGGGGAGATGAAAGAATGTATTCTTTAAAATAAACACAGAGAGGAAAATCAGAAAGAAATTGACAGCCTAGTGAGACAAAAGGGCATATTCATTAAAGAAAAGCCTTTTAAGAAAAACTTGCAACGTTATTTCTTTTAAAAACTACTTTTCTGTCACAGCTGTGTGGATACACACACGGCTAACGCTACCTACAGTGACTCACTCTTAGGGCACGTAGCTCTGTGTAGCCATCATACATAGAGTCACTCTTTAAGTCCACATCTCTTTTCATCCTAAGGCTGGAGCAGGAAAGAGGTGGGGGAGAGTCACTGCATAGGGTGGGGAGTCGTGAGTGTCTGTGCTGGTTTTACACTCTCTAAATGAATGAGCTTGGACACATTACACAGTGTCTTGATTTCTTCCAGTGCAAATGGAGATAACAATGCTTACCTCATGGGGTTTTTATAAGGATGACCTAAGATAAAGTACATAAAGCACTCACCATGGCGCATGGCATGTGGTCAGCACTCAGTAATTATAAGGTCTAATTATTAGTGTGGCCCCATTTTTCCTTTCCTCTTTATTCATCCTCTGATGCATACTGAAGTACGGACAAAAGACATACTTGAAAGAGATGAAAAATTGGAGATAACTAACAGGCACCATGCAGTAAAATCATCTGTCATCTTCAAAACTTTGAAACTCTTAGCTCCTGTTACCACTGAAGTCTGGGTCTCACCAAGGACAGCAGCTGTATAAATGCTCATCAAGTAAAATAGAAGAACACTTCTATCTGCATGGAGGTGAACCATGCCAGATTGGTTTGCCTATCTGAATGTACATTATATTGAGCACAGAAGAAGGTGTAGATAAAGCCATCATCGTTTAGATCCCACCAAGAAAGGCTTCTTGAAGATGGTAGTCTACAACTGTTGCACTTTTTAAGTCAGGGGAGGGAGACGAAGGTGCAGCCTGCACAGAGACTGGGTTTTAGGGGGGATTTGCCCTATGTTTTAAAAGGAGTTCAAACTGACATTTTCCAATCTTTATTTTGGTTTTCTAAATATGAAGAAAAAGTTAAATAAAATTATACTGTTTATTTATAAAATATTGTTGTCAGTCTCTTCCAGTTAGGTATAAAAATATATGAAGGCAATGCTTCCATTGGCAAATCACCAGAGCCTAAAATAGTACCATAAACCTAGTAAGACATTTCATAAAAAATTGTGATTTTTGGATGAAAATATAGGTGTGTATACATACACATATACAAATAAAATAATATCCAGATGAGGAAATGTCTTTTTTTTAATCCCCCTTTCATACTTAGGACTGTGCCTGGAGCCCCATGAACATTAAATATGTGAATATATTTAAGATCTTGAACTTCAGATGTAGCCTTGACTGAAGAATGGTCCTCTTTTCTCTAGGAAAATTGATCTATTCAACCAAGGATGCAGCTTCAAGAAGATAATAAACAGAGCCATGGAACCCAGAAAAGATGTCACAGTCAGATTGCTCTCACATTCAGCATTTGTGCTTAGAGACACCCTTCAGACAACGTGCTGTCTAAACTCCCACTCAACTTGTAAGACTCTCCTCAAGAGTTCTGTAAGATGAGTATCCATGTGAACACATTGTATGAAGAGAAGCTCATTAATTTTAGAGCCAGCTCATTAAGTGTTTGGAAATCTATAATTATTAGAATTTTCCTTTGTCTATGGGGTTAAAACCTGCTTCCTAACTAGTAACCACTGCCCTTTGTTATTCTCAGAGGAGCAACAGATCAACTTTATTATCTCTTAAATATGGACGAAAAGATTGTCCTCTTTATGTTGTTTCTCTACTTCTACTCCTTTATCTCTCATTCCAAAAAAAATGTGTTTGACGATTCATGTTCTACATAGTAGAATGTAATGTATGTGGCCATTCACAATACTGTAGCAAGGAACAAGAGAGGAAAATATGAAAACTGACCTATTTCAAGTCTATTATTTCAAATGAATTCTCACCATCACCCTATGAAGAGGCCATTATCAGATAATTTTAAGGATTAGGAAACTGAGGCAAAGAGAAGTTAAATACCATGAAAAGCTAAGCTGGAATTTGAAACCAAAAATAGCTGACTTGGAAAATATGTTTTGTGGTGTTCAGATACAATGTGGTATCTCTGTAGTTTTTAAATCAAAGCAATTTATTTTCTCTGAATGAAAATAACTTTATGTTCCTCAGTGGTAAGGAGTTTACTTATTTCAAAATGAACTTGCCCTACTGGCTTGTGGCTTGGTTATTTAAAGTTGTAAATGGTGTAAAGTATTACTAACATGAGCAGGGGTAGTTGAGAAGTGATAAAAAACATGTGCAGAACATTACAGGCACTGCTCGGCAAATTCTCTTAATTGGTTTTCAACAGTTCTGTAAAACCCTAGGAAATACAGAATATCCACACAGACAAGTCCACTCCCAAAGACAATGATGAGAACAAAGACATCAGATATGTGCGTTGGTCCTCAGCAGACTGAGCCTGAAGTCCAAGAATTCAACATTAATAAGCCAAGTACTCGCACACATTTCATGATCTGTTTGCCTATTATATATAAACTTGCATAC
Source organism: Rhinolophus hipposideros (assembly GCF_964194185.1). NCBI lineage: Eukaryota > Metazoa > Chordata > Mammalia > Chiroptera > Rhinolophidae > Rhinolophus > Rhinolophus hipposideros. The sequence goes on along the minus strand of NC_138049.1, from coordinate 55,458,728 downwards.
TTCAAAAAACAAGTTAAGTGTCTTCGCATAAGAAATATAAGTATGAGAAAACCATTAAGATAAAGATAAATGCATCAGAGTCAGGAAGTGAAGGAGGGAACATAATTATATCAGAAATGATGAGTAACAACCTCTGTGTGCACCACATTTAGCTCTGAGCTCCCTGGCATCCCAGACAGAATTAGTGAACAAGAAGCAACCAATGTGATGTTTGAATGTGGAGCAGAGGCTGTTGTCGGTCTTTTCCTTGTCTGCTAATTCACGTGAGCGGAAGAGCAACAGTGTCTTAAAAGCAGGTCATTCTGGACTAAACTGGACAGTGCAGACTTGCCCCCCGGGGATCTTTCACACAGGTTGATACTCACAGAGTAGCTGTCTGTAATACTTTTGTAAATGACCTGATATGAATTCATTATTCAGTGAATTAATCAACAAGTATTTATTGAACCTCAGCTAAGTACCAGGCCCAATTCCTCTTTCTTTAAGGCACACAGTTTATATAAAGAGTGCTTGATTATCTCCCAAATGGCAGCTATAAATCAGGGCTTTTCAACAAATTTTCTTTAAAGAATCTCTTCTGAAATGTGCACTGTACATGCACATGCTCAGAAACCCAATAGTGACAGAGCAGTGAAGGAGGCAGGGGGTTCTGCTCTCCCGCAGCCTGTATCCTAATGATATTTTTGAACCCCTGTCATGGAAGTCAATAAACAGGAATGATTCAAAATCGAGGTTCTCAAAGGATTTAAGCTCAAATCTTGAGTCTCTGTCTCTCAACTAACTGTATTGATCATTTAACAAAACTGCTCCAGACCTCAGTTCCTGCTAAGTAAAATAGGGCTGTTGTAAGGATTAAATATGATAATCAGCAATGGTTGGCACAAAGTAAGTGTTCATTACAGGGTGGGTAGCATTATAGTACAGATAAAGGAACTGAAATCCAGGAAACAAAAATGATTGCCTAAAGGCACATAGCTAGCAAATGGCATGACTTGGATTCATATCCAAATAGCATGACACAAGATCCTGTCATCTTCACCAGTAAGCAGTGAAAGACAGGTCATAAAAAGTCTGAGCCAGATCTCAACGTCTCTGGAATCATAAGCTTAAAAAAAAATAAAAATAAAAAAAGAACTTAGCAATTAGAGATTAAAGATTTGGGGGAACCATATCAGTAAAATGACAAAATGTTGTTCTAGAATGACTGATTTTCTGGCAATATCAAGAATGATTGAAAGGAAAGCTAACAGGGGTTTAAGATTCATTTAGATTTAGATTTCAAATTTGAAAATGGAAAAAGCTTGCTGCCATGGCTCAAAAAAAGACCCAGTTATTGAAAGGTTAATTTTAGTGGACCAGAGAGAAAGAACTAGGTCCTAACATCAGCCATTCTCAAGAATGGAACCATTTCTGGAGACTGGAGAGCAGGGACTGACGGATACTCAGGCTGGCCAGGGCAGCTTAGCATGTAGGGTCAGAGGCATGCTGGCCCTTGGTGATTCTCAACCACAGCACCATCCACTTCTTAACCTTTTTTGTCTCTCACTTCTCTCATCTGTGAAATAGGAAGCAGAAAAGTACCTACTTCAGAGGGTTACTGTTAGGTTTTAAATAGTTAATGTAAGAAAAGTGCTTAGAACAGTGACTGCTATACAGTATGTGCTCAATAAATCTCAACTCTTATTGCTACTAAGAGTAGGCTTATGACATTGAGAAAGTTACGTAAGCTCTTTGAACTTCAGTTTCCACATCTGTTAAATGAAGACTATACTGTAATTACTCAGTTCTATGAAAAATTTTCCCCACATTTTAGTTATGTGATTGGGATGAACCTTATAGTTCATGTGTATATTTGATGTACAGCTTTTCCCTGAAAAAAAAAATGCTATTATGAAAAGTATTGGATGCCATAATCAGTGGCATCATAGTGTCAAGGGAATAGTGAAATGCTTATCTTACATGGTTCTTGAGTGGCCAAAGATATGCCCCAAGGCCTAGCACACAGAGAACGCTAGCTTCTCTCTTTTTGGTTCTTTAGTCATTTTTGGTTTCAGAACTTCACACTTCCAATCCATTGTTGTGTAGGCATGTACATACATCTTCATTTATCTCTATTTGAAATCAAGTATTCATTTGTTGTGTCTGTCCTTTCAGAATTAGACTAAGATATACTCTTCCCCCCTCACCTTATAATGTATTTCAGGACAATAATCCTGAGAATCTGTACTTGGTAACTTCATGAAGACTTTAGCAACACAGAACTTAAGAGCCAGGGTTTCTGAATAAGACAGAATGTCAACATTTTCTTATGCAGGTTTGTAACAATGAGATAAACTTTAAAGGCTGTTTGAAAACTAAGTAATATACTTACTACTTAACACAGTACCTGGCTTATAGTAAGCCCTCAGCAAATGATAACACTCATTTTATATACCAGGGATGCCAAAAAAAAGTATACACATGATTTGTAGTCATCTTTTGTTATCAGTATATACTGAGTATTACAAGTTTATATATTTATTTCCTTTCTTAAAATGTGTATACTTTTTTTATATTTATCTATATTATTTTATATATATATATTTATATTATTTATATTTTTTATATATTTATTTCCTTTCTTAAAATGTGTATACATTTTTTTGGCATCCTCTGTATCACAACAATCACAAGTTCTTTACTCTTTACAACCAACAAAATAATGAGCATAAAAATTCCTATGTAAAATAAACATTTCATAAAAAATTCACAGATTATTTAATACAATCTGCTTTAAATGATCTCAAAAATTATTAATTTCAATGCATACATTGCCATATTCTAAGGATCGGGATATACCTGTACCAAAATATGAAATTTAAAAATATGAAAAACTCATTTTAATTAATAGCAATAAAATACACTCAAAGGAAAGGCATATTATACTCTATCTCGATGATGAAACATTAGCAAATGTCAAGGTTCAGGATACCTTCTGTTGACACAACTGCGCAAAATATGGGAAAAAAACATAAGATGACTAAGAAGAAATTTTATTCAATGCTAGGTGTATTTCTGAAATGGATATTCATGTCTACAATACAAAACAGGGCTTTAGCATGATAAACTAAAGCTAGAGTTCCCCAGTTCCTGTAGGAATGCAGGGAAGAAATATACAGTCTATATGCACATCACGTGTAAGAGTTATCCTAATTATATAAGTGAAATGTGGAAAAAGGTCACAGAACTGAGTGAATCCACGAGTCACCATTCCTGGAGGGAGGAGGAAGGGTGAGGCTGCTACCGTATCTCATCGCTAGCCATTTAAAATTTCACAGAATTCCCCTTTATCTCTCACGATCTAGTTATTAAGGTGATGATCGGACCAAACAGGATAACCAGTAGAACTTCTCCACTAAGTAAAGATATTTTTTGAGAATTAATAACTAATAGTAATAATTGTAGTCAACATTCTTAAGTGCTTACTATGTAGACGTCCTGTGCTAATTAAGCACTTCTCCTGTGTAATTGGTCAGGGAGCCAGCCTTGTTCATCCTTACATTCCCAGCATATAGCACTCATTTAGTACATAAGACGCATTCTATTAATTTTTTTCAATGAAAACAATGATTTTATCTACATAAAAATGACATTAAAGACTGTCACATTTCCTTAGTATTTTTGAAATAACTCCATACTCATAATTACTATTTACCATTCTCCAACTTTTTTTTTTTTTGGCTTAGGTAGTAAGAGTTCATTGTAGAAAATTGTTTTGTTCAACAATTATAGGCAAACAAATCTCATTTTGAAATGTTACTCCATTCAAAAATCTTTTGTATTCAATTTCCTTTTATATTTTAATCTTAAAAATGATTCCCTCTGGATATGAATATATTCTCAAAATGTTATCTGTATATAGGCCATTAGAACATCCCCCTTTTCCTTAACTTTAATTATTGTTGAGTTTTCTAGAGGTCATTTTCATCTCTTTTGTAAATTTAAGTAGAACGTTGTATTTTCTTTCCCTTTCATCTCTTGTAGCTCCCTAGATCCCCACAGTTTTTCAAAAATAACTGTAAATGATGCACTTAGCATGCTTGCCAGTTTCTTTCATCCCACAGATAGAAGGTGTATCATCTGGACCTGCTGATTTGTAGATATGCCGACTTTCCAAGGACTCACTTAGCTTGCTCTTGTAGATAGCTATTTTTATAAGATCTTCATTACTTCCTGATTACACAATATTTTTCTTCTTTTATTCTTTCCAAAGACCAATTTATGAGATAAGTTCAAGTCCTCAGACATGTTAAAGTTATCATTAATTTCAAGATGCTGCACATTTATGAGCCCATTGGTCACAGCATTGATTGTGTCATTACTGTGTTCAGAGCACTTTACTAACCAAAGCTAAGAACAGCTGGAGGCTTTTCTCCCCAAGAGCCTCTTCTCCTTATTACAACTTCTTTGTTACTTTTGTCTCATGTTACCTTTCGCTGTAGTTTCTTACTCACATAACACATCGGTTTGAGTTTATTATCTTCTTCTCAATTTACAATGCAGATTACATGCTCCTCTTAACAATTTTAAGAATATTATCAGAAAGCACCTTCAATGTTTATATATGTAGGCTCCACTGTATTTATGGAATTTATGAAGTTACTCTGTGTCATATTCTCACTTGTACAATGTTTTCCAAAATCTGACTCATTGATAGTTATTAACTTATTCATCTAATATAGATATCTTGATTGGAATAGCATACTAGCAATGGAGTTGACAGGTAGGTTTTGCCTTATTATTATCCTAGATGGACCACGATGGTATTTAATTAATAATATAGCTGACTCTATTTCTGTTCCTGGATGATTTTGAAATATGTTATGACTACTAATACACTAACATTTTATAGGAATTCTAACTCGCATTGTGACATTTGGAAATCACAGTTAACTACAGACACTTATAGTCAGACACATACTATACATTACTTTTTTACACAATAAAATGGAAGCAACAGGTGACTGTCCATCTTAAGTGGAGTACTAATGGCTCCATTTACAAGGCAAATGGCTGCTTTGATTAATGCTTGAGTTTCCGTGGAACATTTCTTACTTTACTTTGGAATATTTGGAGGTATAAACAAGAGTAAGATATTTTGTTCACTTTATTTTTGTTAAAATCTCAAGTGCTTTATTTTTTTATACCCACTGTTTTAATTATCTCTTTATAACATAATTACATCATTAGGCAAAACACTTTGACTCTTCAAACATTGGAGAAGCACTGGGTCAAATTAACTGAGATAAATGGTTCTTAAGAAAGCAGTTGTTTAATAAGACCCTGTTTAATGTAGGTCTTACTTTATCTAGGAGGCCAATTCAGGTGCTCAGACTCTGGCAGGAAGTGCTGGTGGGCTCTTCTTGGCTCAGCCCTCCTGTTTGTCAGCAAAGCACTGCCTAATGTCATACAGAGAGCAGGCTTCAGGCTCACATCTGTCGGGTTTAAGTTCCAAAGTTCCTGCTCCTTATTTTTTGAAACTGGACGAGTTACATTATCTTTCTGAGTTTCATATTCTATATATGTGAAATGAACAATTACCTACTTATCGTCGTTTGAGATTTCATGTGGTATCGTATGTACAGCTCAGCATGAAATTGGGTACCAATTTAATTTATCCATAAATTTTATTTAAAGAAATGAAAACAGAAGCAAGTTTACTCCTGGAAAATTGAGCCTGTGTACAATGATCTAGGTACATAATACCAACATAAATATATATACAGTACATTTATAATCAGTATTTTAATACGATACCTTTACTTATATCTTGCTAAGTTGTAAAATGCTTCTTTACTGTCCCCACTTCCTTGACTTTCTCTCTTTTATAAGTGTAGGAATATGAGAATGATGTTCAAGGCAGGATAAAGATCAAATTAATACAACATGGAAAATGAGAAAAAGAAGAAGATTACTGTTTCTCAATAATTGTCACACTTATTTTTCAGTCTAAAGGCTAAGTGGTCAGTCTGTGTATTGGCATGTGAATTTGTTATCCCCACTAATTAATGAAGACTTAAGACAAGTACAAATAGAACTTATGTCCTGGGGTTAGACCCCTTTGGCATTTAAAATCTTATTTTTGTGTTTTCCTTCCATTCTGATCTGTGTTGGTCAGGTTCAGTATCCCCATCCCCAAACATACCCCACACTCATGCTTCATCTGAGAATGTTGTCCCCCCTCTCAGGAAGGTGCTCTGAAACTAAGTCTCCAGGCCCCCTGTTATTCATTTGTCCACTCTTAATTTAAGCTTAACTCCTTTAATAAGCCTGGCCTGAAGTCCCCAAGTCCACTTAGAAATTCCTTTTTATTTCTGTAGATTCTCTATTATAGCATCCTTAGGTACAGAAGAGTATTTTTTTTCCTGATGAGACCAGCGTGCTGCCTGTCACACAGTAGTTCCTCAATTAATATCCACTAATGAATGAACATATATTTATTTCCTTATAACAATGCCGATGTGATAAATGCCAAGTAATAATTGCTACTAGATACAGAGCTCATAATAAACTGAAACTCTACAAGGTAATTTCTAGTCACTATTCTAGTTAATCTTTAGCGCAACTGTATACAATTGGCATTATTATCCTTACTTTATAGATGAGACACTGAAATTCAGAAAGGTTAAATAATTAGCACAAAGTCACATAGCCAGTAAGTGGTAGAGTGGAAAAGCAAACCCAAGTTGTCCTGGGTCCAAAGTCTTAGCGCTTAACTACAAAGTACTGTAGAGGGTTGTCAGTCTTCTCACCTCTACTTCTCTAAGCTACTTCTTAAAGAAAAGCACAGACTTCAGTTATAGCAATTGTCTTTTGGTTTACCTTAATTCTTTCTATTACTATTGAGTTATATTACTATGAAACCATAGATTCTATAGGTGATGTTACTCTCCCAAGTGGCTTACTTTGAGTTTTAACATGCTCAACTACATCTCTCTGGAGCTTTAGTCTGAAACCAGAATCTGTTTAAGACTGAGTATCAACTGGAAGAACTCCTCCCGTTACTCAGTGACATTCTTCCATATGTTTGCCCATCAATGCCTGCAATGCAAAGGTGTCTGCCCCTATTAAGCATAGTTTAAGCATCTGGAGGATTTGTTCTTTCACTGTCTCAAACTCACCTTAAGTGTATTTTAACATTACAGTTTATTGCATGAATTTGTATCTGTAGCCTGACAAGGTTGAAGTAATTGTATTAGCTCCCAACTTACTCTATGATGGGCACTATAGGAAAATTTCTACGTACATTACCTAATTTAAACTTCATGATCACTCTATGTGAGTACTGAACTCATCCTACCCAGGAGAAAAATTAGGTAACTGGCCCAAGGTTGCAAAGCCAAGTGAGAGATGTAGAATTCTACCAATGTGCTGTCTATTGCTATGGTCTGAACTCTTAATCACTGCTCTATTACCTCCAAACGTAACAACTTATGCTGAAAGTATAAGGATTAACAGAATTCTCAGCAGTCATATTTTTAGTGACAACTTTTAGTCAAAAGCTCTGAGTAGGGATGTCAGATCATAAGACTTACTTATCTATAGGAAACTTAGACATAGGAGAAAAATCCTGTTTACCAACCTTTTTGTTATCAATGGTTCCTATTAGTATATATTGTTTATTGTTAATATACTAACTTGAAGTAATTATAGTTCAAAGCAAATAAAGCTTATAGCTTTGAGCTTCTGCAATCCAAACACAACAATGCAAATGATTCTTTTAGCTGTGGGATAATGTTGACAAGTGCTTACAGAACCATTACTACACTGGGAAAGACAGTCTCAGCAGAAATGTCTGGGGGACCCCAGAAGAGCATGATTAATCTAACCCATTTTCTTTCAAACAGAATGCTTCCTATTTTAAAAGATTCTGAAATAAATCCCCCACTGCCCAATATCAAATGCAATTATTTATGTATTGATTTTAAATAAATGAAGCCAAGAGCCATAAGTGTAAAGGTTTTGAGCTACTGGGTGGGCCTATCATTCAGAGGCCCTCTGCTGAAAAGGTCAGGAAAAGCTGTCCGGCACATTTTAAAGACGGTCTTAGCTTTATCTGCATATGTTTTAGAAACCTGATTATTCAAGGGCATAGCACTGAATGAAACTCTCCTTGTTTTTGTTCTATCCCACCTTATTTTCAAATGTGATCCCTTTTTATTTCAGTTTACAATTACATTACATAGATAGGAAATTTATAGAGTATTCCTGGGGTGATAAAATGAGCCACTTTCCATAAAGATGTACTCACAGTGAACCAAATAAAAGTGACATAACAAATGAATGTCTGAAAACATCGAATTTTGTTATTCTTTCAAAATAGAATGGTCAGTTGTGTCTTAAGGTTGAATTAAATGCTGTATCTCAGTGTTAAAATAAATGAGCTGAAGAACACATTGCTTTTCAATGTTGTTATCTGTGAGATACAATTGCTTTCCTGGAAAAATTCCTGTGGGAATCTCACTTGTTTATAAATATGTTTTCTTTATAGATATTAAAGTTTCGTTAATCTTTTACATTTTGTAAATTTTTGTTAAAATTAGTACTTGAGAAAAGGACTTTTAAAAAATGTGAGATAATGCATGGAAAGTTATTAATATTTCTTTTATCATGATACATGAATGGATGGACAGATGAATGGATGGATAGAGAGATAGATATCAGCAGACAGACTCATCTTTCTATTTGGTGTCCTTTTCAATAATTTTCTTCATCTAATCAATATCTTACTAAAGAAGTAGGAGGATATTGCACAGGATTTTTAATTGGTCAATTTCTACTTCTAAAAATCTTCAATCTTCTAAAAATCTTTCGTAATTCTCTCCCTTTCAATTCTCAAGGTTACATTTGCAATTTGCTACATTATTGAGGTCATTCAAAATAATATATAGACACCTTAGTATTTTCTATTCTTCATTGATGGCTTTACTGTCCTTTCTCCTGATTTGCGCTAACAGAGCTCACTTAGAAGCATTCTGTGCTCGTCTGGCTTCACTTCTGTTTTGCAGCAGCAGCTGCTTGTCTCTTAAGCTCTCCTCCCACTTCAGCTTTGCACAGCGGAGTGCTAGTTGTGAGATCACCACTGTACCAATAAATGAAAACCTTCAGTGTTAGTTCTGAAACAGCAAAAATCAATCAATCAACACAAGTCACTTGAATTGGAAAGAAGTTGATTCTTTTAAATCTTCAGTAGCCAGCCAATGGTTCTTTTGTCAGCTTTGTGCTTTTTCTATGGAGGTCTGGACTTGATATACTGACCCTTCCCATTTCTTCCTTTTCTTTCAGTAGTTAGGGGAATTGAAGAAATTACCTGGATCATCAACTGGGATGGAGTGAAAGAGGAATATGGGTACACAACAGCAAAGCAAGATGCTTTTCTGTGTGTGTGTGTGTGTGTGTGTGTGTTAAAATGGCTAAATCACTGTCTGACTATGATGATGGCACATGTAGAGACATCAACACAATGAGGCAAGAAATCTCATGATAAAAGCAACATTTTAATTAGGGTCAGGAAAATTTGAATGTATAGCTTTTCTTTTCATCCAAATCCTTTCTGAGATCAACAAAATATCTCATAAACTGCTGGAGGAGGAAGAAATAGGTACAACGAATTTGAATATTTACATCCTAATGTTGAGCATTTATATTACCCAGCAATTCCACTCTTATACATGTCCTAGACTCTATAAAGCAGCATTATTCATAATAGCAAAAACTTAATAAAGTGACTCTCAAATGTGAAAAAAATAAATTAATTGTGGTATAGTCACACAAAATGTTACACCATAGTCAAAACAAATGAAATACACTGACAAGCATCAGTGTGAGTTAATTTTAGAATAAATTATTGAGTGGAAAAAAGACCAAAGGTAGAACATTACCCTTAAAAAACTAAAATAAAAAAGTATACTCTTGTATGGTACAAATATAAACGACATGAAGACTATAAACATGAAATGTTGGGAGTAATAAATTTGAGATTCAAGATAAGGGTTACCTCTGGTGGAAGAGACATTGGGATAAGATGAGGAACCATATGATTAGAAGTGTTTTAGTTACCATGGCTGTGCAAAAAAATAAAAAAAAAATTAACCCCCAAAATTTAGTGTAATAAAACAGTCATTTATCATGCTCATGGTTTATGTGGATCACAAATGTGGACATGACACAGAAGGATGGTTTGTCCCTGTTTCATAGTGACTGCAACCTCAGGTGGAAAACTTCAAGGAGACAGCATCATCTGAAGGCACATTCACTCACTCACAGATCTGGTGATTGATACTGGTTATTATTTGGGGCAATCAGTTCCTCTGCAAGTGGACCTGTCTGTTGGAACTCTGTATGGTATAGTTTGAGCTTTCTGATAGCATGGTAGCTTGGCTTCAAGGGCAAGTATCTCCATAGAGACCACTGGAATCTAGAGAATTTTTCACTTAGCCTTAGAAGTTAGGAAGCATCACCACATTTTAGCAACCAAGGCTGTCACAATTTTCCAACTAAACTCAAGGGGAGGGAAATAGACTCTTTTTCAACATCTTTATGCCAACACTAAGTTTTGGAAAAGCCTGGGGGATAAGAAATATTGCTTTGATCATTTTTGAAAAATATATTCTGCCACAGTCTACCCTCTAACCACAAAATTTACATCTTTACCACATATAAAATACACTCACCACCTCCTCAAGATCATCTCAAAATCTCAGCCCATTACAGCATCAGGCTCAAGCTAAAAAATGAAAATATCATCTTGTAGATCAGGTGCAGTATAAACGAGACATAAAGATGATGTTACTGAGAAAACTTAGAGACTCCAAAGATTAGGAACAAACTATTACTATAATGTATTAATGCCTGAAAGACATATATGAGGCCTATATATAAAAACCAGTAAGGAGTAGGGACAGAACTAAGGGTCATATGTAAGTGGTAAAGTGGGCCCAGGGGAGTAATAGTGAAGTCAGAGGGAAGAAGGGAAAGAGAGAGGAATGGCCACAGACCCACGCACAATGTTTAGAGGGCAAGATGACTCCCACTGGGTCTGGCCAAGGGGAACCTAGGAAAACAGACTGGGTCTGAGTGTGGCAGCAGCACGCAGAGGCAGTCATAGATGTGGGCCTGTCTGGTTTGGAGCAGTGTAGTTCCCACTGAGGGTGTGGCTCATGACCAAGGAGTTGGGACCCCACTGGGGCTGTCCAGTTTCATGACAGGTTTCAATCAAAGAAGGGAGCCTCAGCGAGAGCCAGTCTCAAGTCCAGCGAATTTTCTCTAACGCTTCTTGACCCTGTGCGGCTTGCCTTCATGTGTTCCCATCACTGCCCATCATAGCACTTGTCCCACTGTATTACAGTTGCTTATTTACTGTCAGAAACTCAAACTGAAGGCAACAGCACATACATCTTGTTCATTGTCATCCCAGAGCTTTACCTACTATGAGCTACTAACTCAAGCTTAGTAAGTGTAGCTTAATAAGTATAAGTAAACTGAGTGAAAGCTGTAAATCTACAGTGCAATTAACTAGGGACTATGGGGTTTGGGGGTTAATGGAGTGTGAGAAGGAGAGTAGGAAAGTATAGGTATGATTTTGGTGGGAGCTCATGTTGATTGAAAGCTGGAAAAATAGAGTTAAGCTTCAGCAGGGGTGCCCACAGTTGGGTGTGTGTGTGCGTGTGTGCGTGTGTAAATGCATTTATGAAATGTGAAGAGGTTTGCTTTGGGGGACATTGGGAGGATGATCAAGGTGTATATTATGCTCAGCAAACAGAGTAAGATTGATTCCAAATTCTATGTATTTGACAAAATTTGCTCAAGCATAAGATGATATACATGATTCCATTGGCGATTACACTCAAGATCTTGAGAAAACCAAGAACATACTGTTCCAAACACAGCAACCATATACCGTATTTGCCGGCGTATAAGACGATTTTTTGGCCCCGAAAAATATGCCTCCAAGTGGGGGGGTCGTCTTATACGCCAAGTACACTTCAGATAGACTGCCCATAGTGCTTGCCCCATGCCATAGTGGCCTCCCGATGCCCGCCCACTTCATTCCACATACCATTCAGGCATAAGCAGCACTGCTGGGTGTATGCTCGGCTGTTATGCAATTTTGCTGTTATGCGATTTTACCACACTCGCAAAATCGCACACAGCCAAGCATACACCCAGTATGATAGCGCAAAATCGCGAATCGCGATACCATACTGGGTGTATGGTCGGCTGTGTGCGATTTTGCGAGTGTGGTAAATTCGGGTTACCGTATATTTCTTTACATATGCATTGAAGATTTGCGATTTTGCACTATCATGGTGCCTGTTAGAATGTTGAAGAGCTCGCACTTGCGCACTAGTGAGGTCCCAGGGAGATGCTGATGCAAGGGTGGACCAGACTGCTATAGTGACAGGGCGGGCAAACAGGGAGCAGGGACCAATCAAATCAGGCTTTGTATACAGCCAACAGCCAACCACAATACTGCACCATTGTACAGTACAGCATAGAAAATGTCGACCAGTCAAACCCCTATCATCCCTATCATGGCACCAGCCAAAAGAAAGAAGTATGATGCAAATTTTAAACTGAAAGTTATTTGGTGTGTGGAAGGTGTGCGGAAGAGGGGGTAGTCTTATACGGCGAGTATATAACAAACTCTGTATTTTGAGTGGAAATGTTAGGGGGTCGTCTTATACGCCCAGTCGTCTTATACGCCGGCAAATACAGTACCTTAGATCTTCTCTTTTGGTTTACTTAAGGAAATTGACCTTATATATATGGGTGTTCACAAATGAGATGCTACCAAGAAAACTTGGGAGGAGACTCTAAAATTTGCAATAAAACCTTATTGTAATTTCCTATTGCCTGAAGATTGTATAAGTGGTATACCTATATATTCAAAATCAACAATATGTCAAGGAAAAACCCATATTTATAAGCCTGGTAAATGTATACAGTGCATATTATGCAGTAAAACTCATTATTAGAAACATAAAGGAGATAGGAGTCCTTGTTACATCCCAGAAAATGGTATTGTCACTGTCAGCACAGGATGAGTATAAATTAGCCAGCAAGGTATGGAAGTTACTAAATTACCAGAGATCTGATTGTCCCATCATTGACCCAGAGGTTTAGAGATATATCATGAATGACCATCCTAAATCTAATGTTCAAAGTCTGTACAAAAAGACCATTCAGTATTAAAATAACAATAATAAAAGAATAGTTCCTTTGAACTATTAATATGACATCAGAAAAATTTGATGAAAGAAACATGCAAATTGTACCCTTTCCCACAGGAGCCTGACTGATTGCGGATATCTGGGTAAACATAGTCCTGATTATTCTTCTCCATAACACAAAAATTCTCCTAACACCATCTGTCTGTCCTCACCTACCAAACATATCTGCTCCATTCTGAGAAAATGTCTCTCAGCAACTTTCTTCTCGTAAAACAAAGTTATGAAAATAAACTAGCATTATTCATGAACATTTCACCAGTCTGAAGCAACATGTGCAAAATAAAAATAAAATTTGGAAAACCACATCTCAGGGAAAGCACAAATTCAAACCATGGAGAAAAAGAGAGAAGGAAAGAGAGGGAGAGGGAGAGAGAGAGAGAGAGAGAGAGAGAGAGAGAGAGAGAGAGAGAGAGAAGCAAAAAAAGAAAGAAAGAAAGACAGCCAGCCTCATAATAATTTTAAAAGTTTCTTCAGTTGAAATAGCTAGGCGGGCTCACCTGCTTCTCAAGCCTGAGGTTGAGAGGATATAACCTTTTTTTGCATTACATGAAATAGCTTCTCCTCAAAAAAAAAAAAAAAAAAAAAAAAAAAAATTCACACTTGCTACATAGTCCTTTTGGTTATCCTTGAAGCACAATAGGAGGACAGTCAAGACCCTCGAAAAAAATACATTTGAGTGAACTGAATGACTTTAAAGGAAATCAGAAAATGACCTCCAGAGCAGTAATCTTCATAGAGATATTTATATTTTAATATTGCAGAAAATTTTGCTGCTTATCAAAGCTGGAAAGTAAAAGCACTGGCTGGGATTGAGCTTCCTATCTCCTGGGGAAAGTCTTTCGCCACACTTACTTAGTTTTTCATTAATCCTGACTTGAGGCGCATCTCCTCTCTGGTGATTTATGTCACTTTTCTTGCTCCTGACAGCACATATGATGTTTTTTAAAGAGTAGAAACAACCCAGTCCTGTCTTTAAGAAGCTTACATTCTAGTTCAGGAACTTTCAAGCTCTTCCTCTCCACTCTGAGAAATGTGTTTTATATCACAACTGAGTAGACCTACACACACACACACACACACACACACACACACACACACACAACTAAGAGAATATTTGTATTTATTTTTCTGGGTTAAAAAACAACAGGTAACAATGAAATTTCATTAAAAATAGTAGGGTTAGGTGAAAATTCCTCCTCCAATATTCCTTTGATTGCGTGTATATCATGTAAATAAATATATAAATCAGGGAGCTGAAAATATTATTTAAATGATTGTAATCTTATAACCTTTGAAAATTAAAGGAAGGGAACAAAATTGTCCTATCATTTATTGAGTGTGTACTATGTGGTTGACACTATGTCGGGAAATTTACATATACTATTTTGTTTAGACTTCATAATTAGACTATGACCTGGATATATTAATCGTCCATTTCAGAGGTAGAAAAGCAAAGATTCAGAGAAGTGAAGTGACTTGCTCCAGGTCACAATACCACAGCAGTAGAGAAAGACTCCAGACTGCCTGGCTCTAAGACATCTTTCATGGAGCCTGTCCCAACAGCCCTTAAGCATCAGAGTGCAGATGGTCACATGTAAATCACGCACACACAAACATCATTGCGTCTGTAAAATAGGTATAAACATGTTTACCCCAACAATAGTGTCTGTCATGCATCCCCAAATAGAAACCATAGAAAAGGCAGCCTGAAAGAGGAGCGATAATAAGGCCAATATGTGTTACAGCTGACACACCTAAAGTGTGTCAACCACGATACAGAACTCTTCATTTCAGGAACCCATGTCTCTTGCAACATTTTTTTTTGAGATTTTATAGTTGTATCATATATAAAAGAATAAGACTTCAATTGTCTTCAAAATCTCTCTCTGTCTCTCTCACACACACAACCACACACATGCACCTCTTTCACCCTCTTTACCTTACTCATTTTGAGCAAGGTGAGTTGTCACATGCTCCTAGTGTCCTTTTCTTATGGGATTTTTTTCATTGATGCATTGACTACCCCATGTGATTGTTTTTAAGGAGATATACAAGCTTGCAAAAGTCCTCATTTAAAACGCACATTGTAAAATATTTTTCTTTAAAAAAGAAAACCTCTCTTTTTGAAGTCAATTAGACAAGTTGTGCTAATTAATAGAAAAGATTCAGATTTTATATTTTCTGTTTCCATCAGGATTAAATTAGATTGGCCCATGGATACAACCACAAGTTGTGATGTCAAGGTGAATGCCACAGATGCAATTCCAAATCTAAGCTCAAATGCAAATTGAATGGGTGTCTTTTAATGGATTTACTGTTCCTAATTATTCAAAAAAGAAATGTGTTCTCCAGGCAATTCATCCCTTCTATTTTTCATTTTTTCCTTTCTTCTTTCCTCCCTCCTTCCGTCCTCTTCTCTTTTCAGTTTATAGAAATCATATTTGTAGACAAGGGAAGAACTCTGTTGGTATATGGGGGCGTAATTTAATTATGCAAAACAGGAAGATGCTCTTTATATTTGGTCTTCTGGGCTTGAAACAATGTCATTAATCAGACTCTCATAAGAATTATTTCAGACTTTTCAAAACCTCAGCTCTCCTGTTTGTGTTCTTCACCTAAATTCTAAACCTTTTTTCTACCTACCTTGTATCCAGCAAGCAATGATTAGGAACGGTTGAAATCTTTACATTACCTTAGTAATGTGCCAATTAAAGGAGGTGTTTTATCCAGATTATAAAGATTTGTCTGGGGTGGCCCCCACTTTGTTAAGGCTGTTTTGTGGACATCTTCATAATTAATGGAAAAATCATTAGGAATTCAGTCTTTATTAACCCCTATAGCTGCAGGGGCCCATTTCATCTTAATTGCATTCATTTGGCACTGGCCGTATTATACAGCATAATCACTAATAAATGATCTTTTAATTTGTACCAATCAACGGAGCTTGCTTTCATGCCAATATTCCTGTTTCTTTGATGTTGACCTGTCTTGATTTTTGATCATTTGGGCTTAAGATGATTTACTGGAAAATCAATAGCAATACCAGTACTGCTTGTATTCATCCATCTGTGGTTAGGTTCTATTTGAGTGTATTTTGATTGAAATAAGTAGTGCTTGATTACCCATTCAGATGAGGGGGGAAAAGAAGCATAATCAAGTTGGGAAATCTGGTACTGTATTCTTATTCAAAGGAAAATAATTAGAAACTGTAGGAAAACTGAGGATTCGGGAAAGCAGTAGAGGTAACACTTCAGATGCCACTAATTAAGCAACTTTGTCCGCCATCTCCTAAAGGCCTTCACCAATAGCGCAATATACTATTACCCATTAGCAAGGCCAATGGGGGCTTTGGTTACACTTGTTAATGGGAAACCCCGAGACAGTTTCTCTCATTATCCCCCTGTCAGCACTGTCTTTGCAGTGCAAAGTGGTCGTCATTGTTCTGTGGGTCAGCTAACCAGAAACCAAGCTACTGTAAAGAAACATTCTGCAGCTAATTGAAAATGACTGAAAAATCCCCTTATCATCCAGTCACCTCTCTTTATTTGTGGAACAATGGAACATATATGGACTATATCGGGAAAAAGGCAAGTTCAGGCTATGACATTGAATTTTTCCTGACTAATACAACTACAAAGAAGTCTTTGAAGATAATTCCAGGGGGAAAATCCACTCACTTTTTTTTTTCTTTTAAAGATAATGACAGTCAGACATAAGTTAGTGGAGAATATTGCATTTGCTGTTCTGAGGAGTACTTTCTGTTTATATGACTCCCTTCACTAGAGAAACTCAAAGCTTTTCCCATGGAACTGCTGAAATCCTCATTATCCTAATGAGCGAATGGCACAAAACTGGAAGAGCCACAAGGAACATGAAGCTTAATCACATATTCTAAGTTGGGCTGTTTTCCTGGACTCTTAAAGACAATTTAGTATAAGGTGTATCTCACTTCAACTCAAAACCTGGAAATATAAATTTATAGAAAAAACAAACTAGGTTTTTTATACATGAAGGAAAGGGGAAAGAAAAAGGACAGGAATAATTCCTATATTTAGAATACTTTGCAAATAAAATCGATTCATTGTTCTTTCCTTTAAATCATATGATTGCAAAGTACATTTAAAATTTGATTTAAATAAATATTTAAAATGATAGACAAAATATGATGATCACATAGCTTAAATGAAGAATGCTTAATTTTGGTATGTGTAGAAGCTTCCTATTTTATCATCTCGGGAAGACACAGCCATGCCCCACATTGCTAGAGCAGGCTAGAACAACCAACCGCATAGTATTGTTCATTCATCATTTCCTTCAATCAGTATTTATTGGACACTGCTCTATTTCAAGCAAGGGTGCCAAGCATTAAAGATACAGAATGAATTAGATATGACACTTTAAGAATCCACAGTCTAGTGGAGGAAATAATAACACACATTTATAATTATATTACAGTGTAGTAAGTGAAATAAACTACGCATAGCAAACTATACGTAGTAAAACAGTATACAGAGGAAAGATAACTAAGGCCAATTGGCAGGGTTAGGAAAGGTTTGTATGAAGAAGTAACATATCAGCTGAGTTTTAAACATGAGCAAATGTTACCTGAGCAGTGTTGGGAGCAAGGAGTCATAGTCTTTGAGCACATATTAGGGGCATAATGAGCACAGAGGAGAAACAATAAGTGATATGTTATGTGTGGAGTATTACAAGCAAACAGTTCAGTCAGATGGAAAATAGAGATAAAAGAGACTGGAGAGGTAGGCAGGCACCAGATTCCTGCCTCCTCTGAATTTACCCTATAAGATATAAAAAATAGAAGAGTCAGCTTTGCATTTAGGTAGAACACTCTTGGTCACTAAGTGGAAGGCAAAAGTTCTGAGGGAAGGACCAGAGATACAGCTATAAGCATACTATTTCACTAATCCAGAAAAGATGAAAAAGCTTCAACTGAATAGTAAATGTGGGAGACATCAGTTTACAATGGGAAACCATTACAGACAAACATGAGTAAGATTCTTGGGTAGGGTGTCCAAAGTAAAAAAGCTATGGATAGAACTACTCGTAGAACATGAAGGTGGTACTGGTAAGTAAAGAAAGGGAATTCACAAAGGAATCAAAGTAGAACACTTGGGGATATAAGAAAAACCAGGAGTGTGAGATATGGTAAATTCCAATGAGATAAAGACTTTCAACAAAGAACATGTAATCAACCTTGCCAAAAATGAAGAGAAAAGATATACTCAAGTAAAGCCTTTAGAATATTTATTGCACTTAAATTTTAGGCTTTATAAGTAACTTAATAAGAAGAATTTTATGGGAGTTGAGAGGGTAAAAACCTGAAGGTAAGGCACAGAAGAGGTGGCAATTGTTGGTGGAGACAAGTCTTTCAAGGAATTTGGATAAAAAAGCAAAGATCAAGATCATTCACTGGGTAATTAGGGATAGTGAATCAAGGGAACACTTTATAGGATGAGAGAAACTTGAGTGTGTTTTCAGGAAATGGTTCTGTCTATATAATACAGAAGAGGCTGAAGATTAAGCTAAGAGTAGAAATAAAAAGAAACTGAGGTGCTGGGGAAAGAGCAGTTCGGATGATCAATATGGGAACCCAGTCATCATGGATGAGAAAATGAAATAGGCCAAATTATATAAAATAAATTAAGAGGGTTTCAATGAGGTCAAAAGGTGCTGATGAAAGTAATATAGGGAAGGAGCTAGAAAGATAGGAATTATCATTAGGGAGCCAGATCCATTCTAGACCTTTAAAGAGCAATATCATTCATTAAAGATGGTCTGTTAGGTTTTAGATAATGCACAACTGTTTTGAAGACTTCAGAGGAACTTAGATGAATTAGGCAAGTCCAAGTTCTTGACTTCACCCAGGCTTATTTACATCCCCTGTGATGTAAATCTCTAGAAGATTCTAGAATAAATGGGCCTCCTGCATTTTGGCCATCAAAGTCAATTAAGGACCAATTAGTTTAGATCATTATATTAAAAACTTTTTTCCTAGCTTCATGAGATGTCAATCAGGGCCATACCCCCCTCAAAAAAAGCCTGTGTATAAGTAACTTAAAAAAAAAAAAAAAAAAAAAAAAAACACTGGGTTAAACTCAATTAGCAGATTAGCAGGCACTTAGTTTTTACCGAAAGATTTTCCAAAGCACTTAATAAGCTTCTGAACGTTGTGATTCTCCAAGAGAAGAGTAGGAGAGTATAGTCTGCAGGTTGATGATAGATAACCCATTTCAATCCACAGAACTCCTCAAACTCATTGCAGTGGAAACACTGCACTGGGTTTTCATCAAACAATGAAATCTTTTGATTTGAAATTCTGGCTACTTTCACTTTAACTTTAAATTTCATTTTGAGTTAGTAAAGTAGTACAAGTTAGTTAACTGTATTAATTTATCTAAATTTTACTAACCTGTTAACCTCATTAAATACGTATTATGTGTGTGTTGTGTGCTTACTGTTGTGCTGAGAAGTAGAAAGCAAGGAAATCTGACTTGGTCCTTGGTGCCAGGCTCTGGACTGGGAGTGATGGGGAAATGCACATTAAAGAGTGTTTCTGACTTTTCCTCTCAGGATAAATGCTTTCATGTACCAGCCTACCACAGGATTTTTACCATACTACTCCTTCCTGTGAAATCTTTTTCTGCACGTTTATTATTCCTGGCATGAATGATACATATGTCTATTCTGAATTTGTTCTCTTTTCATTTCCATTTATGTTCTCCTGGTCCTGTCTTCTTGTGCCACACTGAAAATAGCAGTTCATATTGGTATTATCTGTGCATTTAAAAATTTAAACACTCGACTGAATCTACTCCAGTGATTTTTTTTTTTAACTAGATTTCACACTTTCAGGTTTTCTGGTCTGTCCTCAGACTTCATATCTTCAACCTTGTCACATTTTCAAGCACAGCAATATCTTCTGCAATTTACTTAGCTTGACATGGTCTCTGAAGAGTACCCTCAACTCAAGGTCTCACATTCTTATACATATGCTCTAATTATCTAGATATGCTTGTCTTTGAAATCACTTTCTAAAGTTCTATGGAAAAATCATCCTGCATTTTTGAGGTTCTATTCTCTCCAAAATGCATTTAAAACTTCTGGTTTTCTTAGTAACAAAATCAAGACTGCTATTTTTAATTTATGCCTTTAAATATTCCTTTTAAAAGCTTGATTAAAAAGTATGCTGTTACTTAAGATTTATTGTTTCCTTCAATGTAATAACAGCTCATCTGAGGTTATGTTAAAAATGTGGCACTACCTCACTGATGAAGTTTTTGAAAATTATGTTTTCTGTCACTAAAACATACACTGTCATCACTATTATTGAAAGGTTTTTCAGTACAACAAAAACCACACTTAACTAGAAATTTCAAAAAAACAACGCATAATTCCTATCCATTCAGCATTGTCCTATTGTCTCTAAAAATTCTGATATTTAGAATGAAATGTCAATTAAAAATTAGAAAAACCACCTACCAGCCCACTCCTCTACACCTGTAAAAATAAAACAGTTACAAAACTTGGAACTTCAGCCATTTTCATTATTAGACTGCTTCCCAACAATATGGAATTATTTAAAACAGACAAAACAACACACAAACAGCCAAAAATAAAAACAAAACATAGTGTTAGAGGACACTGTCAAAAATGAAGCATGGTTATCCATAAGGGATTAGGGTACAATTTTTCATATATGTTTACACTTTTGGATTTCTGATCCTTTTGCTATGGCATTTTAAAAAGCAGAATAGAAATGTGATGACTTTGTCATTTATTTTATTTATTTGATCACATATTACTCAACACGCTTTCAAGCCCGTAAAATACAATCAAAGCTATCATCTTCCCAAAAGCCTCTGGAGAGCGAGGTAAGGCACAATCCACCCAAGCTTCTCCGTAAAGCAGCCACAAGGTGTTGCCTCTGCCTCGTCTTCTGGGAGAGAACTGCTCACTTCCTTGCTTATATGCCCCGTGCCTGACCAGTGGAAAAATACCTTTTCCAAGGCATCCCTCTGTAGTTCTGAGTGATTTGATCTTTCTTTGTGACCTGGGCCATGCCATCCCCATATAAGAAGCAGCAAATTGAAGCCAGGTGCATATTGGAATGAAACTCTCATTTTAAGAAGAAATTCAGATCTATTTAGCTTGACCTTGGAACTTGAATTAAATCTTTAGACACTCAACTTTCTCCAGGGAAGTGTGAGGTTTATAAGAATGTGAGTGTATTAAAGCTAGTCTGGCTCTGATCTACGTACCAAGTTGGTTAATTTTTCATTTAAAGGACAAAGGGTTTCACTGGAACTAATTTAACTGACTTAATTTGTGATATTCACATACCAGTTTATATTCTAAACCAGGAGAGGTTTTTTAAAACCATTAACATGTCATTAAAAAAACATAATATGTTCACTGATTGATGTTTTGAAGGCAGCCACAGTTGCCTATGGCTGGGGACTTCTGACATGGTTCATTTTTTACCTTTGGTACTAACCAATTGTGTGACCCTATATATGGCGCTCCATCTTTCTCTGATTCACTCTCTGACTAATAAACTGGGGTTGTAATAATTCCCTTTTCTATCTTCCTCAAAGGAGTATACTGAGAATTAACAAGTTAAAGGTCAAAAATACAACAAAATGATCAGTGAAAAAGCAACATATTAGGACCTTTATGTTATGGAAACATATTTGAAATGTATTTTTTTAATCAGAAAAGATTACTGCTCTGAGATTTACCATGTGAGTAAATAGAATAAATTGGCTTGATTTGTCTTTTATCTGTTAGTGTATGTGGATTTGTAGGATTCCATAATTAACAAAACTTTAAAAAAAGAAAAAATCAAGTGCACACATAGATAGCACATCCACAATATTCCGAAATAATTTTTTTCAATATTTTTAACTGTTCAAAACTTAACCAGTGCCAGAAACTTCTCTTGATTAACCCTGCTTCATTCCATCTGTCTTGTACTTTGTTGCTTGAATAGCAATATTTACATTAATTTCATTCTGTAAGAATTTTTTATGAGTTGTAAAGCCATTTCCTATCATTGTTCTTTCCTCCTATCAGTTTATATATGATAGACTGTGTATCTCTATGTCAGAGACTGCATATCTGTTTACTTTATCTTCCCTCAGTGCACCCATGACCAGACCACAGTAACAGTCAAGAAAGGATGTTTGTTAAATTACATACAAGTATTTGATATGTGGGTCCTATCTCATCTTATTTTTTTACCTATCTTTATAAAATATTGTGGATTGCACTATGATAAAAACCAAATGGCTACTTGTCTTATGAATACTTACAAGTTCACAAGTGTGATTTTGTTACACTTAAGATAAAGGGCATAAATTTTTATACAATCTTATTTGTAATTGTGTTGCTGATAAAACACAAAAAGACATAAAACACAAAAAATGATAATTATGTCACCCATTGAAGATTATAATATTTTCAATATGAATCTTGTTGCCTTGAAAACAAAGAAATATGTGGATATTGAAAAGAAAGGAGCTTCCAAGAGAGTGGAATGAGGCATAGGGAAGAAAGTGATAGAAGTACAATAATACTTTAATTTTCAAGGGATGAATTCAGCACCATCTATTCATACATAAGGTAAATGATTAGTTTTTTTAAGTATCTATAAAACAAGCTCTCAACATATTCTTTTTTGTTTTATCTTTTTATTTTCCATTTTAAATGTATTGCTTCATTATAAAGATCTGCATAGAAAAAAATTTTCTAGGTCTAAATAATAAGAGGAATACCTAACATTATTTATTTTGCCACTAAAAACGTTGGAGAATTTTCCTAGAATGAGTTATTCAATAAAACAAAAAGAAAGAAGCTCTCAGGCTGGAGCACTACTTTCACCCTTCTCTATCCAATTTACTTTACAAGTCCATTTTCTCTTAAATAGTCTCCATGTCTGTAGCTCTCAGCATGAGCTTGCTGTATGGAGTTTAAAATATATTTTGGTGCCATAACCATCATGAGTAACAACACTGATAAGATGGAGAGAAAATGTATCTGAGTATTATTCCAAAAAAATAGACAAGGGTCATTCTCCAATTCTAACTTATGTTTTTTAAATTCGTTCAATGCGTAAAGTTTTGAAACATATTTGCATAAAATTGGGCAAGCATTCTCTTACTTTCCTCCATACATGTGGTTATATCAAAATTCTTGTTTCTAATGTTTATTTTGTCTGTTTCAATCACTCCTATTTTTTCCTTTGACTAGCCGTTGACTTATCAATTTTATTTGTTTTTTCTTTTTTCAAAGGGCAAGCTTTTTTGTATCTATTCTGCAATTTCAACCTTTTCTATCAATTTATCTTTTCCTTTTATCTCAATTAATTATTTCCCTCTTTTTTAGTCAACTTTCTCTAATTCCTAAATATTAATGCTCCAGCTTTTCTTCTGAGCATAGCTTTAGTCATGTCCTACAGGTTCTGCTATACAGTATATTTATACAATTTTATTTTCTGTCCGGTCTCCAATTTAGTATGTAGTTTCTTTTTTTCCTTTTTAAAATTTTCTTTTCTTGTATTTTTAAAAAGACTTTAAAATTTTCCAAGTTGGAATTTTTTACTATGACTTTATTATTAATTTCTAGTTATTAATTTTAGTATTAATTTTATTATTAATGAAATACTAGTTCTAGTATTAATGTTATTTTTAATTTACTTTTATTATATTTTAATCATAGAATGTAGTCAATAGTAGTTGTACATTTTTAATTGTAGTTTTTCTCTATGATCTAATATTTAAGTAATATTTGTATATATTCAATGGGCACAAAATTAAGTAATTTTAAATATAGAATTACCCCCTCACTAATCAATTTATGTAGATCCTGATAGTCATGCTTATTTTTTATCTACGTGACTCACTAGGGGGCCAAACTGTGTTTTTATAATTCCTTATGATTCTGACAATTTTTCTTTATACATTTTGGTGCTATATCATTAGGCACAATTTATTACAGTTGTATTTTTATTATGACTCATATGACTTATCATTCCAAAGTTGGTTTTTTATAATGCATTTTTCATATTCAACCATTTTAGAAGCTGAGGTCCTGGCTTTCTCTCTTCTCTTCTTTTTCCTCCTCTCCTACTGCTTTGGCATTTTTTCCATTCCTTTTACTTTCCACCTACCTGAGATATTCTGTTTATTTGGTATATTATACACTGCATAAAATTGAATTACATTATGCCATCCAACAAAACTGTCTTTTTATAGATAAATGCATTGCATTTATAGTTTACTATAACAGATGTTCTGTCTTAAGTTTATTATTTTATGTAATGATTTTTGTTGTTATTATTGTTAAACCTCCCTCTGCCCTCTCCCCCCCAACTTTTTAAGTATATACAGAAGGTTTTATTTTTGGACTGATTTTAACACAGTGACGAGTATAAATAAAAAAACTTGCTCAATATCTTTTTTGTTGAATGAAGAACAAAAATGAATAGAACACTATTCACTGATTTAACAACCTTCAAGTATATATGCTCACTGTCAATAACATTTCATCTTTCTCCAGCAACCTTACAAAAAAGAAAATGAGTACCCTTACATTTTCTTCTATCTCCCCTTTCTGACTATCTTCTATTTTTGCTTAGATATATTATTTTTAAAATGACAAAGTTTCATTTGGCTCTATACCTATAATTTCTAAAAGTTATTTTACACCACAGCTTTCTTAGTCACAGGTTCTTGATTTTAATTCATGGGTAAATATTTTTATTAAATAACTATTTTCAAAAAGGCCTTGAAATTTCTTATTTTGGAAGTTCTTGCAGGTTTTGAACATCTTTCTGTTACTTTCAGGCATATACCACAATTTTACTGGTCATAACATTTTTGGATCAACTTTTTAAGTTGTTCTTTTAATATGCTCTGACTATTCATTCATTGTTTTTAGAAATTTAATGTGCCTGTGGACAATTTTGGCCATTGCTTCTATAAATTATTTAATATTTCTGGTTATTTTCCCACAGGATTAAACTTTTTGCTTTTGCAGTTAAATTCATCTATTGAAATCCATCTGATTGTTTTAAATATGTGATTTTTCTCCAAGAAATCTCACGTGACAATCAGATTTGTCACTTCCTATTTTTTTTAAGAAAGTTTTCTTCTTTTACAACTTTGTTATTTCTGTTCCACATGCTTGGCTTTTTTTTTTTTTTAGAAATATGAATATCTATGCATAGGATATCCTTAATCTTTCTCTAATATCTACAATGTTCCCTTTAAGTCTTTTTTTCTCTTGGTTCTTTACATCCTTTCTTACATAATTTTTAAAGCGTGAACTACATGACACTTTGCAGCAGTATCTATTATGTTTCTTTAGGCTTCATTTTGCTGTTTTAATTTATGAAATGGTCTTATTTCTTTTCTCTTTAATTTATGACATGGTCTTATTTCTTTTCTCAGTTTCTTTTCTGAGCTCTGTTAGCTTACGCATTACATTATTCTAGAGTGTTATCATTGTTCCTTTTTGCTCAGTAATTTTTTTCTCCTTAAATTTATGAGAAATTTATTATTTGCTGGAGATTTTCTTTTTTTGTACTTTTTTTTATCTGCACTAGTTTTGTTATATTCCTGTCCTTATTTTGATGGTATGTATACAGACAGAGTCTCCTATGAAGTTCTTTTTGAGTGTTATTCCTGTTTAAAAGGGGCAGCTCTATCCAAGCCTAAAATTTCTTCAAGAATAATGTGTGAGGAATGGGGAAAATGGAGTGAGTTGACAAGCAGCTGTGCATGTGTGTGTGTGTGTGTGTGTGTGTGTGTGTGTGTGTGTGAGTAACTTATGGCTTATTTAACTGTTTGCCTTTAAGCCCTTTCTAAAACACCCAGTTTTAAGAGAAAATAAAGAAGTGATGTATTTATCGTTTATCTTACAAAACTTTATACCTGTATTATTCATAAATATGTTAATACAATTTGAGTCAACTAACATGTTTTAGATACTTATATGCTTTTCATGTTGTTAGGTACAAAATCCTGTAGAGTCTATTTCATGTTTAAGAGTATCCATATTTTGTGACTTAATGGAAAATAACACTGACCATCACCCATGAGACCTGAGATTCAGATGTAGCTTTGTCTAAACTAAAATTATTTTTTTTTTAAGTTTGAGAAAATTAATTAAATTCTCTATGCCTCTGGTTCCTGAGAAATTTAGGTAAGACAATCACTAATTCTTTACAAATTGAAGTCTCTTGATACTAGAGATACAGAAAGCTACTTAAATCTTTGGAAAGATTTTATCCAATCTATTATAATAATCATCAACAAAATCAATGAAAAATATGAAACTTTTACTTACACATTTAAACAATTCTGTACTCAGAAAATATGTGGTTATGTTTTCCTCACTTATTTATGGCCATGTTTACATGTCTTGGAAATGCCACATCACAGAGGATATCAGTAAAGAAAGCTTTGTTGAAGTTTGGACTTATCTGTATTCTCTACAGGGATTTATCTTTTTGCCTTCTCCCCTGGGGGGAGAATCAAAGTAAGTCAACAATTGTATTTTTTAAATTATAACCAGTGATCCTTCTTTGCTCAAATGAATATTGACATCAAAATTCAGGGAAAAATTACATATTGCTGTTGAAAAGTAGACCATGAATTGGAATTATTTGCCTTAAACTGTAATTGCCTTTGTGTTTTCATTTTGAAATATCTTACAGTGTCTTACATAAGATTGATTATATATATATATATATATATATATATATATATATTAAACCACAAAAAAAGACAACTAATAAAAGACTAACGTTTTACTTACACTGAAAGCTATCAGAGAAAGAAATTACAAAAGAAAAGCCCATAATTTGATGGGAAAGAAAGATAAGAAAAAACAAAGAGATTCTGATGGGTCACCTTCTCATACACAAGCATTTAGTCTACAGTAATCTTTCAAGACTGTCAGATATGATTGAAAGATAATGCAAGATTTTTTCTTGCCACAATTTATAGCATGTATCCATTAGGAATAATTATGGTTGCATGATTTTGCTAGCTGTTATCTCTACAAGTGTTACTAATGGTTTTATCAATTACTCCCTGTCCAATAACTGCATGGTTGTAACCTAATTTAAAGACACTCTATCACCAGGCTGATTTGTGTAGTAGTAAATGACAGCATTTGAGACACCAGCCAAATGACTCACTTCAGTGACTTAGTTAGTCTCTAATAATTAACAATTAGTAGGTACCTAGAGAAAGCTCAAGAGACTAGAGCTCCCATGTTTCTTTTTCTTATCTAAATACAAGAAGTTCGAGAGACTTCAGTGATTGATATTAATAAAATTGAAGGCCTCTATGGGTTTGGAGAACATGTGTATATAAAAGTTGTTAATAATTCCTATTTAAAATGAAAAAAATAGAGGTGATACATGTTCATAAGGCTATGTCTTACTGCACTGGAATTGGTAATAAGACCCACAAGTAGAAAAATTACTCTCTAAGTATATTTTCCAGGCATGTTAGTGCTTCAGTTCAGAAGTAAAGTCAATGTGCTAAAAGGGGAATAGTGTTGGCAAATTTGTGCTATTTCTTGAACTTTAAAGGGAAAATGCTAGATGTGCAAAAAAAAAGCACTTCATTACAGATCATTAGTGGGAACTTTATATACAGCTGAAGGCTGAGAAAGGTATTGCCTGCTTAGAACTAGCTGGGAAGAATTTTGAAATCCACCCCCCACCTTTTTTTAATGAATGTAAAAGATGATTTTTTTCCCTTTAAAGATCTTATCTCTAAGGGTTCTTTAAAAGAAATCGGCCCATTTTGAAAGTCTAAATAAGAGTCTGAATTCCAAGCCTTAAGTGACCTACATTTTCTGAAAGTAGTTTGGTTTCTCAGGGTGAAAGATAGCAAATATGAAATATGAAAGCGAGGAGCGAGGCTCTTGTCCTGTGCTGCCCTTCTACAGACTTCATTAGTATATTTGGATCTACCTTGATGAGACCAAGTTGCTTTGGGAGAATTCATCAATCAAGGTGATTGTGTCAGACCTTAGTACCTTCCTCCCTTTGGGTAAACCATGAACCCAAGAAGACAATTTACAAGTAGAGGGATCTGGTAGGATGATGAAGAGCTTCATTCAACACTATCAAGACATCCCCAGTGGTAACGGAAGACCCCAATCTGTAGAGAAACATGAGTACTATGCTTCATTCTGTACCTATGAAGAACAGGTGAGCTGAGCCAACTACAAAGACATATGTATCACAGCCTTGAACTTTTAGGAATGTTGTGGAAAAGTAGTGTTTTAAAACATCTTTACACTGACAAGCAAGCCTATTCTGATCATTGCCACAGTCACAGCTAGTTTATGTTCCTTGCTAATTCCTGATGGACCTTTGTCACCCCAATTCCTTTGGCTTGTTCCACAAATGTGTTAAAGAAATCAAATCTGTGAATGAGCTGAAAACCTAGTTCCCCAGCCACTCCTTGCTATAGAGTATCATTTCTTGCACACATATTTGTCACCATTCTGTACTAATCACAAAAGAAATCAGTGGAGAGGAGGAAAATAAATCACTGAGGATCTGATCTTCTCAACGAGATCACAAGGGCCAATTTACAGAGATAGGTTTCTCTAATTTTCCCTTGTGGTGATGAGGTTATGAAATAGTCATAATAGAACTGCCCTCTCTGGAAACTGCTAAAAAAAAAAACTTCAGCCATAATAGAAGGGCAAGGACCCGCGGTGTTTCTTACAATGGAATTGAAGCCCCACCCCTCCTGACCCAGTCTTATTTGCATATTCTTTTGAAAACCACACATTGAGTATCCATAGCCCCAGCTGATGTCATCGGGCACAGCATGCAGCCACTAGAAGTGGGACAATTATAATTTTTGTAGCTGATTAATCATCATGAAAAAGTAACAGTCAATTGACTCAATCATACATCCATGGTGATTAATCACACTTCACTTGTGTGTGTGTGTGTTTTTTTTTCCCCAAGTATTTTACTGACAGTGCAGATGTTGGTTGATTTTTCTCCCTTAGCCTTTCACTTGGTCACAGATGTTAAGTAATCACCTTGTCCTGATACTTGACTTATCCATAATCTGCGGTATTACAAGCCCTTAAAAGAAAATGTGCTCTTTTCTTAGAAATCAAATGGTAACATAGTTATTACCTTAAAAAAATCAGGTTAATCAATATATGAAATAGCCATAATTGTACTCTGTAATCACAGATGTTTCTTTTAATAATCATGCTACTCCCCCATTTGTTCCCAATGGCATGATTACTGATAAAACAATGGGAAAGAGGAATGTTTGTCTTTCCTCCTGCAAGTGTTAATAGCTCAATTCCATTTAGATTTAATACAAAACTAGAAGATCTAATCCAAATTCATAAAGGACCTCACCTGGTTGCATTTCATTTCTGGGGCAGATATAATTTACTCCAGAAAAAAGAACAAACATCATACAATGCTCTCAAATTGAGCACAACACTATTTGAAGTGTCTCAGTTACTAGCCCATAAGACATGCTGAAATTATTCCACTAGTGCCATATTTATAAAATTGTCACATATGAATTGTTGATATTTAAGAAGCAATTACAAACGCACCAGTCTGTTGGTAAAAGAGCAATATTCAGGGAATATTCTAAATGATTATGACTCAATTAAATCACTTTTAGGGACAAGTGATGACCTAGTTTGTATTCACGGCAACAGAAATGCTTCACTTCAGGCTTCTTTTGTAGTAGTGGGATTAGTGGGTGAGGTGTGTCGAAGACATGCTGTAGTCAAGCTGTAGCAGACGGACTTGCTATCTAATTTCGCAAATAAAAATGCCTGGTACTGAGGAAGAAGCAACGTAGCCATCACAAAGTGACGCCCCACGCCACTCCCCACACTAGCCTCCATGAATTCAGACTCCCCAGTCTTAGAAGAAGGTGTCATCTCCCAATATTCACCTTCAGATAATCTTTGAGATCATTTCCGGTGTAAAAAAATTGCTTTCATGCCAAGATAACACAGCATTAAGTTCTGTCCTGGGTGACTGTCTTGATACTGTTAATAAAGAGTCTTGGGTTGGATATAATTGTTAATAAACTAATTCTAAAAATCCACTCAAATGTCACTTATAATCAGGATTTTCTGCTTGGTTAGGACCCCTGGGGAAACGTTTGAAGCTGTGAATCTTGTAAGCGATGGCAAGAATGAACATAAGAAGGTAGAGGGCCACCATTGCTTAGTTGTTTAAAATGATCACATGTGATGAAGCTCAGAAATACGTGCAGATGTGAGAACCACAGAAGACATAAAGGATAGAGAGAAGAACTAGTATGAAACTCTCCAACTAAAACCAGTCTTTGGATGTGCCAGAGGGAGAGGTGAAAAGATGTTATGACTTGTAATTTATAGCAGGAACATCAAGGCACAAAAGATAATATAAAAGCATTTCAGTGAGGAGATACCCATGACATGAAACTATTTAAAACAATTAATCAAAAAAGCCTAATTATTCAATTAGATGGATAAATGAATCTTCTTAAAGTGGATATGCAAAAAAGAGAGTGATGATGAAATCTTTTAAAGGGAAATGAGTGTAACAAATCAGCTAAATATGATCTCTAAAAAAATTGTGAATAATAAGTCAGTGATTATGTTTTAATTGGGCTTTAGCTTTATTATAATTGAGGACACTCATTATCTTGTTTTATTGTATTTATGATTTTAATATTCATACCATTTGGTACTTCATCTTTGTATACTTTCTGCCAGTGCTTGTTGCACTTCCTGGCTGATTAGTGCCTGGGTCAGTGTGAAGTGAATACAGATGTCTCAATAATGATCGGCAGGAGCGTTGGGCTGATTTTCAGTGTTTGAAGGTCTTCTATAAAGTCGTCCTTTGTGCAATTGTGAGGGTTATTTTTTTCCCTTTTCTTTTTTTTTTTTTTCTCTCTCAACATGAGCAGCTCTGTTGGTAAGAGTCCTCTAACAGGAAACTGTTTTTCACTCTGAAGGGGATCAAGGGACTTTGTTTTGGGGTATGATAAGTGTTTCTAAATGAGGACTTTATACATGCACATTTATCCTGTCTTGGGAAAAATAAACTATGTTTTATGCAAGCAGGAACATCTAACTGAAAACTCAAGCTCTTTATCTGAGGGTAAAACTGAGGGCAAAACAGGCTCTCAGGCTTGTAACTTCCAGACGATCGTATAAACCACTCTTTGTTCACAGAGGAGGCCAGTTGAGCCAAAGCTTATTTCCAAGTTTTTGTCAATCACTTTGCCCTGTAAAAGGTGCACACATGGCTGATTGCTTACACACTCAATATCAGCCAAAAGGTACAGTCAGAATGGGTCGGCAACTGTTCAGCTGCCTTATATGTACAGAGAGCTTTAAATGGGCCTTTGAGAAGCAGAGGGTAACCATTTCATGCTTGTGTGTGGGATTCTTGTGAACTCAAGTGACATATGTGAGTATTTAATCCATTTTTTAAAATCTTTCGAATGAGTCGGTAGCAAGAATTATATTTAGGATTTTATTTAGGCCCATAGCTTTGCTGCTGGTTATACTGACATTAGGGGGTAAAAAAAGAGATGTACTTTATTTTGCCCCATTGCCCAATAAATGCAATATTTTCCAGACAATCCTCCTCTTAGAAAATTACCTTAATTAATAAAATAAATAACGAGTGATTGAGTATATAAATTTGAAGTAAAACACCCACACATCTGACACCCTCTGTGATTCTGAGTGCTCTAGTCTGCCTTATCATTTCTCTAAATGCAGCAATAAAGATTATTATCTGATAACTTGAACATAACTCTTTATTGACACATATACTTTTATGATTATAGTTTAAAACAGAAAATTTGACTTTTAATATTAGATTACAGTGTGTGTTTTCTAAGACTCGCTTTCTACATAGTAGATTTTAGGCAAGTACTCATATTTTAATTAGGCTTTCTCAACTTCAGCTTTATTGACCTTTGGAGCCAGACATTTCTTTGTTGGGAGAGGCTGTGTGCTGTGTACTATTGGATGTTCAGCAGCATCCCTGGATCCACCCACTAGATGCCAGTAGCACCCCCGTCCCCTCAGTTGTGACAATCAAAAATGTCACATTGCCAAATGTCCCTGGGGGGGCAGTTGAGAGCTATTGTTTTAAAGCCTTAGCTGACAGTAAAACATTCTTAAAACAAAGATAGTCCACAATAATAAAGAAATGGACAATTACAAAAGCAGGCCATTGATCATATATGCTGAAATTAGGAACTGTTGGACAATTTTCAGCTCAGTTTGCTTATAATAATGAGTATTATCATCCATGATATTTTTAAATTTTCCCAAAGATGAAAAGAAATATTAAAAGAAGCTATGATGTTTTAACTTGAAATATATATATAAATTTACTGGAATAATAATGATAACAATGATAAGAACAACAACAATAAAAGTAGCATCCGTCTATGAAACAGTGCCAAACAACCTCACATCCATGTTATCACTGAGGTCATTTTACCATGAACAGCTTCTTGGGGTAACAAGCCCAGGTCACCCTGCTTAATCAATGTGTATTCCCTGCTCCAGTGCTGGTTTGGTGACTAGAGACTGTGTAACAAAGGGGCTAGCACCATCTTTCAAGGATGTCTGTATAAGGGTTCTTGGATTAACACCATGTGTTTAACTGAGTATGATGACTTCAGTGTTACCATTTTGAAGGTGCAGAGATCAAATTATTTAACCTGTGATTCTGAAAGCAAAGAAGGATTATTAAAGACGAATAAGGACTCCTTGTATGTGATTTAACAGTTCATATACACATGTATATCACTAATTGCAGGAGGTCCAGCACAGATAGGATTTCCACTTTATCTATGTTGGATCAAAGTTTTCCATTGGGGGAGAGAGCCAATGGAATATCCAGTGCTGGCCTTATATGGTGTCCTCTATCCTTTGCATATTCTCCACAGAACTTATAGCTCCTTCAGCTACCATTATTTTACTTATTCTGGTTTTAAAAAGATTAAAAGCAACACATTTTTCTCCTTAACTTCTTTTTAGCTGCCAGTGAGATTCATTATTCATCTAGCTGAGTGTTCTTAAAATTCTTTAGCTTTCTATATGTTGCATGTTTCCCTCCTACCCTGTCTTCCTATGTCTTATAATTGCTGAATTCAGGTCACCAGTACCCATTTCTCATTCTGTTTACTTCTCAAGACTTGACTTCCCTTGGAGCCTTTGCTTCTAAAGATAAGTTCCTTGTCCTTTAAGAGTTTGAGTCACGTGATGTAAAAGTAAGTAAACTCCAGGCATCTCACATGAAATTTTTCACCCTGATGGTTCCTAGACAGCTATTGCCCATTCTGTTGTGAGTCGCTGTTGGTTACATGTAAGTTTTCTCCTTGTGATCTTCTCCCTTGACCATGAGTATGAGATCTCTCTATGTACTGTGCCCCACGGTTTTCGTTGGGAATGAAAAACTTCTGAATGGAGTGACTTGAGGAATGTTAACACCCAAGAGGCAAAGGAAATGAGTCCAAGATTTTGCACAGAAAAGAAACCATTGACAAAATAAACCAGCTAAATGGGAGATTTTTGCTGACAATGCCTCCAATAAGGGGCTAATATCCAAAATATACAAGGAACTCATACAACTCAACAACAAAAAAACAAACCAATTGAAAAATGAGCAGACGACCTGAAGAGACATTTCTCCAAAGAGGACATACAAATGGCAAATGGACATATGAAAAAATGCTCAACATCACTAATCATCAGAGAAATGCAAATAAAAACCACAATGAGATATCACCTCACCCCAGTCAGAATGACCATCATCAACAAGACAAATAGTAACAAGTGTTGGAGAGGCTGTGGAGAAAAAGGAACCCTCATACACTGTTGGTGGGAATGCAGACTGGTACAGCCATTATGGAAGGCAGTGGAGGTTCCCCAAAAAATTACGAATAGAATTACCATATGACCCAGCAATTCCTCTCCTGGGTATCTACCCAAAAAATCTGAAAACATTTATCCATAAAGACAAGTATCC
This sequence comes from Rhinolophus hipposideros, assembly GCF_964194185.1. NCBI lineage: Eukaryota > Metazoa > Chordata > Mammalia > Chiroptera > Rhinolophidae > Rhinolophus > Rhinolophus hipposideros. Next base: position 55,424,372 of record NC_138049.1, on the reverse strand, counting down.
TCCAATATTCATTGCAGCTTTGTTTACGGTGGCCAAGACATGGAAACAACCAAAATGTCCTTCGATAGATGAATGGATAAAGAAGTTGTGTGTATACATATACAATGGAATACTATTCAGTGGTAAGAAAAGATGATATAGGAACATTTGTGACAACATGGATGGATCTTGAGAGTATAATGCTAAGCAAAATAAGTCAGACAAAAAAAGCAGAGAACCATATGATTTCACTGATATGTGGTATATAAACCAAAAATAACAAAAGAGCAAGACAAACAAATGAGAAACAAAAACTCATAGACACAGACAATAGTTTAGTGGTTACCAGAGGATAACAGAGGTGGGGGGGTGGGAGATCTGAGTAAAGGGGATCAAACATATGGTGATGGAAGAAGAACTGACAATGGGATTTATAGATGATGTAATACAGAATTGTTCACCTGAAATCTATGTAATTTTACTAATTGTCACCCCAATAAATTAAAAAAAAAAGAAAAGATAAAATAGTACCATTTGCAACAACATGGCTGAATCTTGATATTACAATGCTAAGCAAAATAAGTCAGACAGATAAAGTAGAAACCATATGATTTCACTAATATGTGGTATATAAAACGGAAAACAAAACAACAAGACAAACAAATGAAGAAACAAAACTCATAGACTCAGACAATAGTTTAGTGGTTACCAGAGGATAAGGGGGGAAGAGCGTGGTAGATGAGGTAAAGGCGATCCAATATATTGTGATGGAAAGATAATTAATTCTGGGTGGTGAACACACAATGGGATTTATAGATGATGTATTACAGAATTGTACAACTGAAATCTATGTAACTTTACTAATAATTGTCACCCCAATAAATTTAATTTAAAAAAAAGATTCAGAAGCTGCAAATTGCCTTTACACATGTATAATCTCTTTTAAGTGTTTAAGACTTTTAACTACTGCTATCATATTGAGTGTTACTTTAGTAGAAAATACTTTTTCCTGTTCAAACATATTATTGCAAGTGTGTATATTAATTACTTAAATCTAAGGCTAATATACATTTCCATATACATGAAAGGTGGAGAAATCTATTCTTAAATTTTCATGAAGATGTTTTTGACATTCCATTCAGAAGCCCGTTTCATAATTATATGCCAATCATTTTGACAAAGAATTTTATTATTTTCCCTTATGAGATAATGTATATCAACATGTAAATTCAGATGATACACTTCAAAAGTGCAAAAATAAAACTAGTATTTTAAGTGGTTTGCTATTCTTTTCTGAAATTAAATTCAGAATAAAAAGTAAATAACAAAAAATTACACACACATTAGCAGAATTATAAAAGGAGTTTAAAAAGAAGAAATGTTCACAAAGTCAACCATCACATTAAAAAAATTTTTTTTGCTGGGTTAGCTGAAAGACCATGAAAAAAATCCACCTGCCATTCAGTTTAATTTCTTGTGTTTAGAGCTCTACAGCATTCTGTGTAAAACTAATCAATAAAAAGGATTTATGAGACCTTGAAATAGAACAGTCGAAAGGAGGAAATTATAGTCAGTTTTAGTTATTAAAGATTTTTGCCACTAAATTTAGTATAAGGGAAACATTATACATCTTTTTTAGATGAAACAGGACATTTATCAAATGCATAGATTGGGGAGACGATTGTGCTTAGACCCACTGTAATGTGTCTTTATTTGTTGCTCACCATTTATTGTTGGCTGTAGTGAGGTAGGCCTACACAGAAGGGAAACACGATTGGGAAAACAATGTTTAAAAAAAAACAACAGTAGATACAGTGAGCCATGACCTAAACAAAAGAGAAAAGAAATATTTGTGAATTCAGATCAGGTTCATATTAAAATCTTTTTTTAATGGACTATTTTTAAAAGAATAAGGACAATGAAAGATGGAAACGAAGAGAGGAAGTAAGGAGGAAGAACCCAAACTCATTATCTCCTCAAATGGCTGCTGACTATTATGGAATCAAAATTTAGCTCTGATCATACTCAGAGACAAAAGTCATTACTGATTTTCATTTATTTTTGGTATCATAAGATTTGTAGGACTACAGACATTTCTGAAAATAGTTATACATGAACTATGTAACATTGTTGCTTAGTGACAATGAGTTTGGAGAGATTGTCTCAAAGCGCTTGGGTACCATGTACATTGTCTTGAGACTTTTATTTAGATACATTCCTTAGCAGGGCAATTAGAGAAAATTCAAGAATTTAGCCTTTGTTTGATGAAATACAAATGACAGATGGAAAATTGCAATATTTTGAAAAGAAAAAATGCAATGATGCACAGAACATAAGATTGCTATAATAATAATGGTACTTAGCATTTACACTGAGTTCTTCATCTGCAAAGTACTTTACAAACAACCAATTAAGCCTCATAAGACTCCGGAGAGACAGGTAAGTATCATTACTGCCATTCTACAGATGGGGAAAATGAGGCATGGAGGTTAAGTATCTTTGCCTAAGGCTATTGGAAATAAATAGCAACACCTGGATTAAGTTTTCGGCACTCATTCCTACCCGGATAAAAGAGCAGGGGACCAGTATTCTTTCAACCAAAACAGTGAAGCTTTTAGCGCTAAATATATATTTTTTTCCTTTTGAAAAGATTAATATGTCATTCAGTTAACACTGATTTTCTCATAATTTGAAATACTTGCCTTCAGAAAACAATAACCTGTTCCCTGTTCCTTTTTTTTTTCCCTTATTCACTCATCTTGCTGTCTCCGCAATTATCCCCAAAGAATGCTTTTTCTGAATGACTAGGTGATGAGGGCCTTTACAGTCAGTGTCACCTGGTGGCAAAGCATTGAGACTCAGCTTTCATTTTACATTAATGTTGCAAATCATATTTATGGGCTTCACTTCAAAATTATGACGACTTCTCATTTCTGATGGGTAATAATTGTTGGCAGTTTCAAAATCCTATACAATATGAGGAAAAAAATAAGTAGATTTTATTATTTTCTACTTGTTAACTTTCTCCATAATGCTGAATCCCAAAATTATTGTTCAAGCTGTAGAATGTCACTGAAGAAACAATTCTCAGCATGAAAGCAATCACCTAGTAGATTGCTTATTTTTGAAAGTTTTGCTGCTGCTTACTTTTAGAAGCCACCCAGTTTTTACTGAATGTTCTGCAGAGTCAGAAGCACACTGGAAAATAGCACAAATTTTAGTACAAGCTTTCTTTCTTTCTCTTTGGAAGATCAGTGAGATAAATGACCATGTTTTCATATATACATACTTATTAATTCCTAGCCCCTAGGATCTTACGTAACACCAACTGAGGGAAAAGGATTTGAAACAAGAGTGAGCAATGTACTAACAACACTGGGAAGTGAATACACACCATATTCTGCTATGTAATAAATATGTTGAAGAAATATAGAAAGGAACAGAGATTACTTTTGTCTGCTCATGTACTGAAAACAGTACTTATTAAACAGCTTCTGATTCATACATGTGTCCAGGATTTGAAGAATATGATTCTGAAAATTATTCCTGTAAACTTGTTTTTTGAAAGTTCCAAACAGTGAAAATGTTCTAAACTTAGAATGTGACGATGGTTGTACAACTGCAAATACACTAAAACCTGGAGTTGAACACTTTGCACTGTAAATTTTATGCTATGTGAATTAGTATAGCTCAATAAAGGTTAAAAAAACAAAAGAGGTCAGAAAATGCCACTCCTCCCCTTCAAAGCTGATCTGTTGTAGCTTGCAAGAATTATGATCTATCAGTTTAGAACATACTCTTCAGAGAATTTTAAAGGGATTATTTTTTTCTTCTCACTTTGTTTCTGTTGACTCTGCAGAAACCATTTGGGTGCCCAGCTGCTGTCCCTTCTCAACACTTATGTGTATCCCACCCAGTGGGAACACTGTTGAGAAAAACACTGCCATGATACCATCTAAACTGACATGGGTCCTAAACCCACTAAGTGAAACTATCACCCACTCAAAGGAAACTACAGTTTATGAGAAAGACAGATTAATCTCTCTGCCCTCATTATTACACAGAAGATTGGAATCTGTATGTTGTTACAATTTGATTCCCTCGGAGTTCAGGGTTCCACCTTGATTCTTTCTGGTTAGTGTCAAAGCTAGTTTTTCTGGCAGTGTTTTTCTGTGGAAGACTATAGTGGGCAGGGACCAACCATATCGTTAATGATCTGTAAATCCCATAGAAATAATATAATGAATATATTGAATATTGCTAAATAAATCTGTGAAATTTGATAATTAGACGGAGTCACTAGTTTCATCATTTCTATTTTTCCTTTGCTTCTCCATATCTTGTCAATAATCTATGAAAACATCATTGTAATGACTACAGAATATTCTAGAAAGTGAATATACCATGACTTATCCAATCATTTTTTATTAGCATGCAGTTAGTGTGATTCCAATTTTTCACTAATGTTCACAATATCTTCTTAAATAACTTATTTATAAGTTTTGTTCTATGTCTATTATTTCATATGTAACCTAACATTAAAATTTTACTGTATTAAAGTCTGTATGTAAATTATTTTAATCCTTTGTAATGGTTGCCAAAAGTCCTTAGTATGTTTGACCAATTACAGTATCATGTCCAAATATATGAGAGCTTTCCTCTACCTTAATCTTTGGCATTTTTGCATTCCAATTTTTTTCAAGTAAATAATTCATTTAAAGTACTTTTTATAGTGCCTCATAAATTGGAAGGTATTATACATAATTGTATTATTATAAATTTATATATATATATATATGTGTATATATATATATATTTTAGGTACTAGGAAAAATAATGGTATGTGTCTTATGGATGATTCTTAAATTTGTCTTTTTAACATTATTAGTGAATTGAAAAATGTCTTATATTTATTTTTTGTATTTGTTCCATGAATTTTTTAATGTATTTTATTTATTTTTTATTGGGATGTTTCTCTTTTTATCTAGATTTTAACCATTTTTTAAGTGTAGTAATAATAACCTGCTGTTATTTTTGTTTTAAATATTTCAACAGTTGCCTTTTAATTACTTAGGATAGTTTTGATATAAAAGTTTAAAATCATTAATGAAATACATCTATCGTTTAAAACTTCTTATGTCTACCATTTTTATACTTAGAATAGCTTTTCCTAAAGTATATTTTCTGAAATATGAGGCTTTTGACAAGTTGTGTTAAATAAATAAATTTATATGGCCTAATAAGTTTGGAGAAAATGAAGATGTATAAATTTAAATAGTTTATTTCATGGTTTTTGTGCTTTTAGGAAGTTACTGAGCATTTGAAGCTCCAATGAGGAAATAAAGTATAAAGCATTTATACAATATATTTGACCATGAATACCTTTGTTCGTAGAGCCTGCCATAAGGGTCAATATGTCTCAGAACACACTTTAGATGACCCTATATGGAAACTATTTGCCTATCTGAAGATCACTGTTAAGAAGTTAAACCATACTTTCTTTTAGTTTTTAAAAGCTTTATTATTTATTTAACTATTTTTCCAATAAGGTGTTTATTTAATATGTTGTAGGGTGAGCCTCTAACATTTTTTTACCCAATAATCAATTCTCCCAATACTTTAAAAAAAATTGGCTTATGATAAACTCTCTCTTTTGCCATATATAATTCATATATAGTTTGTTGAAGTACCATCTGTTATGTTAATCTTACTAATCATCAACGAAACCACAGATTATTTTAGCATAACAATATATTTACATCTCTTAATGTATTTAAATATGTTATTTATTTTTCCCCATGATGTTCATAGATATTTTGCCTATTTATTTTCCTAAATAAACTTCAGGATTGTTTTATCACGATCTCAAATAACATTTTATTAATTCTGTAATTAATTTGAAAAAAACAATTTGCATGTTTTACAAAATTCAGTGTTACATCATGGAAATACAGTTTGTGTTCATATTGTATTAAAGTCTTTATTTATATTGCCTAAGAAAGTATTTTAATACCCCTCATGTAGATTATGTGCATTTCTTAATAAGGTATTTCTATTATATAAATAGTACCTTTTTTCATTATGTTCTCTAATTGGTTATTGCTGCTATAACGAAAAACTATCAACATTTGCCATTTAATTTGTATTCAATTATTGTAATAAACTTTAATATTAAATCTAAGAGTTTTGCAGATGATTCTCTTGAGTTTTTCATTTAAATAGTCATATTGTCTGCAAACAATAACAAAAACTTGCCTTTTCTTATTTCAGTAGTATGTTTTATTGCCTTGGCAAGGAAGTCTATCTGTGTTTATTAATATGGGTAATAACAAAATTCTCATTTTTAGTTAAATATAATACTGACTCTTTTTAAGGTAATTTAAAATACATATGTATGATCCTTTTATTCCTAATTTTGTAGAAATTATTTTTTTTAATGAGACATGAGTGTGGAATGCTATTAAAGTCATTTTTTTACCAACAAATAAGAGAGAGCAAAAGAAATACTATGTGATTTATTTTTGTATTTATCTGTCTATCCATACACACATATACATATGAAATTATAAATTAAACTATTTATATATAGTTGTATCTGTCATATATACAACACACACAAACACACACACCTATGTCTAATGTTAGTAAAAAGACTAACATTGCTCTGCTAAATTCTCTCTGGTTATGAATTAAAACAACTAAGAGGATGTATCTTAGTACTTAATGCTGATTGCCACACAATTTTCTTATGTGATTTCAGATTTCTATAATTATTTTCTGATTCTCTTTGGGATCAGGATAATTTTCTCTTTACCTCTTTTTTTCTTTCTTTCTTTTTTTTCAATTAGACCTTGTGTTGTATTTCTGTTTATTTTTTCCTCCTTCCTATTCTTAAATCAGAGTGATCCAGAATCAGTGTTTGCCATGTGACAAAGTATCAATTTCCTTTGAAGCTGCTCATGGTCCACCAAATGCTAACTGAATCATCTTTTGTTATCTGCCTATTTAACATCTACGATTAGCAGCCATAAATCAAGGTCTAATAAAAGTTTATCTAGTTCAGCTCTTCTGGCCTAAAATGGAACCATTTTCCAACTTCTTTGCTAGAATCTCTGACACCTTAGACCTGAAGGAGAGAAAAATTCTATATTGTACTGCTTTAGGAGCTTCTGCTTATAGACCATTTATGCTCCCACACCTGTAGGATAATATCTTCTAAGATGTAACTCTCTGTGTTAGTCTGGAACTACCTGCACAGGTGATTTATTAGAATTGTGTTCTATGTATGAATGTTCAAAGATGTATATGGTAGCATTGGCTCTGCGACATAAGGACCAATGGTCAAGAACCAGAGAGAGACCTCTGGAGTTAAGGGTGGCCCCCAACTGGCAGCCAGTAAGGAAATAGGACCTGCAATCACAAGACAGTTGATTCTATCAGCAACTTGAATTACCCTGGAATGAAAGTTTCTCCCAGAGCCTCTAGATAAGAGCTCTGACCTGCCAATACCTTGACTTTGGTCCTGGGAGATCCTCAGCAGAAAATCAGCTCACCCAAGCTGTGCTGGGACTTCTGACCTTCCCAAACTAGAAGACACTAAATTTGTGCTAAGAAAGCCTCTAAGTTTGTGGTGTCAGGCCCATATTTTTTGGAAGTTTTCCTTATATCCTACTGCTCCCCTTCTTAAAATAGGCATCACCTCCAATAAATCTCTTGCAATTAAAAAAAAACCTTGACGGAAGTATGGGGGGTGGGGGTGATGAGAATGCCTTGGGACCTTAAGAAGCAAGACTTTCACATTATAAGGATGACTGCTCAGTGTTCTGTTAGATACTGACCTGGAGTCTCTACAATGTTGTGCCTGCAGGGAGGAAGAAATGAGGTGTCTTCCTATTTTTTTTTTCAAGAAACAGGACTCCTTAATTGTAGGGAAGAAGTTGGAGACCATTAATTATTTTTCTCATACTTTTTCATTCCTCTGCTAGTCAGTGGAAATGACTCTCCCAACCATGACTCAAGCACTATACTCTTCTAATCTTAATTTTCCAGGTTTCTGTGAATTTACATCTTTTTTTCTGTTTTCATAGAAATTTATTGGGGAATTTGGAGACACTCAATGAAGAACTACTTTGTGGTGCTCGTTGAGTAGAAATCTGTGAAAACGTTTTTTCAAGTGAGGATAAAGCTCACAAAAATAAGTCAGAAGTAGTTGAGCCTATATTGTTCTAGAACATTTTAATCCTTTTTATAAAAGAAAAAATAAAAATGAAACAAAATCCTTTAATCAGATACTTGGAAACTTCTACCTTAATTCATGTAATTATCACATGATGAAATACTTCAGAAAAATACTATGAAGCTATTAGACCACATACATTTCTCAAAATAACTATTTAAGACAATAAAAAAGATAAATATAACGTACCATTAAGTAGTATTCAAAATTTTTATTATCTAGGTACACGATATTTTTTTGTTCCACAAAAAAAGGCTTATAAAGATGTTGGCATAAAAATCTATTTATCTGACACTTTTTGAAAGAATCCCCAAGAGATTTTGTAAATTGCCAATCTATCACTACACACTTGTATTACTATTGGTTCTTCAAAGAAACAGAATCAATAGAAGATGAGAAAGAAAGAAAGAAAGAAAGAGAGAGAGAGAGAGAGAGAGAGAGAGAGAGAGAGAGAGAGAGAGAGAGAGAAGAAAGAAAGAAAGAAAGAAAGAAAGAAAGAAAGAAAGAAAGAAAGAAAGAAAGAAAGAAAGAAAGAAAGAAAGAAAGGAAAGGGAAAGGGAAAGGGAAAGGGAAAGGGAAAGGGAAAGGAAAGGGAAAGGGAAAGGAAAGGGAAAGGAAAGGAAAGGAAAGGAAAGGAAGGAAGGAAGGAAGGAAGGAAGGAAGAAAGGAAGAAAGGAAGAAAGGAAGGAAAGAAAGAAAGAAAGGAAGGAAGAAAGAAAGAAAAGTAGACAGATAGATAGATAGACAGATAGATAGACAGACATAGACACACTGTAGGAAACTGACTCATATGATTATGGAATCTGAGAAGTCCAATATCTGCAGTTGGTTGGCTGGAGGCCCAGGTATAGTTTCTGTCTGAATCCAAAGCCTGAGAACGAGAGCCAGTGGCAAAAGTTCTGGTCTGAGTTTGACTGCAAAGGCAGCAAAAGACTGATGTACCAGTTCAAAGACAGTGAGGCAAAGAGAAAGAATTATTTATTACTCAGTCTTTTATTCCAATTAGGCCTTCAACAGAGTGGAAGAGGACCACCCACTTTGTGGAGAGCAATGTGTTTTACTCAGTCTCATCGAGAAACGCTCTTGCAGACATGCCCAGAATAATGTTTAACCAAATATTTGAGCACCTCATGGCCCAGTCCAGTTGACACATAAAAGTGACCATTACAACACATCATTTTCAGTGCTGTAACTTAGATTAGTATAATAACTGAAGATAGTACATTAAAAGTCACTTGACAAATTTAAAATAATTTGATCCTATACCTTCTAATGCCATGGTTTTATTTAACAGGATGTCATTTATTTGTTATAAACAAAGTATACGGAGTAAAATGTAATTTGGTTTCTTTCAAAGTTCATGGCTATTGTGAATTTCTTTCTATGAGGCAATTTCCTTAAAAGTTCACTGGAACTCTACTCTTCTTCATTGAGTCTTAATGGGAAAATTCAACACATGCCTGACCTGACATCTCCCAAACCTTCCATACAACTTTTTCATGATTTGGGAATAACTAGTATAAAGCATTACCTCAGGAAAAAACCTTTTTATCTATCTCGCCATATTTAAAATTTATAAATTAATGACATGGTATCAAAATGTTCTGAAAGGCTTCCTGGAAAATGTACCACAGGAGAGCCTTAACACAGTGTAACCCCTTTATTTTTATTTCATCAATAGGGAAATGTAGTCTTGGAGATGTGAAATAATTTTACTGTATATTTATTCTTAAACAAGTAGTTACTAATTTTAAAAAATATATTTTAATATATTTAATTTAAATACTATATTTAAATATATTTAAAACAACAGCATGCATCAGTTAAATATTTGAGCTACAGATGCTAAAACATAATCTTACTTCTTACTTTTCCCTCCCAAAAGGTGACTTAATTAATTAAAAATTAATTAATGCACAAGGAATATAAAACACAATTTAAGATGACATGTGAGCCAAGGGAGCATTTGAAGCTGAAGGGAAATTGGTCATGATTTAATTTGAAGATAGTGAACTATAGACACTGAAATTGAAAAATCAGATATATCTATCTTCAACCAAGTAAATAAACTCTGCAATAAAACAGTATTTTTTACTAATGAACACAAAACAATTTTTAACCTACTTTATGTTATTATAATACAAGTATCTAATGATAGTTCCACTTTATTTTCATATCCTCTGTCATCTCAAAACCTCCCCAAAATACTTTGCAAATATAAATTTACTAATTCATTCAAAAGTGTTAGACTTTCAGTCAAGTGACTATAGACAAGATCCCCTCACTCTACTCACACTTTTAATGGAATCATCCCACTGAATTGAGACCCATTAATCTGTTCTCTACATTTCTCAATGATTTCTAGATTGCACAAATGTCTTTATCTCTATACAGTTGTTGTTTATCAAAATAGATGAAAAGGATCACAATGTTTCTTATATTTTTCACATGGAACCTAAGCACAACTTGATCAGAAGCCATTTTTTTTTTCCTTATACGGCTATAGCCATCGCAGGATTATCTCGGCTTCTGGCTCTATCCCTTTGCCTTCAAGATGAATGATGCCACTGTTTCATGCAGACAGCTCATCTACAACCACCCTATCTGTGCCAGTTAGAGCCAGCAGTTACCAACTCCCAGCGGTATATGTTTGCATAGAAATTCTTGACAATGTACTCTGCCTTCTTTATCCTTCTCACTTCTGATATACATTACTCATCTTTCTGAGCAATGGAGTTAACCCAACACAGATAGCTCCATCATCTATGTCTGGTGATGTGCATTTTTGTTTATGTTGCTTAGGTTTATATAGACAATGAAGAGAGGTTTAAAGAACATGGGTATAATATCAATGTTACATCTGTCTCCGTTGCACAATAGGCTGGACCTCACAATGACTATGCAAACTTTTCAAGGGTCTTGGGGCTGGCTGGTGTTCTGATGCCATTCTTTGGTAGCTAGTTTTCTCAGTAATATCCTCAGTCGAGAAGTGGTCAAGAAATATAACATTGTATATGTATAGTTTGCATAGTGAACATTATGTTCTTGAAGGTGACTGACTTAGAATATCTGGACTTCTAAATTGGGTTAATATCTGGAACATTTCCCATAATAAGTTCTATGTGTGCTGCATCAAATTGAATTATTTGTAAAATCTCAATACATTTACTCTTGAATTTGATTATTGAAGATCAGTGTATCTCCATAGCAAATATCAACCTAATATAGAAAGTTACTTCTTTTCAAAATCAGATGTTCATTTGATTACAGAAATCACTATTGTCTATGTGGAGTTCGGGTTTTCCCTCTAAGCACTGATCCAATAGAACTCAAACTAAACTTTTAAAAGAATCACTGCAAGCTCAATTTCATAACTGAACACAGGAAAGTATTACTTAATTTCATTGGATAAGTAACTCTACCTGCACATATTATTTTTAAACCAATGCAGTAATTGTTCTTAGAGCAATATCTCACACTTGGTTGGTCCTGAAGCATTTATAGTTGGGATCTATTGGATATAGAATTGAAAACATTTTTTTTTATAATTAAACAAACATCAGTTTGTTTCTCACTTCCCTCAGGGCTCTTCTTGGCTCAGCTGTGCTCTCCAGATTCAGAGTAAGATGAGAAATGGACCTAGTGCTCTTGCTAAGGTAGAACCACTAAATTTTTAACATTGACTACTTCTTGAGAAACATACTATTAAATCAGCAACATAGTATTATACCTATAATTATAAATTAATAACATGTTCTGGGATGCTGATTGCTTATAACACATCAAAATCAAGTTTAAAAAACCACTTAATTGAAGGTGTATAGTCTGAAGTTGTATTTCCTGGGATTCAGAAGAAATTGCATAGATTGATTATAAATGCCAAGTTTTATTAAAAACATAGACTTCTGGACAACATCCTCTCATCTTTCCAAAAGACAGGCATCAGGTAGCTCATTTTAAACTCATTCTTCCAACAATCCTTTACTGAGTGTCCACTCTGTATATGAAGAAATTTTAAACAACAATGGGTTTGACAATATCTTGTTGTTATTACATCTCCAATAAAAATTTTGAAACTCTATTTTCATGTACAATGAAGAATAGTTAATATTTCCATTTTGAGCTATTTGTTGGTAGGAATTGTTACATATCCATTTTTTTCAGGTGTACATTTACTGCAAGGCAGACTTCATGGTTAAAATTTTTTTAAAAAAATAATTTTAAATGACAAGTTATTCATGCTAATTCCAGTTCTCCTAAAGGCCTTCAGGATTCATGGACTTGATAGTTTCTTGGTACCTCTAAGGAATTATAGACAGCTTGGAAAGGAATTGTCCTATAGGTATTAATTAAAATGATGAAACTATCTTCTTAGAGAGGTACTTTAGTACATATTTAAGGGTGTGGGTGCTAGAACACGCCTATCTGAGGTTAAATCCAGCAAACTGTGTGACTTTGGGCAAGTTATTTACCTCTCTACACTTCAGCTTCTTTAGCTACAAAGTGGGGTTAATAATAGTGCCCAATTCACTGAGTTGTTTTAGGATCAAGTAAGTTAATACATACTTGTATAAAGCACTTAGAATAATGAGAGGCACATAAAGTACTCAATAAATGTGAGTTTGTAATCTTATCAATCCCACCTTCCCATGGTTAATCAGTAACTCTGAATGGAAGGAAGGTCTATTTTAAGATCAGAACCAGCTGGGTGGTGCAAGACCCATTCTCCTGTGTAGCCTCAGACTGATCTAAGCTACAGATTCTAAGGGTACCCACAACTGAAATCTGCCAGGCCACATTTGCTTCAGTTTTCCTGTTTAGTTTGCTACTTTGCTTTTTTCAAAACATGCTCAGATGGTAATCCATCCATCATTCTGCCTATTCCCCTACTCATCGTGCCTCATACTAATCATTTAACTCCAAGATGCTCTAAGGTTCTGGAATCCTTAAAAATTAACTCCTTTACAGATTCTTCTCTGAGTGTCTCATGAAACAAATTATACAGTAAAGAAATTAGTTGTTCATTGAAATTTAAAGCCGGCAATTAATTTACTTAATCTTAAACTATTTAGTTAAGCTTTATTGTCCACATGAGTTGTGCTTGATCATAAACTCTTCAGAAATAAAACCGAGAGAAACTGCAGATCAGTCTGGTTAATTTAGAATATTCATTAGGAAGATTATATAAAAAAATGCAATTTACTATAAATTAAGATACAGATCAAACACTGTATGTAGTTTAAATGGATAGAGAAACTCTTTAATAATATATCTGATGCCAAGATTAACCTCATCTCTCTATTCAAATTCTTTGACATGGAATTATAATTTGAGGATCCAGAGAGTGAAAAAATGATGTCTTCAAAGTTGCTGAACATTAAAGAATCAAATGGTTGGAATGTAACTTGAGAAGTTATTTTGGGCCTCACTTAAAATGTCCCAGGCAAATGCAAATATATGTGAATCTTATCTATTAGGGAAGCTCCCTAACTCCAAATCCAGAATAAGAGAATGATAGTTCCACGAGACAATGGTTCTTCACTTTTTATAAAATTTCCTGACTGCCCAGGAAATTCACTGGCTAAAATTTGTCGTTTTGAAAACTTTCCCTTTCAGCCATTCAGTTTTTCATTGCTTTCATACCGATTAGCTTTTGGAATGTTGACAATGGATTTGGGTGGGATTGATTCTACTCTATGGGATTTCTATAAAATGCACTCTGTTCTCCCTGTTGTCCATTTGGTCGCAGAGATACAGAAGTTTCTCCACTTGGACAACAGAATAAAAAAGGATTGAGTACCCTAGGGAGCAATATATTAGCCATGAAGAAAAGAGTTGTCCAAGATAAAGTATTTTTATTCTGTAAAAGATACTAAATATACTTGATGCTTGAAGATTTGCTACTAGGTTGTAGCAGGTTCTTCTTTCCCCCCTCCAGTTTAATTAGTTTAGAGTGATAAGAAGGCATCTGAAAAAGACGGCTTGAAGATTTGTTATTTTAATTAGCCAAGTATATAAAGAGGAAAACCATCATCTAACATGAAGAAAACTGAAGGCAACTTAAGCAATATCAAGAGGAGATAAGACCATCTCGCCAACAACACTAGGCTAAATTAAGAATCTTATGGGCTAATGCAGACTCATAAAACAGCTGCAATGTTCTCTGCCTTTGTACATGAGAAAAATACTCACATACTGGTGTCCCTGCAAAGTACCACATGGACTTTATACTGAAGCTACTTGGAAAACTTCAAATGGTAAGGAGAAACACCATGGCAACTGCCCAAAATGTGTGCATTGTATATGCCAGTTTATAAATGATTTAGAACATAAATACTATTTAAAAGGGAGTGGACCAGAAGTGAAATATATTATTGTATTGTCAAACCCATGCATTTAGAAAGAACTTGAAGTTTCTTATGACTAGAACGTCAAATAGTTCACATGAGGTAGACTGAGATTTTATGTGCATAATTTTAGATGGATGATCATAGATATGTTTTTCATATTTGGCCCAGGTTTTTTTTTGGCTCAGATGTTTTAAGTGCTTTGTGGGCATGGCTTCTGCGTTAACAGTGTGCAGTGTCTATTTTGTGATACGTTATTAGTATTATCAATTGAAACGCAGGCAAACTTTTATATGAAATGAAGGCGAGATATGAAAATCGTCAATATCTTTTAACTGTTAACCCAGGCCTGAGGTAGTCTGCATAAGCATTTCCTCTGCTCTTCTAGAGATAACTGTTTTTCTACCTTCGCTCGCTAATTACACCTTCTGGGAGACAGGAATTTGGACCATTTTGCCCTTCATTTGCATCATCACAGCAACTCTAGCCTTCATGTCCCTCTGCCTGATAAGTTGCAGGGTTTAGTTTCTGCTCACTGATTATTCAGCCAGGCTCGCCTCTCCTTGGAAGGCTCCAAGGACGTTGCCTTTCTTTTTTCAGGCTTACAGCACACACTTGAAAAGACCCGTCTGGCCTTCCTTCCTGCTCATACAGGGGTGCATGACATCCTCTCAGCCCAGTTTCACCTTTCTGAAGACTGGAGTGTGCCTCCATAAAGACTAACTGCACAGACTTCTTGTTGGAGGATGAATACATCCTTGCATTCACCTGAGAATTAACCCTCAAGAAGCATGCCTTGCAGCTTCCCTGTGGGTCCGGCTTTCAGAGCAGACTCATTATTTTCCATATTTGGCAGAAGTAGAAAGATATTCAGTGTCTGTCTATCCTAGGGCTAGGTGAGTATGCTTTCTCAGTATGTATACATCTAGGGTATTTAATCAACTATTTGTTTGAAGTGTCCCATTGATCATAAAACGACGCTGAATCGAGAGTATTTGTTAAGCTTATAAATTGCTTACATAGACGTTAGATGGGATTGCTCTAAAAACTACAAAACAACTAACTGAAATTCTAAAGAAATCAGGTTGATGTAGTATAAAAATCTTCGGAGACTGTCAATTAGTTATCTGAGAATTTACATAATGGGAGTGGTTAAACTGGATGATTTAACAAACATTTAGATCACTGTGGCTATATCTGAGTGATTCATAGAACTCAGAGCAAAGCATCCAGGAAAGTGACATAAAGTTCAATTCTTTATGGGAGTTATGATTTGGTTGAATACAATGCTCATAGAGTTTGGTTTTTAGATACTTTTGAAGTTGAAGACAAAATTTCCAAACAAACTCTATTTGACCGAAATGATTTTTCTCCTCTGTATTATTGATTGTAAATTAAGAAACTGATCAAACTAGGTCTAGTCTCACCAATCATGAAACTTTCGCCTGAAAATTGCCCCATTGTTGATCGGAATTTAAAAGGAGAGAATGAAAAGAAATCATTCTGCCTAAAGATTGAACCATGCAGATAGCCAATAGGATACAGTATAATAATTTCATCAGATGTTAGTTTAAATGCATTTCTAGCATACATTAACTTCGCACCTTTGCAAGGTAAAGATATAAATTAAGCATGCTAGAATCTAATGCATTGGAATGATTTGTAATCATAATTTCACAAATCACAAATCATCATTCAGTGGCATATTTCTTAGAGGTTTAACTAAGATTAAGCAAACAGATAATAATAGCAAGAAAAAAATGACTACCTGAAGTAAACAAACTTGGAGAACATTACAGTTGTTTGAAGACAGTTACTAAGGCCAAAATAAGCCTTTCTTTTTTGTACTAAATATTACATTTCCTTAAATTATGATAAACTAGGGACGTTTCCTGGATATTAGGATTTAAAATATACTCTCCTTTCATTAGGCCTTTTAGTTCTTTGTCACATCTTTAATTTTCTATAGTATGAGTTATCATTTTAAGCATATAGCTAACAGCACCCCATGTAGATTATATGCTCCTTAAATGCAGGAACAAAGAGATAGGTAGAGATAGAGAAAGATTGTATTCTATTTACCTTCCAATGACAAATTTCTATGTGCACCTGCATGACTCTATTCCACACAAATCACCCCATACTTGGGACTGATTTTACCTTGTCACAGAGATTCAGGGTAGGACAGTGGAAAATCACTAAGTCTGGATTAAGTAAGGCTAATTTCAGATACAAAGGAATCTTTAGGAAATAACAGATGGCTGAAATCCAGACATCAGAAAATGTGTTGGACTCAAGACTTCATATGCTCTTTGGGAAGTCAAAAATGTTAGTAAAAACATAACTATATTATTTGAAGTTGATGTATATCCTAGAAGTGAAAAATTTTTGTAAATTTATTTTTCTACTATTTAAAAACCCTTATTTCAAGAAGTATAGATTACTGAATGTCAACTAATAAGGGAATGGTTAAATAAATTTTGGTAAATAATTACAATGGAATGCTACACAGACTTATAAAAATGTGGTTATTGTGTGTACATTGACATGAAAGCATGTTCATGACATATTTGTAAATGAAAAAAATATATTTGTTTTATAATATTTATTATATATGATCCTATTTTGTTAACAGATATAATTGTTACAATATGGGAACTACAAGGCATGTGAAAATGCTAATAATCCATATTTTTTGGTGAGGGGATAGGTAGTCAGGTAAATCTTCCCAGAATAAGGCACATTTAAGCGAGAAATGAAAAATGGATAGGAGTTAAACTGAAGAAGGTAAGTCAATAACGGGAGAATATTCTAAGAAGGGAAAAAATGAATATATTTGAATATTTGAGATATCAAAAGAAGTCAGAATGTAGATTATAAAGTATGGCTTATGAATGGACACTGTAAGAGATGAGCCAGATTGCAGAAGATGCTGTACAGTTTATTATTGACTTTGGTTTTATTCTAAGAGCCTTTGAAGGGCTTTTCACTTCACTGGGGATTGATATAATAAGACGTAAATAAAAACTACTACTGTACTTGCTACCTAGACAATAGATTGGAGAAAAGCAAGTGTGGAAAATGGAGAGCAGTTTCGAAGAATTTGTGGTAATCTAGGCAAGAGGCAGTTCTGGACTAAATTAAAGTATACCAATGGTGTTGAGAAAAACTGCCTCAACTCATGAGCTTTTTAAGAGATACAACTACAAGCCATTCACTGAGATGAGTCACCAAGGAGAAGTTTTCATGAGTAGCTGAGGAATTCAGTTGGATCCCTGAGGTTTAGGTGTCTATGGTACATCCGCTTGGAGATGGGCAGTGGACAAATGGAGAGATGAATGCAAAACTTAGGAGAGACATCTGAACTGAGCATGTTCATTTGAGATTATTTATATGTGGACTGTAGCGAAAATCCAACCTCACTCAGGGGGACTAGAGTATGATATGAGAAGAGCCTTGGTGGATTACTGAGCATACCAAATTTTGGGGGCCTGGAGGCAGAAAAGAATTTACCAGAGGAGAATTGGGGGGGGGGGCGGCAAATCAAAGAAAAAGCAGGTGGTCACATGATCAAAATAAATTAACACCTTAATAATCTTTAGCTATTATTAATGGACAACCATAAAACAGGATGATTCATGGGACAGTTCTCTAATCACTGGAAAGCTTTAAATGAGTCTTTACCTAATCTTCTGTAGTATCACAGCAAGTAAGATGCCAGGTAAATGGTATTATACATCCTAGTATGGCCCCATTACACAAACTCAGCTTATTCACACAATCTGGTGACAGGTGAATATAAAAACTCATCACAAACATGCCTCCTATTTCTGGCATTAGTCCAAATTTATTTCTGTTTGCTTACTCTAACCTACTGTGTGTTGCTCTCTCTTTCCATGATTCTCCAACCCCATCTTCCCTCCAGTAATTTGGATCCTCATATTTGTTCGCACTGCTTGATGACTGTTGGACATGCTTTTCTGGCTCACCATTGGTACTCCTTTTTGAAAACAGTCTCTTTTGTTTACCTCTATATTAATTAATGGAACACTAACTGCTATCAGAAGTAAACTCTTAAAATTTCAAAGGCTTCCCTCAAAATAAGTTTACTACTAACTCACATAATAATGACATAGTGTCTTACTGGTAAGTTGCTTACTTCAACATGGTGAAACACGAACTCAGGTTTTTTCCACTCTGTTGCTCTGTAATCCCCTAGAGACTCAGAGAACTCTGCAACCCACTGCTAGCAGGGGAAAGGGAGCAGTGTCTCTACTTATGGGAGGAAGAGTATGAAATTTGGTGTAAAGTAAAATGGCTTTTGTATAGTCAATTTCCACCAGTAAATATATGTGTTTATAGACCAATTGCCACCAGCCATTAGTTGAGGTCTCCTGGGCATTAATTCTCTCTGGCATCAAGCCAGCCATATGTGTGAGCACAAAGGGCTTTATTTTCATGCAAAGAGATGTAGATGCTGGCAGCTGGAAATCAGGGCCAGCATGCTTTAAAACAGTCTGTTCCAAACAGTATGGACAATCCTCAACAAAATAAAAATAAAATTATTGTATGATCCAGCAATCCCAGATCTGGGAATAGATACAAAGGAAACAAAAACATTAACTAGAAAAGATAGCTGCACTCCAATTTTCATAGCAGCATTATTTGTAACAGCCAAGACATCGAAACAACCTAACGGACAATCAGTGGATGAATGGATAATAAAGTTGTGGTACACACACACACACAATGGAATATTATTCAGCAATAAAAAAAGGAAATTTGTACCAATATGGATGAATCTTGGTGATATTATGCTAAGTAAAATAAGTCAGACAGAGAAAGACAAATACTATATGATCTCATTTATATGTGGAATCTTAAAAAAAAAAAAAAACTCATAGAAAAAGAGATCAGACTTATGGTTACCTGAGGTAGAGGGGAGAGAGAGGGAGAATCGGAAGAATGTGGTCAAAAGGTACAAACTTCCATTTTTAAAACAAATAAATACTAGGGATGTAATGTACGACATATGACTACAGTTAACACTGCTGTATGGTATATATGAAAGTTGTTAAGAGAGTTCTCATCACAAGAAAAAATGTTTTTTTTCTTTTTATTGTATTTACATGAGATGATAAATGCTAACTAAACTTATTGTACTATTTATTTCACAATAGATATAAATCAAATGACTGTAATGTATGCCTTAAACTTATACAGTAATGTATGTCAGTTACATCTTTTTTTTCTTTTTTTTAATTAAATTTATTGGGTTGACAATTGTTAGTAAATTTATATAGATTTCAGGTGTACAATTCTGTATTACATCATCTATAAATCCCATTGTGTGTTCACCATCCAGAGTCAGTTCTCCTTCCATCACCATATATTTGATCCCCCTTACCCTCACTACCTACCCACCACCCCCTTACCTAATACAACTGGGAAAAGATGGTTTGTTCCAAACAAACGTAGGTGAGATAGTGCCAGTGTCTGCTTAGCAGCTTATCACTTACAGTAATAATTTCTATAGGGTCATGCAAGCTGCCAGCATGTAAACTACAAAATTTCAGGGGCTCAACACAATGAGGTTTATTTGCACTCATATAGAAAAGCCATATAGTGCTTCTAGTCAGTGGGCAGCATTCCTTCTTTTGTTGGTGTCAGGGAATGATATCTCTACCATCTTTTGACACAACTATCTCATAGTGTTTCAAATCCTCTGTGCCCAGTAGCAGAAAGAAACTAAAGCACAGAGAGAGAACATTCACTTGGTTTAGAGGGGACCCACATCATTTTTGTTCACATTTCATTGTCAGGCACTAGTCATACGGCAACACTGAGAAGCAACAGGGGCTGAGAAATATCTGAGGCTGGGCATTGCTTTCCAGCAATGACTCAGAGCTATGGAACTCTAAGCCTTGAAATCACGTGTAAGAGATACTTCTACTTTGAACTCTGTGACGAGAGCCTATTAGAAAAGTCCACATAGAATTGAATTGGATCCAAATATGCCCTGATCTCTTTGAGCACTGCAACCTTGACCTCAGCACTTAGTAATGCTTGATGCAATTGAGACTCATCCATCGAAGAAACTGAAATAGTTAAGCAAACCCATTTTTCAAAGTTGGGTGAATGAACGTTCCTCTGCATACTTGTTCTAAACCTTGAAGCAGAATATTACACACAGAACTGAATTTCCATATGTGGAAACTGTAAAATTGCTATTTGCAAGTTATGTTCATTTGTATACCAGAAACCTGCCAGTGATGCACCCAAAATTCATTTGTAGCTGCTATTCATAGCAATATCAACTTTCGAGTTTTTATGTAAAATAGCAAAGTAGAGCTACTGATGTAATGGTAGCTAACATATTTATTTATTCATACATGACTGTTTATTTGCTCCTTGTAGAAAAAATATATTGGGACTTATATTTAACATTAGATGAAGAAAACTCTGAGGTGGACTAAGGAAAGACTAAGGTTAAATATCTAGTAAAAACTAAAGATGAGACTGCCGGATGGCTCAGTTGGTTTGAGCATGAACTCTGAACAACAGGGTTGCCGGTTCAATTCCCACATGGGCGAGTGAGCTGTACCCTCCACAACTAGATTGAAAGACAACGAGATGCTGCTGAGCTTCCAGAAGGCTGGTTGGATGGCTCAGTTAGTTAGAGAGCGAGCTCTCCACAAGGTTGCTGGTTCAATTCCCACATGGGATTGGAGAATCCCCTGCAACTAAAAGTTGCAGGATCTCCCCTGCAACTAAAGATTGAACATGGCAAGTGGATTGGAGCTGAGCTGCGCCCTCCACAAATAGACTGAAGGACAACAACTTGAAGCGGATGGACCCTGGAGAGGCACACTGTTCCCCAATATTCCCCAATAAAAATTTAAAAAAAAGAATAGCCACAAAATAAAAAAGTCTTTGCACAGTTAAACAAAATAGACTCCATTAAAATAAAAAAATAAAAAATAAAGAAACACATTAATTACTATTTAGACTCTTCCCAAATATCTCTGTATTTGATGTTATGTCCACAAAAGTAAAGAGACTTACATGCACAGAGAATCAACTTCCCTTCTAACCATAACCATAACCATTATCACAACTGCTCAGTGAACTGAGTTCTAGCTTGGAAATGGTACACTCAACATAACCTGGGAGCTGTGTGTATACAAAGGTTGGCAAACAATTCTCAAAGGGCTATGGTGAGGTGGTAAAGGATTGTCCTGCTATGTAATTTGTGAGTAAATTATAGATATTTTTTTATTGTCTGGATATTTCCTTTCTTAAGCAAACTATACTTTTATAATTAGAAATAGAATTAAGAGATACTTCCAGTTTCAGCTTTGACATATAATAAGCTTGAAAGTTGTTGCTCTCATCTTTATATCATCTGGGGAATTTTAAATAACTAATAAATATGTTAAGAATTCTAATAAAAAAGTAGACGAGATTCAGAAATAGATGGGTAATGTAGGCATAAAGGAGGAAACTCTAAGAAAAAATTTAAAAGAAATACTAGAAATCAAAATACAGTAGCAGAAATGAAACCTTCAACAGACTTATTGGTAGACCCAACACAGCAAAGGGTAGAATAAATGAACTTGAAGATAGGTCAATTGAAACTTCTTAAAATAAAATTCAAGGAGAAAAAAGAATTTTAAAAAATGAGAACATAATGCAAGAACTCTAGGACAATGATATATGAATCACTGAAATAACAGATGAGAAAACAAAAACAGAGAAACAAGTATATGAAGTAATAATGGCTGAAAACTTTCCAAAACTAGTGGCAGACTTGAAACAATAGATCCAGGAAGCTCAGAGAACTCCAAGCATGTCTACCAAAAAAACAAAAATAAATAAAATAATGATATATACACAGAGTCAGAAAACTAAAGACAAAGACAAATTTTTGAAGAAAAAAAGGGTAAAAAATACCTTACCTATAGAGACACGTAGATGAAAAAGAAAATAGACTTCTCTTTAGAAAACATACAAGCAAGAAGAGAGTAGAGAGAGATGTTTAAAATGTTGAAAGAAAAAACCATCAACCTAGGTTTATATATCCATCACAATGATGCTTCAAAAGGAAAGAAGAAGTAAAGACTTGTCAGACAAAAAAAAATTGAGGGACTTGATTGTTAATAATAAATCTTGCAAAAAAATTTTTTTTAAGTTAAAAGATCTTCAGGCAGAAGAAAAATGTTGGCAAAAAACATGAGTCTTCAAAAAATAAAGGCAGAACGTTAAAGAAGGAATGGCTAAAGTAAAACAAAATATTTTATTTTTTATATTTTAATTTATCTAAAATATAACCTTTTAAAGCCATAATAGTAACAATATATTCAGTAACTGCAGTATATGGACAACTGAAAGTAATCCGAGTAATGTCATAAGGGATGAGAGAGAGGAATTGGGAATAGTCAGTATTCTGAGTGTACTTATACCACACATGAAGTAAAACAGTGTTATGTGAAGGTGAACTTAGATTACTTAAAAAGAAATATTGTAAACCATAGTGCAACCACTAAATTGTTTTTAAGGGAAGTATAAATGATATTCAGAGAGGAGATCAAATAAATCATATAACCTGTTCAATTAAATGGCTCCTCATTTCCCTCAGATTAAAAGTCAAAGTAAACCCATACCATGGC
The DNA here is from genome assembly GCF_964194185.1 of Rhinolophus hipposideros. Classification (NCBI taxonomy): domain Eukaryota; kingdom Metazoa; phylum Chordata; class Mammalia; order Chiroptera; family Rhinolophidae; genus Rhinolophus; species Rhinolophus hipposideros. The sequence continues at coordinate 55,401,141 of NC_138049.1, read as the reverse complement.
TACAAGTTCTTACAATATCTGATTCTTCATTTCCTTATCTCTTATAACCGCACCCCACATGCTCATCCCACTCCATTTCACCCTCTTATTCTTTGAGTATCATAGACTCTTTCCCACCTCACAGCTTCTGTGCTTGCTGATTCCTGTACCTGAAACTCTTTCCCCAGATATTGCAGGCCTTATTCTCTCATCTCTTTCAGTTCAAATGTCACCTTATCAGTGAGGACTTCCATGATGATTCTTTATAAAACTGTAACCCTTCTACCTTCTCCTTCCAGCACTCCTATTCTCCTCACCTGCTTTATTTTTTCCACAGTACTAATCACTATCTGAATATGATACAATTTAATGATTTATTTGTTTTGCCATCTCTAGCCCCATCCTTCCTTCTTCCACTAATAAAAGCTTAGTAGTTCAGGGATATTGACTGTTTAATTCACTGCTTTATTTCAGATATCTAGAACATGGCTAAGTACACACATAGTATGAATTCCTGAATGAGTGAATGAATGAATGAATGAATGAATGAATGAATGATTATTATAATTTTCCACCGTCCACTTTTCTCTCCTTTCTTTCTAAAACTCCCAGATACGTAACATAGACATTCAGGATGACTTTTGTTTCCTCTCATATCTTCATTTGTCTTTTAATTTTATGAAACATTTTTCAATTTTATCTTCCATAGCTTGTATTAAATTATTTGTTTTGTCAGTCATACTTTAAATTTCCCCAACGGTTTTATCCTCTGATTGTAGCTTATTTACAACATTCATTATTATTTAGGATGTAATATCTTTTAAAATCTCTCCAAGGATTCTCTTTGGAAATTTGCCTTTTTTGTTGTTGTTGTTAGTTCTGACTTTATTCCTTAAATCATCTGTTAACTCCATTGTCATTTTTTTCTGCTTGTATATAAATATGCAACAAAAAGCCAATAAATTTCTACAATAAAATGTTAATTGTATTGATAATGATATCTAAGTGGTGGGTTTACAGATAGCTTGCCAATAACCATGTGCATGTGGTTTTTACTTCTGTTTATCTATAGTTTCTTATTTTATCAATGAGCAGATACTACTACTCTAATGGTGAATATTATAAACAAACATGAAAAAGAGCAAACTGAGGGGGAAGTTTGTGCAAGAGGAAAAAACAGATAAATAGGGTAGACTGAGGCTTCTGGGAAGAAAAAGATAGACTGAAAGAGACAGGAATATCAGACATGACTCTAAAATGAAAACCCTGAGTGGTTCTGGTGTCCAGAAAGAACAAAAGCTTACATTCCTAATCACCATCTCCTTGTATGCTCTGAGAGTCGTCGCACTGTGTTATAATCACTATATTACATCCACTATCTCGAGTAGAGCATTTTTTGTAAATAGTTCTTTTCCCAAGGGTTCTGCTCTAACTCCCTCTCCTGGGAAGAAACCCTTGGGAAGACAACTGAGTTATGTTTGCATTTGTTTCAATCACGTGGCTACCACCCTACTCTGCTGGGCCATTCAGGCACTTCTGGAAGAAGATCTTGCATGCCCTGGGCTTGCTCAATTGGCTTGTCCCCCTGCCCTAGACCCTGGCATTGAATATATCAAGAGATGAAGTCTTTTGGCGGGAGAATCTGATGGCTCAAGCTATTGAGCTTATTGGGATCTGGCTTTAAAACTTAAACATTTATCCACTCAGACTATCGAAGGTGAATTCAAAAGGGAAGAAAGTAAAAGTTTATTTAGACACATTGAATCAGATTTGCGCTTCACAACAAAATTTATAAGTTCTCTGCTTGCTAGCAGAATTGGTAGGTAATACAATACAAACTTACATTTTGGGGTAGAGGCAATTTTCTTTGAAAATAAAGGAAGTCCAAAATCCTAAATCTTTGTTATTTTAATACAGAAGGACATGTAAGAGCAGTAGTGGAAAGAGGTAAAGTATGTCAGCTCACCTAGCACAGTGAGTGCCTGGTTCAGAGTAGATACTAAATACATTTTTATTAGATCTGAATATCATCCAGGCCTCTAATGCCACAGAGGAGGAAACCAAGGCCTGGAGACATTAATTGGCTTACCAAAGGGAAATAAATTATATTTCCCTTTGGCCAGGACTAGAGCCTAAACTTACAAGCAAATTTCTAAATCAAATATAAAAATTTCTAATCATTTTTAGCAGGCAAATTTTCAATTCATGATTTTCCCCCAAAAAGCATCCTGCCATATGTGATTACAAATGCAATCAGCTTCATAATGAATAGTATTACAGTAGTAGCCAAACAGTCCAATGTGTGTGCACTTAGATATTAGCTATTTTAAAAAAAAATCTTTATTATAATTTGCATGCAAATTAAGTGTAATTTGCATGCAATAAATGCACCCATTTCAAATATAAAGTTTAATGAGTTTTGCAAAGGCATACATCTGTATAATTACAACCACAATCAAGATTTAAAGATTTCTGTCACACACACACCCCAAATTTCCTCCTGCCTCTCTCTAGTCAGTTCCCTCTCCCCTGCCCCAACCAATCAATGATCTGCTTTCCATCACTATAGATTATAATTGCCTGTTCCAGAATTTCATGTAAATGGAATTATACAATATCTGTCTGTTTGGCATCATTTGTTAAGCTTAATGTTGAAATTCATTCACCTGTGTTTCTTTTTCTTGCTGAGTAGTATTCTATTATATAGGGATATGCCAAATTTGTTTTTCCATTCATGTGTTAATGGACATTTAAAATTATTTCCAGATTTGCGTTATTATGAATAAAGCTTTTATCAACACTCCTGTATAGACATTGCTTTCCTCTGTCTTAGCAAATTACTGGTAGTAAAGTTGCTGGGTCATATATTAAGTGCACATTAAACTTTATAAGAAATTGACAAATAGTTCTCCAAAGTAGTGGTGCTGCTTTACATTTCCGCCAGCCAAGTATGAGAATTCTAGTTATTCTGTAATTTTGTTAATAGTTAGTATTTCAGTCTTTTTAATTTTAGTCATTCTAGTAGGTTTGTAGTGGTAGCTCACTGAGGTTTGAACACAGTGTGATTTAAACCTGCATTTCCCCGATGACTGATAATACGCAAATTTTCATGTGTTTATTGGTTATTTGTATATCTTGCTTTGGAAAATCAGTTAAATCTTTTGCCCAATTTTCTATCTGGGCTGTTTGTCTTATTATTAATGAGTTGTAAGAATTCTTTATAAATCCTGATACAGTCCTTTATCAGATACATGAACTGCAAATATATGCATTGCAAAACTTAGTTCATGCCTTACCTTTTATTTTCTGAATTATGTATTTTGAAAGGCATAGTTTTTAATTTTAATGAAGTACAATATATCATTTTTTGTTTGTTTGTTTGTTTTCTTTACAGTTTGTGCTTTTTGTCATCTCTATGAAATCCTTATCCCCAGGACTCAAAGGTTTTCTCCAACATTTTCCTCTACAAGTTTTATGGTTTTAACTCTCGCATTTATATCTCTGATCAGTTTTGAGTTAAATTTGTGTATAATGGTAAGTCAACATTTAATTTCCCCCATAAGAATATTCAGTTATTACAGCACCATACATTGAAAAGGCTGTTCTTGGGGTGTGGGAGGTGGGAGATGAGGGAAAGAGGGATCAAATATATTGTGATGGAAGGAGAACTGACTCTGGGTGGTGAACACACAATGGGATTTATAGATGATGTAATACAGAATTGTACACCTGAAATCTATGTAATTTCACTAACAATTGTCACTCCAATAAATTTAAAAAGAAAAGGCTGTTCTTTCCCCCATTGAATTGCTTTAACATCTTTGTCAAAAATCAACTGACCATATATCTGTGGTTCTAGCTCTGGCCTCTGTTCCATTGTTCTATATATCCAACTTCATGCTAACCAAACTGTCTTGATTACTGTATTTTTACAGCATACTATGAAGGAAGGAAAGAAGTTGCCTACAAGAAAGGAAGGAAAAAAGTAGGGAATTTTTCTGGCAGGAAATGGTGCTAGTTTCCACATAGCAAAAGTAGAAATATCATCGCTAATTCAGAATAATAAAGTCCATTCCAACTGTTCTTATTTTTAATTAATCATTTAATATTTGCAAAGTATTTCTCTGTTCTCTGTGTAAAACATATATGCTGGGCACAGTATAAAGGCATTTAGTTGCTCCTATTGTCATAATTAGTGACGTTTCTCTTGTTGCTAACTTCTTTTGTGGTCTTTTTATTGATACTTTTTAGGATTAATCAAATCAATCAGTTAGCACTTTCATAATGAGATAAAAATATTTTTTCCAATATGCAACTTTATTTAGAATGTGAAAAGTTCTTGGATAAAGTAATTCGTATTAGTTATAAGTTTAAACAGTGCGCTGAAACAGTTTTCAAATGTTTTGGTTAAATGGAGGAATATATGGATGACTGAAACTAATGTTTTTGATCATGCACTATTTGCCAGGTACTGTATTATATACTTCACATGACAGTCCAGCATATACTGGCTATGATTTATTTAGTGCCTATTATGTTCTTGAAACTATTCCACATAATTTCTTTAACAATCCTGCCAGCTAAATACTACTATTCTCATTGCACATGTCAGACCACGAAAGTTAATGTGCCCTTCTAGGAAGCAGTGGAAATGCCCTAAAATCTATGCTTATTTGGCCTTCAAGCCTAGAACCTTCCCACTTCCTATATCACATTCACATAACCCATGACAATATTTTATACATTGCACGAATGTCAGGGCAAAATCTAAAGTTCAAGTGGCAGTTTGAGCACTTCAAGCAAGTCCATTAGCTTTCTCCCAGCTACACTAGATCAACATCAGTTTCCTCTTCCATGGAATCAGGGGGGAACAAAAGGACTGGGGATTATTAGAATTTAATTTAAGAGAGTATGCCTTTACCTTTCCTAGGCTAACGGTCTTCATCTAAATCATTAACAGTGAGACACACAAGAGAGATTGTCCTAAACAAGAGACGGGAGAACAAGGAAATAACAGTGACATATGTAATATGCAATACAATGGTCAAAGGAGATAATATTATAATTTAAGAAAATCAATTCAGGGCAGGTATCCATTACTTTGGAGATAGAAAAAGCAAACATCTGAGAAGCTAATTCATTTAGCCAAAGTCTTACAAGGAAGGAAGCTAGAAGACTAAACTGGGTGCTTTGCACTGGCACTAGAAAGAAATGGGACACTGAGGGAAAGTTGGAGGGAAAAAGAGTGATTTGCGAGGTGAGGGAGCAAGGAGGAGAGTGGGTAGTTAGGTGTAAGATCACTTAATTATTCTTTCAGATGAACTCAGCTCACTGATCTTATATCCCTGTTCTTGCTGCTCTGGCACGTACATACAACTAATTCATTTTCTTTTATCTAAGATTTTAAAGTACCTCTGAGAAAGACTGGGGTATACAAATCAAATTAGAATCACAATAGGTTGGGAACTGATCCAAGGACTTAATATAGGACCTAAATAATAGAAAGTAAAAATAGGAGAAAACTGAGGTAGTTTGCATTCCTATGTCTTATGAATAAAACTACAATAATGACATCATCTCTTGTTCTTTAAGCTGTTAACATTTTGACTTTAAGAAGTAGAGAATGGTCTTTCAAAATAGTTTTCCAATGTGATACACAGACCTTGGGTCTTCTCTTAGGATGGTATCCATTTTCTCCACCTCCACCTGTCCCAGATTCTAAAGGGGGATTAAATGGAATTTTACACACACACACACACACACACACTCATGTAGCCTTCAGGGTTGGATTTTGTTTATATAGATAAATCCCAGTGTCTTGATTCTACTTTTAGATCCTTATCTCAGGTACTTTGTATATTAAGCTATTTCAATATAAATGACTAATCAGGGAGTCTTGATCAGGGGGTCTCGAATGTAAGTGCTTCCAGGGGTCAGACATGCCCTAATTATAAGAAGCATGACAGAGAAGTGCAGCAATTGTGTCACATATAAAAGCTTTCTAATTTTATCTCTTTTAAAGACTGTTCTTGCTAAACAAAACACACCTATAGACCCAATTTGAGACCTCTGGTTGAGATTAACTGTTTTGATCAATTGACTGCCATATTTAAAAGGAGATGTCTAATTTGAAAGATTTAACATCGAAGAGAACTTTAATAAATCATTTGATTGTATAATTGTGTATGTTTTATATGAGAAACTCAGAATCTGCATAGCTGATAGGAATGAGAAATACGTCAAACATATTTATTTATTCGATACCAAACAACAGACTAACTGACCTTTTGGACAAAATTGACAAGTTGTTGAAGCAAACTGATAGGTTACTTGTATCTAAATGATCCAATAGCTACCTAGATAAATTCATCTTTTAAAGACAGCTTTTTTACAGTTTTCCAGGTATTTGGTCAGTGTTGAATGAAGCTCACCCAAATTATAAAAAATTAACTATCGCTTGACAATCAGATAAGACTTTCCTCAGTATATAAATGTTTAACACACTTTTTATTTCCTAAGAATGAGATTATGTTTGTAATGGACTAGGCAACAGGGAAAAGAGCTTTTGATCTCAAAAGACCAAGATTCTGTGAACTCAAATATTCTATCTGACATGTCATTTTAAAAAGCAGTAGGCAAAAAGTTATCCTAGATTCTCAATTTCATATCTGAAAAGTCAGTAAACTTGTGGTTCAGATGAAAGTTTTAGTGGCGTATAACCTCTGTTGATTTTCAGGTGTTAAAAGCAGTGGGAATATATATCATCTTGATACTGACTCCAGCTGCTGAATTTAAATGGTCATTGACCAGATACCTGATTTAAGAGATTCCATTTTTACAGACATACATGTTCTTCTCTTCTGCAGGGAAATAGGCTTTAAAGCCAAGAGATATCAAGTGAATAACACTCCATAAACCAATATTCTTAATAGACTAATCTGATTGTCAATCAAGTTTTGCACCTATCTGAATAAACATTTGACATTTTGCCTATATTCATTTATCATGGGTCTAAAAATAGATTTAATTTAATAACGTCAGTGTTCAACTTGTCCAATGTTTGGATCTTATTCCAGGGGGAACAATGCTTGTAGCAATGGTAAAATTAGGAAAGTTGTTTTATGTCGCATTAGTTAACATATGCAAGCTTACTTAACATGTGGACGGCAAATAAGTATAATTACATTAAAACTAGGAGCTGTAGCGCAGAAGCAATAAAAATAGACTAGGTTGTATTATTAATTCTTGTGTTAAGGGTTTTGAGCCATGTTGATTGGCCTGAATTTTTTGATTTTGTTATGGTACAAAGGGATTGTTTGAAGTAATTTGTCCCCGAGAGAGGCTCACAATCCCAAGCGGGTTTCAATTCAGCAAAGCAAATCTAATTTTGTTTGCTTTATGCAAACCAGAAGGGGCTGTGGTTCATTCTGTTTTCACTGGAGGGGAAAGGCGCACTAATGGGACCTGCTGAAATGCATGCATTGCAAACATCATACCCCTGCATATATTAAATTTAGCTATGTGATGCACTGTGTTCATCATCTTATTGTGTACACAGATACGCTTTAGAACAAAGCCTTTTAATAGCACAGGAACCTTACTACATTATGTCAATACTCTATTGTATTTATATTTAATGCCGCCATTGAAATACCTGCCCTTAGCTAGAGTATGTTCATATTTGTGATCATTTTGCATTTCAGCTGCTCCTTCCGTGAACGTGAGCTGAGGCTATTATGCTGGAGCTTAAAGCCAACATCTAAAGATTAATTATATGTAGATCGATAAAGGTTTCTAATTGTCCCAGTCTTCATCCCCACATATATACCCCTTGTATACCTGAGTTAAATTAGAGAGCTGCTTACTACCTTGTTGAAAGAATATGACACAGCCCAATCTGAATCTTCAGGCTGGAAAATAAATGGAGGATAATAATATCTGCACAACAGGTAATGCTAAAGATGGTCTCCATCCCTGTGACGAATCACCATCTTCCTACCTGCTCCTCCCCCACCACCCCCAATTCACTGTGGTCTTTCTTTGACTTGCCAGTACAGCTATGCTGCCAGATACATTTGATCAAATTCATCAAAATTAGAGGGTGCATGAGATGGGAAGGGAAACGAGTACATGATAGATGATAATGCAGTTATTGCCTAGGTGAATTTATTCACATAAAAATGGAATTATTTGTCAATTAAAATTGCATAACGACTGCATCTCCTGTCATGCCAGCACTGTTTTCAGTGTGTCTTTGTTTTGAAAACAGTTCCAGTACTGCAAATAGACAGACACATCTCCAAACCCTTCAATTTGTCATTAGACATTTGGCGGCATGCCTACTTTGCTGTTAATTTTCCAAAACTACATTAATTTGCTGAATGACTTCTGTGAATCAGTTCACATAAAATTCAAGATGATACTTGCCACGTATCAAAAAGTGACTACTAAAAGCATAGGTTACATGTAAAAACACACTGTGTGAATCAGTTTGAATTTTGTGTTTTAAGTTCAAACATGGGTTAGCATTAATGATTTTTTTCTTTCCTAATGGAAGTTGCTTAATGAAACATTACAAGGATAATCTTCCTATTGGTTTTTTTCTGCTTCTGCTTATCTGTTTCTTCAATTTACTAGTGTATACATTCTTAATTTGACTTGATTTGGAATACAAGAGACACCCCAGGCAGTGGAAATTCAATGGTGTAACCAAAAATAATTGTTTAATATTGTGACATAAGGGATTTGATCCTCAAGGTACACTGTATCTGACAGTTGTGCAATTTAAACATTGAGATTACCCCGTGCACAGAACCAAATAGCAAGATCACATGACATTCTTAGAAGAATTTACTTGCTGACAAAAGAGGATACTTGGCTGAGAAACGTTATAATAGTTGCTGGCCTCTTATAGCATAAGATAACAAAATAATAGCACGGTCACTATTAGAAAGGCTGATTTGTTTATATATGTACTTGCATTGTTTACAAAGTATATATAATCTGAAAAAAAAAAATGCTGCTTTGGTCTTGCCATATTATCCAAGACATTCTGACTATATATTCCAGGTCAAATCACAGTTTTATTTGAATATATACATTCAAATATATATAAGTATATTCTTATTTGAATATATATCCTATATGTATATATAATATACTACATATGTTTATATATGTATATCTGTTTATATAACCCTGGACATCACATGAAATATTTTATTATAATTATTTAAATAAATTATAAATTATTATACTTGAATTGGATTAATGAAGCCATAGAAGTTGAATTAGGGGGGAAATAATTATAGGACCCCTATAGCAGATTTCAAATCAGCTACAAATACTATAAGAAGTTATGTCACTTTTAGCTTTAAGCCTGGACAGGTATATGTGGCACAAATGCCCCAATGTGGAAGGATACCTAATCCATTACCACTTATCAACTCTGCCTCTGTATCTTCCCACCTTGCTCACATTTTTCTAGTCCACCTCCTCAGTTTGATGAGAACAGGAGTTTGGAAAGGATGAGAAGAGTGGCGGCTACCATCCTGCTGTTGCGCTACACTGATGTTCAATTACTGCCAATTTAGGCTAAACATACCACGCTTAATAAGATTAATGAAATATTACACTTGGTGAAAATGAATAGAAACTTTTCCCAATAAACCAACTTATCCTAATAATAAATATCTTCTTAGATTGAACTCTGATGTTGAAAAAGCAACTGGAGGAAGTAACTCTAACCCCTTAATATACTCTTCTGGAAGGCAACACACCATGCAAATCTGCCCCTGTGCACCATAAGTCCTAATAGACCGACATGTCTTCATAACCTTGAAGTACTAAAGTCAGACTCTGCTCAGCTCATCAACCTAAGTTTACATGGAAAGTTAAGTCTATTCTCACAGATCTTCTACTCACTGGTGTGCTGATAAATGTTTAACAATCAGCTCTCTGGAAAACGAAGAAATACAAACAAACAAGAAAAGCAATAACTCTGATTTGTAGTGTGAGTCAATTCCAAGCTGCCAACATGTCAGTGCGAATGAGGAGTGGGGAACAAACATGAAGCATCACACCATTCCTTCCTCTTTCCACCATATAAACACAACAGACATAAATAACCTCAAAAGCACAGATCACAAAAAAATGGAGTAAAATAAGAAGTAATGAGTTTGGGTATTATCTTTCTTTTTTGTATAACTTATTGAATTTTAAGTTTTATATTTTTCTATTAATTTTTAATAATGACTGTATATAACAAAAAGCTTGCAAAATCCTAAAAATTTAACAATCGGCTCTTATGAGTTAGTACTAGGGGGCCCCAACGCACTACCACCTCCACCCCATCTCAGCACACACAGCACACAATTAGCTTCCTGGTTCATTAACATTGATCCAGAGTTATGCCTCATCAAATGGGAAAATATTTGTCCCGGCAATAAGCAAAATAACTTCTTGTTGATCAATTGCTCCTAATATAATTGTATAGTACTGTCACCACCTGTAATTTTAGTGGTGCACTCTTTCTTTGCCATCAAAGTCTCTACTTGCACCTTTATTTTATTCAACTGCATGGGGGACACAGCCTGTGTCTGCATTCCTTTGTCTAGGAATAGTGATTCTGCACTCACACATTAGGAGAAGAGAAAGGGGGCTCCTACACAACCGTATGGAGTGCTATGAAATTTTACTGACACAAGTCTGAAAAGACTGCCTGATCTGTATTTGGAACAATGCTATTTTGTTAATTTGATATATGTGTGGGCTTTTTATTCAAATAGAGTTGAACAGTTTGTTCCTGTGGGGTAAAAGGGACTGCTTGTTACAGAAAGGTTATTTGTCGTTCACTATGCCATTTGGCATTCTGAAGAAAATTGTGGGGATTCTCTTTCTGGGGGCTGTATGTGGCTGTCCTAGCCTCTGTACAAAGAGAGCAAGAAAATGTTGGAAGAAAGATCCTTGGAGGTAGATTCAGACCAGTGTCTTAGATGCCCTCAAATGAAGGTGTTTCTGGCCTTTAAAAATATTCAGTGACCCATTCTATCACTTATTTTTGCTGCTAATTGGACATGTTAAAGTATGAATTCCGACCACTTCAAAAGGTTCAATGCCAGTATCAATTAACACCTTGTGGGGGAAGAGTGTATGGAAGAACCACTAAAGAAATCTTAGCATTGTAAGTACAATTGAACTTTGATACGCCAGACAATATTTTTATTCAACATTGCTCTAAAATGCTCATTTTTACACTGTAATTGCAACGGTTTCTCTTGCTTATTTCCTGTCTCAACACAGCCACTATCAATTTGAACTCAGTTCAACTTTAGCTCATTTATAAACAATTTAAATTGAAGGTCTACAGATTACCATGCAGGTGACCCTCACCTTAGAAGGTAAACATATCCTATAGAAATCAGAAGCTACCAACTCCTCTAAGATCAACAAAAGGGAAAACAATCCAATTATATGGAAAGAATATAACGGCATATCATTTACTTTTCTATTCATTCAACAAAGATCCACTAACCATACACTATTTGGGGACACTATGCTACATGCCTAAATACTAAAAAATAATCTTGCCTATTCAAACTTTTAAATAGCTCCTGATACAAGTAGAATCAAATCAAAATTTTTCCTCAACATTCCACTGGTGGTCCAATAAGACTGGACTGCCTGTTATACTTCTACAAGAGCTCATTGTTATTTGCTTTGCATTTTCTGTCCTCCTCTTCTTACGGCTGTCCCCTGCTACTCAGAAATGTACGGGCTTGTAACCTAGAGGTAGGACACAATTCCATGTTTTCCTGCTTACACCACCAGAATCAATGGTATTCCCCTAGGTGCTCAGTAAACATTTGTCAGACTGAACTGTGTTCTTCCTGTCCTCCATGAGCTCATCCCCACCTCCATTAAGGTAGATGTGATATGTGCAGGTTCAACCACAATATCAGATAATACATGATTTCTGCAAAATAGAAAATTCAGCATTAAAAAAAAAAACAGAGAATAACTCCACCGAAGGCCAAAGATCATCAGAGTAACTCACCTGGGAGTTGGAGGGGGCATTTAAATTGGACATTGAAGGATGGTTAGAACTTAATTATGAATAGATACTTACAACATAGATTATCATAATTTAACAGTTGTTGTTGAACAAATGTGGATATTTTAGCAGTGAAACTGTAATCCTAAATTACATGAGCTATAGAGAATAACACTAAACATAACGCACACAGCCATTCTGGTGTTTGTTAATCCTGTCTTCCTGGCATGCAGAATCTGAACGCACTTGGTGACAAAGTTTTCTGGCAGGAGGGGAGCTTTGAGCCAGGTCATACCGATAAAGAAGAAGAATGGAAGAGAGCACCTGAGTGTAGTGAAAAGCATGAGCAAAGTAGGGGGAGGATATGAAGTCATTTTCTAGGAAGGAGGTTCAGACTAGCTTGGCAGAGGCCGAGGAACCATTTGTTATAATAAATAATGAGTTACCATTTACTGAGCAACTATCAGGTTCTGGGCATGGTGGGCAGTCCCGTACATGCCTATTTCTATCTTTAGGGAAACCTAGCAAGGCAGATGCTCAAGAGGAAACTGAAGCTCCAATAATTATACTGCACACCCAATGTCAGGCTGATGAGTTTGCAAGGGGCAGAGAATGGAGGTCTTTAAATAGAATCAAAGGAATTTGAATTTAATTTTATAAGGGAGACACAAACAAAATAGCTTCCAAGAAGCCGTGAAACAGAGACAAGCTTCAATGTCCTGGTTAGAAGGTCCCTAAGGTAGCCTGAGTTTGAGTGAAAAATGCCTGATTGTTGGTGTCTGTGTGGAATTGGAAAGGAGGAATGACTCTAAGAGGAACTTGAGAGAAGGCATTAAAACTACTTGACAACAGGAGTTCAGGACTAACAGAATAATAGGCAAACCCTGAAGGGCAGGAATAAAGGGTTTATCATGTGTACATGATGTCAACTGTGTTTATTCTAACTATAAAATGTGTTGGAAGTCTTGTACATTATACAATTATAATGAATTTGACCATTGTCAAATTAAATATCATTTCTCTTCTAACATCATTAATATTTTCAGTTGTCTGGAAAATACCAACCCTCTTACTCTATTACTTGATTCTTTTGTCCCAAAAACTTATAATGAATTGTAAGTAGGACCAATAATTATGATCTTCCAAAAGGGAAACAAACTGAATAGATTTATTTGGCAGGAATTCATGCTATATGGCTTTGAAAGCCTGTGGAGTCTTCGGGAGCTCTTTGGCCAAGATGAAGGGTGTGTACCAGACAAATGGGACTCTGTTCCAAGTACAGTTCACACAAGAGGTCTGAAAAGAGCAAACAAAGGAGGCTAAAGAGAAAAATGGAGGAAACAGCAGGGAACATAGAGATAGGGAAGGTCAGGGCACATAGAACCTGGGAGGAGGGGAATGTAGAGAGACTTCTGGAATAGTCGAAGAACACAAAGAATATGAGCTTAAAAATGCTTCTGTTCTATGCTCCATGGGAGAATGTAGCAAAGGGAATGAGTGACCAAAGTAAAATAGTGGTCAGGAAACAGTACGGGACCACAGTATAACAATGGTAACAGCTAGGTGTCTTTCATCTATCTACATATGAAAGTGTCCTGCATACGGCAACTCTTATCTAAGTCTTACAAAAAATTTACACACATCTTGACCATCAGCCATCCTCAAAACATTCTTAAAGAGTGAGTAATCAACAATTACTGCTGATGGTAGGTGTTCTCACTTACATCTCTAGGTAGCACCGGAAGGACACCAGGTTCTGCTGCTTCTCTTCCAGAGCCCCTTTCACCAAATGTGAGGTCACTCTTACAGGAAACAAGTAGGTCCACTAAAGTTCCAAAAGTTAATTAGATAGTGCTCATAACATTATTCAGATCTTTGTCCTCCATCCAGGCCTGAGAGGACGTGCTCTCTATAATTTCAATGAATATATAGAGAAGATGTACAATGTTGAGAAAAGTTAGACAAATTAAGAGAGGAAGCAACCCTGAAAATACAGGATCCAAAAATTTTACATCATCTTTGTCTAGATAAAATAAATGTATATGAAGTTAAATACATAGGAGATTCTACTGTTAGTCCTGCAGGGCAGGGTTGGTAAAAAAAAAAAAAAACGGATTAAAATGTTCACCCTCCAGATTAATTCAATAGTTGATGACACTATGTCTACACAAATGAGTTGGAAAGCGTTTGGCTAGCCCGATCCATAAACACTGGCTAACAGAATCTGTTTCAGAAGTGCAGAGAGAAAAGATGGGCTACAATTTTACATGAATTATCAACATTTTAATAGAATTATCACATAAACTCTTCATGGACACACTTTCCTAAGACCACCAACTTTTCCTTTTCCTCCTTTGCTTTCTTCCTTCTTCCCTCCTTTACTCCCTACTTCCCTCCCTCCCTTTCTCATTCTTTCTAAGATGACAGGTGATGCACATTATAACAAAAATCCTCCCCACCTTTGCAGTTAGATTACAGGACCTATTTCGTAGGAGAGAGCAGGGCTCCCCCTTTTGATGTGCTTAATTTTTGCAGTAACCGTGCCCACATGCCACTGTGCCACCGTCTGCGGAAGGAAGTCCGATGTAATTACCAGTCAGTTCCCCCATAAATAAATCTTCTAAAACAATGAGTCATGCATGTAAATATTTCCCTTGCTGAGCATATTTATTGTGTGTTGATGTTGATTGTTTAAAAAGGGGTGATGGTTCAATAAATTGAACACCTGAGCTGAGCGCTTGTAGGATGAAATTGAGAGATGGGCAGATCAATTTAGATTCACTTCTACTTTTCGATCTGTTTAATAGATTTTTAAAACGACACTTAGAGCCCCACAGAGGCAGTAGCACTCCACATCCTTCTAGCACATCCTCCCTGAGACACACCTCACTCTGGTCCTCCCAGGCTCACTGCACTTGGAAAAGCTGATGATCCTAGGAGCAGAAATTCACAGAACATGCTCCTGGCCTCCTGCTCTCTGTTGAACTGGGCTCATTTATTCAGCTGGTATTGCAAGTTTGGGGGCACGACAGTACATCTGACCCCTTTGGGGTAAAATTTGATCTGGCATTTCATTTCAAGGGCTCCGCCACCGGTCTGTCAAATCTTCATTTTGCGGGTGCCCACTAGAACTGCTGACGTTTGCCTCTAACTCCCTCGGCTTTCATCTTTCACTGGCAATAAACATGTCACCCTGCTGAGGTGAAACACAATCTGGAATTAAATTTACTGCATATAAAATATAGTGCCCTCTTTATTGGTTCAAATACTTGTCACTCATAATTTATTTGCCAGTGTATGGCCTTCATGCAGAGAGAACACTGCTATAAACAGGGAGGGGGCTTTGGTGTTCATTTTTGCTGGGATGTTTTTTCACTTTTCATTCTTTCCCGTCCTTGGTCCTCAAATCCCACTTACTCACTTGGGCTAATCTGTTTCACATGAAGCACCTCAAATAAAAACTGGAGCCCTTTGCCCAAGTGTGGCAAGTGTGTCACTGCAAACATTGGCGTCGAGTTTCTTGGCTGAGTTGCTGCATGTTTGCTAGGAAGTGGCAAGAGCATGGCACCTGGTAATGCTCTTCAGTGAGCAAAACCGAAATACAAACGTTGGTGGGACTGGGAGAGTGGGGGCAGGGCTGGATTTAGCCCTCGTCAGTTTCAATCTCCCATTTGCCATGCTTTCCCTTCTGGCACTCAACTTTTTCATGATTTATTCCAAATACTGTCGATCAGCTTTAACTAATACAGTTCTTGTATGAAGCACCTCTCTAATCTCTTCAAACACAGATGTGGAAGCACGGCTTAGAGCATGGAGGCCAACTAAAGCCCTCTGCCTGTACCAGTGATTAGCTTTGATTGACACGGAACCCTTCTGCTTTCCTAGGCATCCCTAACATCCATAAATGATTGTTTTAAAATGAGACGCACAGGGTATGGTGGGCACCAGCTTCACTGATTTGCGGTACAACTATATTAGCAGATAACTCAAAGTACAAAACATGAGATACTAGATATTGAGTCTCCTCCCCTGCCACCCAACGAAAGTTATTTCTTTCTGTCCCTTTTAGGTCTATCTCATTATAGAAAAGGTTTTAGTAGACATTAATTTCTTATTTAGAATTGTTTAAACACACATGGATTCTTATTTCATCTTAATATCTATTTTCAACATCGTGTGGTACCAGATTTTAAAATTTTACAATAATGGAAATGTTAGGACTTTTATTTATTTTCGAATTATTTTTAAATATGTGTTCAAAATTTAAATTTAACCCTTAAAAGTATTAAGGATCACTAGAAATGACTAGATATCAGTGTTACAAATCCAGATTCCCAGAGACTACACAAATTTCATATATATATATGTATATATATACATATATACATATATACATATGTATATATGTATACATATATATACATATGTATATATGTATACATATATACATATATATGTATATGTATATACATATATATGTATGCGTATATATACATATATGTATATATATATGTGTATATACATATACATATATATGTATATGTGTATATATATATATAAACCAATTGCAGTGAAATATTCTATGTTCTTACTATTATTATTTCTACCATCTTGTCTCATTCTGGGTAGTGAAGCCTGGGAAACTTCCCAACTTGCCCTGGTTGTTTGGGACTGTCTCCCAAGGTGACAATGGGTGACTTATTCTTCTGATAGGAAGAATGTCCTTTGCAGGTAGAATCACTCAGGATTCTCCCGATAATTCTAGGCTACCTCAAAATGGTTCTGAGAGTTGTGTTAAAGCTCTGGAAATTGCCCCCATATTGTCTAAGATTCCAAATGCCTGAATGTAAAGTTTTCCAGATTTTAAAGATGTCATTTCTGTATTCTTACCCCCCAATAAATGTAGTCCCTTTATGACTAGCCATGGATGTGAAATGCTTCTCTCTGCCTGCTTTTTCTGAGCAGCAGCATAAGCAAAGAGAGAGACTTAGAATAGGAATTTTTGCTTCAACCAGCTATGAAATGCCTAATTTTATTTGCATCTGCACTCATATGCAGTTATAGATGTTTTATTCATTACTTATACACTTACTTCCAAAAGAAACCTGTGACAAGCAAAAGAAAAAGACATACTATCTTTTAGGTTTTATTTTAAGATTCAAAATGGTCTGTTAAGTTTAATATTGACTTCCAAATGTTTTCCAAACATTTTTTAAATGAGGTATATGAAGAAGCAGAATAAATAAAAGGACCATGTTAGTGTTTTAGAAAGTATGCCACCTCCTAAATGGTTTTAGGATTATAGAATCAGAGTGAAAAAATAATTCATCACATCTCTATTTTTCATTTTAAGGCTGAGAAAACTTAGTCCCAGATAGTTTAAGTGACTTGTCCCGGATCAGTCAGTTAGTGCATGGAAGAATAAATAATAAAGTCCAGTTTTTGTCTCTATTTCCTTTAAATTAATAATATGGATGGATCTTGAGAATATAATGCTAAGCGAAATAAGTTAGACAGAAAAAGCAGAGAACCCTATGATTTCACTGATATGTGGTATATAAAACAAAAACAACAAAAGAACAAGACAAACAAATGAGAAACAAAAACTCATAGACACAGACAATAGTTTAGTGGTTACCAAAGGGTAAGGGGGGTGGGGGGAGGGAGATGAGGGTAAGGGGGATCAAATATATGGTGATGGAAGGAGAACTGACTCTGGGTGGTGAACACACAATGGGATTTATAGATGATGTAATGCAGAATTGTACACCTGAAATCTATGTAACTTTACTAACAATTGTCACTCCAATAAACTTTAATTTTTTAAATAAAGAACTTATGAAGTCTGAAGACTCAATTATTATTTCAAAAAATCGAATAGACTTTGAGTTTATTGTGCTTGACAGAGTGTAACTGTTGTCACATGCACTATTCTACAACAATCCAGTTGTGTTATAACTTCCTTCACCGATGGACACAATGAGGCTCAGAGAGAAAAATTTAAGGAATAAAACAAGCAAAAAAAAAAAAAAATGAGTGACCAGAATTCACATAAAGTCTGAGTGGCAGAACCTAGTTTTTAGCCAGTTCTACTGATTTGGAATCTAAAGCTCTGTGAATGGCACAGGCTTCTGAAAAGGAATGTCACACCCATCTCGGAGAACTAGCAACATAAAGACTAATTACATCAAGTGGGAATCTCATTTCTTTGTTCATTCTCCAATTGTCTCATTGATAAGTCAGGGCTTCCCTATAGTTCTTTGCTTTAATTTTTAACCATTTGCCAAGTGACTATCTGTACATTATTATTTGAATTTATTGAATTTTTTTTTAATTTAATGATCTTGATATCCTTGAGAGAAAAAAAAATGAGTTTTTCTATTACCATTTATAAAATTTCAGTAGATAATTTTGTATGTTTCATTATTACTCATTGTAATATTATTAGGTGACCAATAAAATAATCAAGTATCCACAGCATTCGTCATAACTATTTGCAAATGATAGTACAAATTTTTACTTTTATTTTAGAGTATTTTTCTTGTATTGTGTTTGCTTTCTTTCACTTACAGTTTCATTTCAAAGTTTTATTGAAATGTAAAACCTACCACATAAGCACTAATAAACTCAAATGTGAAAATACACATCTTCTTTGAGATTTTGTTATGTGATTGTATCTGAGTATATTATTCCCAGTTGGCTATAATGAGAACTATCTTCTTTGTACAAGTGCAACTTTTATTTGAAGGATGAAATATACTACAGTGTAAAATCTATTAAATGTGTTCTTTAAAAGGGCTATTATTTCTCTTACCACTGTACATGAAGTACATTTATGTCCCCTAAACTTGGAAACACTTAAACCAGATCAAGAAGTAGAGATTTTAGAATGTCCAGCAGATGTGTGTTGGATAAATGCATTTGTGTATATGGGATAGCCCAGGGAGAAAAAAAAGAGAAAGAAAATCAGGGGACTGGTGACTGAGCCCAAGGGAATTGAAGGAGTGAGAGGGAAAAAAGGATAACATCATAGAGATAGACCCAAAGGTGTGAGTGGTAATTAAGGGAGGAGAATATTTTAGTGAAGAGGGATGGCAACAGAAGCAAAAGCAGCACTGAGTTTTCAGCATGACAAGAATTGATAATCCTTAGATTTGGAATATTGAAAATTCCAGAGCCTTTTAGTGAAACTAGGGAAGTGGGATTCACATGGCAGTGGGTTAAGGAATGAATGAAAACCAAATAAATGAAATAAATGTAGACACTTGCTTGGTTTCATAAATATTACCTGAATAAAATAAAGCTAGGATGGGACACAGGATCAAAAGTATGATTTTATGTCTTTGACAATGTATTTTTAGGACAAAAAATTCTTTCTGTAAATAAAAAAGTAATATATACTAATCGTAGAAACTTTAGAGGCTATGAAAAAGAATGAAAAATAAAATCAAAGTAATCAAAAACTCCATGCTTAAGAGATTACTACAGTAAAGTTTTGGTTTATTTCCTTCCAGATTTTGTTCTATGTAATCCTTTTATGAAGTTGAGTTCATTCTACATATGCAGCTCTGTAATCTTTTCATTTATCTCTAAATTTTATTTGCATTAATGACTTTTAGAATGTGTAAATTTAGTGTACATTTTTATCTTTTGGAGAAAGAAACATCTAATGAAGGATCATTGAAGATACAAGAAAATGAGATAAAGCACTAGATTAGTATCCTAAAGGTGATGAAAGGAACAGGGAACATGGAAGAAGAAAGTAAGGTGCTAATGTAGATACATTTGTAGAGAGCAAGAATCAGAAGCTGAGTGAATTTGTACACTTTTTAATGGCTGAGAGTGGAAACACTGGTGTTTAAGGCTCTTGACTATGAACAAGTAAACATTGTCAGCTAGAACACAGGGCTCAGCTGAGGCTGAAAACGAGGTGACTGCAATGGTAGCAACATGCATGGGAATAGCATTTCCCCCAGTTACTCTCAGAAAACTGGGCTGGACAAGAGACTGAAGCATTGAAAAATTCTGCTTGACAGATAAGTGGAATAATGAGGATGTAAAATATTAAAAGTTCTAAAAACAAGGGTAAAATAAATGATCAAGAAGGATTCCAAGATACATAGAAAAGCAATGGAAATAAAATGGAGGGCTCAAAGGCTGGAAAATCTCTGAGGTTGGAGAATCATGTGGTAGTTGCGAGACATAAAAGAATGGGAATTTTGGTCAGAATGGGATATTGGAGATAAACCTGTCTGATGAGGAATAGAACTGGGTGGTAACAAGGTCCATGTGTGCCATAGGGGCAGAGGGCTCAAGAACAGAGATGAAAACATACTGGAATGCAATACCAAGAGTGAACCCTAATGTAAACAATGGACTTTGCGTGATAGTGATGTGTCACTGTACATTCAATGTAACATTGCAACACTGTAACAAATGTGCCACTCTGGTGGGGGACGTTGATAAAGGGGGAGACCATGCATGTGTTGGAATGGGGTATATGGGTAATCGCTGTACCTTCCTCTCAATTTTACTGAGAATCTAAAACTGCTCTAAAATAAAGTCTATTAAAAAAAAAGATACTGGAGAAAGGAAAATAAAAAACCATGATATCAGGAGTCATGGGTCTGGACACCGGAATCACGTAGGTTGTTGGCAAGTAATTAATGGGAAATAAAGGAAGACTCTGAATGGGTGTCCACTGAATGGGAAGTAGTGACTAGGTGTAATTAGATAACATTGAAAAAAAAGGTAGTGGAGTGATAAAACAGCTAGGTAAAGATCATATACCAAAGGCAGTTGGCAATGTTGAGAGGTCAGAAGAATAATGTTCTTAGAGGAGAGAAAAGCTTGCTCTTTTGATAAATATGTAAATGATTGAATGATTGTTTTGTCCAATAATTTTAATCATTGTCAAATTACTATGAGTTACTTCCAAATGTATCAATCTCTCCGTCCTTAAACATTTTTCAGCATGCTTCTTCTACTCAATTTCATTATCTTTCCCCCTACTTTTATATTTAATAACTTTTCTTTACCCCTTCTTTTGTAACTCTGCTGAATCAAATCCAAAACTGACTATAGGAAGCAAGAATTATGTTGTTCCTCACCAACCTGAGGACACAGGTGAGAGAAACCGTACTTTGGGAACTCCCCCAAATAGATTTCATCTGTTCCATTTTGTAACATCTTTGTAGTAGGTGTGCTATCTCAGAAAGGGGCTTATTTTCTTTATACAGAGGGTGCTAAAAATGTGTACACATTTTAAGAAAGGAAAATTGTATTAAAATTTAATACTCAGTATATACCAATAAAAAAAAGATGAACACAAGTCACATTTGACTTCTGCAATTACAAGAGGTGTTCAAAGTGGTTACCATCAGCGTCCAGACACTGGTTACAAGCAGCGTCCAGCGAACTACTGCTTGGGCAATGTTAACCAAAGTGTCCACTTGTATACATTTTTTTTGGCAACCCCGGTATATTCTGTGCAGCAATGAAAAGAATTGCTATTTATACAACTTGTAAACTTTTAAAAGTCTATTCATGTATAATTATAGTCTAATATAAATAAGGGTTAAGGATTGAAAAGAATGCTTTTCCCAAAGCTTTTCTCTTTAATTTGAGCACCACTCCAGCATAATTTCTTGTCCCTTCCCACTGTCTTGTTCCCTCTTATGCATATGTTGAAACTCTCCATCAGTCTTATAAGGAACGATTTTCTTTCTTTCTCTTTCTTATTTTTTTAAGCAGCACAGTTTCAGTGTGTTAAGACCTCACATTCAGACTGCTAAACTCAGACAGAGTATATCTGATTCTAAGAGCAAGTGCCAGCCCCAGAGATATGTCTTTCTCAGTGCCTAGTCGTACCTTTTTTTTTAAAAAAAAAGATGATGCGTTAAACCAGGAATTGGTTAAATATGGTGACAATACCAAAATTGTACCAGAATTATGGACTTTTCATCATTTAAGTTTACCAAAATCCCGCACGAGAGTTGAGATGATTAAAAGACCTTCACTGTATTTGCAGCCAATAGACCGTAGATGGTCCTGGCTAGACAGTTTATTTAGGGGCATTTTCATTTTCATCTATAATAAAGAAAACTAAATGTGTAGTCCATGTGTAGACGCTTCAAATGACAGACCATAATCGTCCTTCTGCAGCTTTTATAATATTTGTTGTCAGGCTCTTCTGAGAGACTTGTAATAGGGTCTTGGCAAGATGCCACAGGCAAGCACTTCCACTGCAGCTGATTCATAAATGCCTTTGGGGTTGCATTACAAATCCAGTAACCCCTGAGGTCTGGTGGGAAGGTCTGCCAAGGTTCAGCTGGGATTGCCTATTAGCCCAGTGAACTCCCCTGAGCCCTAGAGTCTCAAGAGTGGGTTTCATGCAAGCAACATGGGGAGGAGAGATGCGATATCATTGTCTCTGCTGGGTAGGTAGGTTATATACACTCCGTCCCAAGAAGGATGATTTGAGGAGAAAACTATCACAACCACTTCTTTCTTCCTGTTGCTGTAAGTACAGAAAACAATAATTTTTCATTTAAGTGATAAATTCAATGACTGAAAGAAGCAATATCTTTATGATGTAACCTTCCTTCTTCCCATGTACATAACAAGAATGCACATGATCTACATAGAATGAGCACTGGTTTCCCTTTTCCTTTTGTTCTTCTACTTCAGGCTCTGTGTGTGTGTGTGTGTGTGTGTGTGTGTGTGTGTGTGTGTGTGTGTGTCTGTGTAAGGTTCACATGTGAAGGAGTAATACCTATTTTGTTCACAACTAGAGCAGGGACAGATATCTATACAATAATAATTGTGAAATGAATTATTGTGTTAGTGACTACCAGAAACCACATATACGTTTAAGGGGCGGGCCTCTGGGAAGATGCTCAGGTCGCTAACCTATGGAGGTGCTAAAACATCACTGAAATAGGATAAATCGATTTCAATGATCAGAACTCTTGTCAGAGAAAGGTGTCAACCTGGTGAAGGGCAGGGTGCCCCTTCTAAAGGCGCAGGCTCAAGGAACAGCAGAAGGCCATCAGGGATGTGGGTTTGGTTACCTGCAGGGCAACTTTGTGGAGTGGGAAACGCAATATGGGACAAGAGCAGAATTACTCTGGACAATAGCTGAATGGCTGACCCCTTCCACCAGTGGTTCTGCTTCATCACTCCCTCTGTCTAGAGGTCACTCCCTCTCAGGAGCTGGAGGAGCTCATGTGAGGAAGTAGGAACTTCAGCTCCTGTGTGCTTAAGGTTAAAAAGAGGCGGAACTGTTAGCTCTAGTGTCTTCATGTAGCTTTGTATTCTACCCTAACAGTTCTGTTTTTCAAACATGGTCAATACTCACATCTATTTTCCTTTCTACTTATAAGATTTCTTTTCAGTGAAATTATATTTATCCCAACCTCATAGAACACTTTTAAATTCTCTCATAGTCTTCCTTCCACCTTTCACCCTCTGATTGTGGTTGCCTTGGTGTACTTCCCCTTAACTTTTCTCCAGTCTCCTGGCCACTATCTACTAAAGACCTGGAAAAAAAATTGCTTAACTCATTTTAGCCTCAGTTTTCTCAAATGGAACATTAGATTAATAATTACTTTGCGAGGTTGTACTGATAAGGTAATGACCTAGAAAAATAGCATAGTGGCTGTCCTCTATTAAATGCTCAGTAAATGGGAATGAGGGGTAATGATGAGGTGGAAGGGGAGGAATAGAAAGAAGGAGGTGAGATGTAACTCTAAGGTAATGAGTTTTCATTCACAAGTGACACAGGCAACACAGCAGTCTAGACACTTTGGAACCGGCCTGGATATGTGGTTGTATGATGAGCATGTCATATCATATTGGATTTTGGCAAAGCTATGCAATGAGAAACCACCCTTTAGGAATAGTGCCATAAATCTCATCTGGTAGCCCTGCCAGGGGCCATGTCAACATCCACGAGCCCTCTTGAATGCCAGGGCACTTAAGGGAACTGTTTATAAAACACTGTTGCTTTTTACTGCCTTAAAATCTTTTTTATTTTATTTTTTTTCCATTTTTTGCTGTTGGGGAGAAATGGATATATAAAAAATAAAACATGGATTGATTTTTTTAAAAAATCACTGCTCTGCACACAATACTGTATTCTTTTTTTGTGGGATTGCAGAACATTGATCAGATTTTACAATTTCATTAAAAACATGCCATCAGTTTTTACAAAAAAAGAAATAAATCTTTAAAAGAGATGATTGCTTAATTAATCATAGGATAAAGAGAGATTGATGCTAAGAGCTGTTTTACAGATTAAGAAAAGTAGAGCAGGGACTGGCTGGCTCTGAGAACTAGAGTTATTTACTTTCCAATGAAGCATTTACGGAGATAAGCTAATTCTCCCTTTTGATGATATTCCATTGCATTTAGATGGACTGGGTTCAGTTTACCATGACTATTTACTAAGGTGAGTTACTACTATGTAAAGCTTCACACTTCTCAGTTATGGACTCAACTCTCCTCTTAGATAAAATTATACTTTTAATTTGCATGGTGCCCAAGGGATTTGATCAGCCCACCCTCTGTGTGCTACATTGGCACCAGGAACTTTTCCTCTTTTTGTAAACAATGAAAATGAAGGCACAAACACAGTATGTGCTTTACCTAAAATCACGCGACCGCTTAGGGCAATAAGCAAAAATATATAGTTCTGGCCCGTGAGTTCTGTGATCCTCTACCTGGGATCTATGGAATCCTATAAAATCATGGGTCAGCTTTTAATAACTTGAGCCCTGAAATTATAGAAATATTAAGTGACTATGTGTATGGGCATTTGGGCAGAAGAAAGGTCACAGCTTTCATTAAAATCTCCAGCAGTCTATGACACCCAAAAGATTAAGAGCCAAAAGTAAACTCTCCAAGAGCTAGTCTAATTCTGAGTAGGGTATCCATCTAATCTCAGGGAGATATGTAATTTAGACGGCTGCAAATCAGAAATATTTTCAGGGGCTCTGACACCATATTGACAGAAAAGACGAATATAACACTTGGTTTGTTGAGGTCAGCTTTTGTGGCTATTGTTAATTAGATGCACATCAAGCTATTTCTCCTTCATAGGTTAACAAGGTCTAGGACTCCTGGACCACCAAAATTAGCACTTCTGCCAGTAAAGTATATATATTTAGAATCCTGTGGCTTAGTACCACTTATGCTGTAATGTTAATGTAATCAATAATAGGAACAAACATTTCTTGGATCTTATACTATGGATCAAGCTGTGGAGGATAAAAAGAAATGTAAGGTACACTCCTTGACTCTCAATTTGTACAGTTCAGCTGCAGAGAACCACATTAAAGTTTAAATAATATCTGCTCTGTGTAGCGGTGTAAAAAGCAAAATATTACACAACTAATTGATAATTGAGGTGGTTATTGAGAAATATTTAGGATGCAGAAAGTAACAGAAGATTCTAATTAATGCAGGGACCAATGTATATAAACCTTTCTTTCAATGGGAATTAGGAAAATGATCATCCCACAAAAAGAGAAAAAGCAATTGAAGATAGCCTTGGCTTTCACAGAGTGAGATGGGAAATCATTGGAGGGTTCTGAGCAGAAGAGTGAAATGATCTGACATATATTTTAATAGGACCACAATGACTCTTGATAAGAATAGCCTGAAAGGGGACAAGGTAAAGACTGATTGTAAGGGGGCAGTCCTGACAGGAGGGACCCCAGAGGAGAAACCAGGGCAATAGTCTACATTGAGATAATCAGGATGTGGAGTGTGTCACCAGTTAGGGAAACAGACAGATTTGAGCAAAGTTTACCATCTGGATAGGAAGAGTGAGGCAGAGAGAGGAAATAAGAGAATCCACACATTCTTTCCTAGATGACCAACTGGATGACAGAATCATTAATTGGAATGAGAATAAAAGACAAGGAGGAGACGTGGGCTATGGAGAAGAGGTGGAGAGATACGAACACGTTGAGTTTGCTTTCTCATTGGTGATGCCCAATAGCCTGTTAAGCATATGGATCTGGAATCCTGAAAAAAATCTCAGCTCACGGTGAGGGTTGGTCATCAGCAAACAGGGAGTTAAGAGAAAGGAAGGAAACTAAAGTGGAAACTCCGCATTTGTTGGTTTCTAAAGGAGGAAGAGCCAGCAACGAGGCATGAAGGACAATTAAATGGGGTATGGTGCGGTGGGATTTAGGGGAGGACATATCAGGCAAGGAGGTTGTAGGAGTAAAAACCAAAATTGTAAGGTCTTGAAAACACATAAAGATACAGAAGTAGGTATAGGTACAAAGTATACACAGCTATTTGGAGATATTAAAATATAAAAGAGAAGGTAGTATGATGTAAGGGGGTCAAAAGAGAAGAAAGAGTATTGTGCTCTTCTGCTGCACTTACACAATATCACCTTTGTCTAAATATAGACGTGTCCAAATTAAGACAAGTCTTAACTCCTACACTGGCCAGTCAGTGACGATCTACTCCAGGGCCTTGGAAGTTCACCCTCAGTACTGAGTCAAATGATTTTCCATTATGTCCTGCTAGAATCGGTGGGGGGGGGGGGGCATGGAGGGGTAGGGGGTGTGGAGAGAGAAATGCAATATTTTCCAACTATATATAAGAACAACTCTCAATTTGACTAAAACTAAACCCATCAACAAATTTTTATCAATCACTTCTATGCGCTTAAGTTTTGTGCTTAGCACTTTTTCAAGCTAACTACAGGATGTTTTTGTTTACTAAATTTTATAATTTCAGTGAGTGCCCAGTAGGGTGAAAAGATGTACAAGAGAAAATAGTGTTATATGTATCTGCATGAGTGTACATGCATTGTGGCCTCAACCTGGCTCTGTCCTGGGGGCATGTGGCAAGATTTCATTATGAATCAGGCTATGTTGTTTCTGGTTGTTCATTAATTAAACCTTCTGCTATAAGAATCAAAATGAATCTGTTCACTATTATTCCCACATTCACAGCCAAGGTCAGGGTTTCTGCCCTGTGACGTAAAAGACTTAGGCATTCTTATTCATGTGTGGACAACAAGGTAGAAGGAAAGAGCTGTCTTCTCTATCAGGTTTCACCCCATGCAAAAGTGTTATGGGAACATGGAGGAAATCACCCAACTTTCTGAGACCTCTCTTTCTTCATATGATAATAACAATACTTTACCTAATATTTTACTTCTGTGTGGCTGTATTGTTAATTCCTAATTATAGTTCACTTTAAAATTATAAATTAGCAGATATGCATTGTCATCAATCTATGAATTTTTCCCAGAAAGCATTTAGTCAGGGCATATACTTCCTTTCAGAAAGTATATTAAAGCAGAAACAGTTCTTTAGGAGAAAAAGAAAAATCCAGTATCACAGTAGAACATTTAGAGACAAGTGTAATAATGTTTTAACCTCAGAACTTTCAAAAATTTAAAAGATGCTTTATAGGGAAAATAACGAAGGCACTGATGCATTGATTCTGTAAATTAGGCTAAGTGAGGGTGGCATTGTTTGGGCACAGAGAGCTGTGCAGTTTCCTCTATCAACTAGCATGAAAAATGAAGAAAAGGTGCACAAAAGGAAGCAGAATTGGTCAGGGCCATGCTGATGGTTTACTATTGCTATTCCTTGGAAACTTCCCATCGTTTTCATAACAGATAGTTTTAAACTCTTATTTTTAGCAATAGCTGCCAAATTCTGCAAGTCCTATAATGTTCTGCTCCCTAATTAGTTTGGAAGCCTGTAATTGTTTAAGTTTAAACCAGCCTAGAAAGGCTGCCAGCTCATTTGAGCGGGAGTGAACAGGAAAGTTGAAGAAATAGCTACATATTATCACTTGCTCATTTATTTAATTTAGTCTTTTGATGAAATCAGGACTCTAATACTAAAAAAAAATTCATAACACAGAAGGGGCTTCTTTTAAAACAGCTAGGAGCTGGCTTTACTTCTTCGGACACAGCGATTTCATGTCTGAGTGGTCCTGTTGATGTTTAGAAATTGAGCACAGACTCCCTGGCATGACCCTAGGAGGTCAGGCATACTTCGGATAAAATCTACAAGGTCAGTGATGAAAAACTGCATCATAAGAGAACCATTATAATACGTTATTAATGGGATTTGGCATGTAAGTGGCTCTACTTATTGTTTGCGGGCATTTTTGTATGTGTTTAACAAAAATCTGAAAAAGAAAGAAATATGTGTGTGCCAGAACAGTTAGCACTGTGTTCAGAATTTTTCAGTATGCTCAAGAGTTTATTAGGTAATAAGATCCTATTCACGTTTCCACTTGCAATGTGAAAAATGTCGAGACTGATCACGTTTCATTAATTGTCTCTGTGCATTCTCTGTATAACGTGGCTGTTTGACTCTTGTTTCCCCTACTCTAATCAGTTGTTTTTACTATAAGCACAATGAGCGAGGACATATTCAAGACCACTGCAGAATCATGTAAGAAGTGGCTTATATTGGCTACAGCTACCACTTCCTGAAGGAATCATAATGGTGTTTCCTTCTGAAATTTTTTTCACCAGCTCTGCCTGAATGCATGAATCAAGATATTTTATATGATTTTAGAACCAAACTGCTCAACTTTTTATAGCATCACCACAATTTCTACTTTTCTCTGTAGCAGTTATCCTTCATCCTGGGGGCTTCCAGGAAAATAGAAAATCAGGTTGCTAAGGTTTGCCTCTGTGCTGAACTGAAAATGACCATGGGCTTATGTGAAGTTGTTCTCATTCTTTCAGTGAAATGCATCAGCTATAAAGTTAGAAAGTGTGTTTCCCCACAAAGATCATGTGGAGTTTAATCTTTCCTAGTTATCATTGGATGCTTTGTAGTAAGGATCAATACACAAAACTTTGCAAGGTGTTTGTTGATTGCATCATGATCATAGATTGCAAGATGTGCTTCACCATTCAGAAAGCAAAGATAGAACTTACTAAACATGTTATTTTCAATCAAAAATATGATGTGGACTTAGAATTGTCACACCGTCTAAAAGATTTCTTTTGTTGAAAGGTTTCTTCATTACCGCCCATTATTCCCAGATTTACTCACACATTGTCGTAGATCTAGTGTTTCCCCACCACCGGCAGCTCATTTAACCTCAAGACAATGAATGCCCGTATGACTCCAACTTGTCTCCATCTTCTTGATAATAAGGAATACAAATTATATTACCACTTTCCAAGATGGTCAGCCAGAGTTGAGTGGATACATTTCCTCCTGTATTCCATGGCCAGCATCCCATGATTCCCCTTCAATGTTAAAGGATATCTTCATACAGACATCCAGGCAGAAAGCCCAGCATTGACTCTTGAGGGAGACTAACTCCCCTTTACCAGTATGCAGTGTGACTTTCAAGTTCATTCCATGGTTATGTGCCTTAGTTTCATCCAGGTAATACCTCTTCCTATACTTCTCAACTCCCCTCACCTCTTCATCCCCTATCAAAAGCAGGTGCAAACAGCTCATCTGAGAACAGTCACAGTCCAGTTTCTGAAATTTCAGAGTGAAAAATTGCTGGGTCGCTTAGCTCTCTGAAATGACCTTTGCCCCAGACACTTCGCCTCAATGTCATTAAACACAAGATAAAGTCTCCAGCAGGCATGCCGGCCGCATTCCCCCTGGCCGCCATTTGGGCTCCTCCAGACAAAAGGGGGCAGTGCTGAATGAGATGAAACACACCCAGAGCGCTTTGAAATCCCCAAAGACACATGCTTTATGAATACCAGACATTATTATTACCAACTCTGCTGCTGCCTGTCATGAGAAAGTCGGTCCAGGTTGAACATCTGCAGCTTCAGTGTACCCTCCACAAATGTATTTTTATTTTTTCAAGCTGTTGCCCGTTCACTTCTTGCTAATACTTCTGATGATTCTGGACCTCTTTATTTAAACACTTGGTTAGTATTGGCACTTGTCACCCTTCTGTCTTTGCAGATGTCACTTAGTACTCTACAAATTAGCAACACAATTCAGCAACACTGAATACCTTCTGCGTACCACCTCACTTTTGGATATGTTAGACTTTACCTCCACCATTTAAAAATCAACTTACTAAAGCATCATGCCACTTTCAAGCCTGCCCGAGTCCATTGAAAGATAAATTTTAAGAATTCGCAAATGTTTTGCTACAATCAAGCTGTGGTATACCCACTGGGCTTGGCATCAGTTATTCTCGCATTCTGCTCTTCAACTACAAACTCTGTAGAATGCTTTTTGCTTAACATGGAAATTATCAATCTATGTTATTTTTCTCTATCAACTTTTATAGTACAATTTTGCATAAATTGTGTCCCATTCTGTTACTAAGGGTTGAAGAACCTGGCCTCAAAAGCAACAGAAAGATAATTTTAAAAAATTTTAAAAAGCTTTTTAAAAATAAAACCCTTGAATAATTGTCAAATAATCTGATACATTTTTTAACTAATTGCCTACATACCAGCAGGCTTTTCAAGGGCTCATCTTTGGGCTCAATTAAAAACAGGCTCTGGTTATTGTGTTTAATCTTTGTTGCCCAATGCATCAAAGACATTGTATAAAAATAAGAACAGGAGGCAGCACTTTAGTCCCACTGTCACTTCTGATCTATCCTGCTCAAACAGCAGTCTGACTTCTCAGCTAGTGTGTGTTCATTCTCCCCATTCTCCACTCCTCTGGAGCAATTCTCCCTCCCACCCAGTGATATTCTAAGGATCAGTGAGTTAATATTTCTAAACAAGGGAGACCTGCAATGAGAGGCACTGTACCACAATCAATAATCACTGTTTGCAACATCTAAACCTTCTTCTATCCCTCCCCTCATCAGAGCGACCATTCTAAGAGTTATTTTTTTCCATTATTCAATCTCTTCCTAATAGTCAAATGCCTTAAGATTCAATAGGTTAATATTTCGGTCATCTACAATAGAAATCTGTGTTTCCCATATGTTGCAGAACCAGATGGTTCAGGTTGGTCTTTTATTTGTCAGACTCAACATAAAACACTGCTCTGTCGCTCTCTCTCTCTCTCTCTCTCTCTCTCTCTCTCTCTCTCTCTCTCCTCTCTCTCAGGGTTTTAACAAAGGCCATCCTGCCTCTCCCACCCCCAGCCCCCCACTCCAGGGTTTGACAACAGGCTGAACCAAGAGATGAGCAACTTCTCAGCGGCTGGCCTCCAAGGCACTCTCAGCATGGCCAGCCCCCACTTCTGTTCCTGCTGGCTTTTAATGCAGGCCCTTGATTGAGAATGGTCCAGCTGGGCATCCTGTTAGTGCCTTTAACCCATTCTTATCCATCCCACTTCTATTAGGCCTGGATCTCTTTTTTGATCAGAGCTGCCATTTTAGTGAGGCCACATTGAGCATTTACCCCTGCCCTGCTCTTTTGCACCATAAATACCCAATCCTGACATAAACAAAGCTGAAAGAAGCTAGTAATTGTGCATCTACTATGTAGCAAATGCTGAGCTGAATCTTTTTAATTGTCATGATATCATTTAAGACACAACAACCCTAGAGGAAATGTGATCAAGCCATTACATAGAAAAGGAAACTGAGGCTCAAAGATATTGGATAACTAGTCACATACCTAGTATGTAGCAAGACAGGATTGTCACTCATATGTGTCAGACTCCAATGCTGTGCACACAGTTCCCCTTAGCCTATGAGGGCAGATACACATAACCAATTCCAAGCATTCTTCAATCTCGGATTATTTGTCTATCATCTCCAAAATGTCTAAGTTTTGCCAGAGAGGTTGTACATCTCTGAGTGTACAGTAGTGAGGGGGAGGAAGAGCAGTAACCAAGGAGGTCAGAGAAATAACCTTCAGAAGTCACTGAAAGGTGATTGTAAAAGGGCATTGCAAAGATAGTTGTTTTGCTCTTAAAGCGATGGAGGCTTTGGTAGACCTGAACAGAGAAGTGTCCTGATGTGGTATAGACTTTAATTCTGTCCTTGAGTTGAGAACAGACTGCAATGAGGCAAGGGCAGCGCACGTGGGCCAGTGAGGAGGTTATTGCCATACAGTGTAAGTGAGGAAGCCACGAGATGATGGCAGCTTGAACCAGACTGGAGATGGTGATCGGTGGGTAGATTCCAAATATATTTGAAAGATTAAAAAAAAAAATCTGACACACTGTTTTTCTTAGATTCTGTCTTATACTGTTCAGACTGACCTCACAGCTAAACTGTAAGTCTTTAAAGTAGAAGCATCACGTCTTTCAATTTCTGTTAGCAATTTTATAAATTCTCTGTTGGGCATGGTCTGAGGTCTGAAGATCATTTAGTGGATGGACTGACAATTCATTTATGATTTCCTCCCCCAAATTCTCTCTTCTCCCATCTACATGATGCTCCTTGATTTCAAAGAAGACACTGTTACTGCTTTGGTATAAAGTCCCAAACTATTATTTTTGGCAGGAATATGTAGAAATCATGACCTAAGTCAATCCACTAAGAAGCCTGAAAATTGAATTAATCCTAAAGAGCCTATCCTCACTAGCTAATGTTCTTCACTAAATTCTACTATTCTATGGAGAACCTAGCATATACCAGATGCTCGGAATTCAAGAATGGAAATATCAGGGTCTCAGACGTCAATGACTAACAGGGAAAAACAAAAGGTAATTAAATTGATCTCTCAAATACAAAGTGATAAGTTGTATAATAATATGGGACTGTATAAATTGTCAGGGCAAATACAGAAGAGGGAACATTTACCCTCTCCCTGGGCTAGGGTTAAAATGGTGTCTTCAAGTTTGTATCACTCTCCACACACATTCACTAATAACACACATTTCCGTGCTTGTTGTTGCTGCTCAGCATATCACTGTGG
This sequence comes from Rhinolophus hipposideros, assembly GCF_964194185.1. Lineage (NCBI taxonomy): Eukaryota > Metazoa > Chordata > Mammalia > Chiroptera > Rhinolophidae > Rhinolophus > Rhinolophus hipposideros. The sequence continues at coordinate 55,368,295 of NC_138049.1, read as the reverse complement.
AGTATGTGAGAAACCCAAAACTCCCTGACACCATAGGGAATCAACTAAAAGAGACTTCACAGCCGAAACTTCACAGCTGGAAAAAACATTGGAGAATATCTTGTTTAACACCACATTGTATGTAAGAGGCATCTAAGACACAGAGATGTTAAGTGACTTCCTCAAGGACTCAGAGTTAGAATTTAGATTTTGGACCCCTAGTCTAATATTCTTGTGTTATTTCATAGGATGCTTCAAGTACATTCCACCTTCTGTTCATTGCCTTCTTCCTTTGAGTTTATTCATTAATTTGGCTTATCCTGACTCATTCATTTATTCTAACTATGTATTCGATAACTCCTATGTACTAGGCGCTTCTCTAGGTGTGCTAATCAGGAAGCCATTGACTCTCAGCTCCAAGTTCACCCTTCTGTGCTCTGCTGTGTGTCATGATGCTTTTCCATTTTAAACTATCTCTGTGATAAAACAGAACCTGATATGGTTTCTATTTTCTTGACAGTCAGACCCTCATGCTCTGCTTTGTGTCTAGCACTTTTCTGGGTGTTAAAAATATATAAGTAAAGCAGACTCATTTCCTACCATCCGAAAGCTAACTGTCTAGTCTAAGTGACTGACACTAATCAATTGATTACAAATGGCAGTGTAATTACAGACAGTGATAGTTGAGGGAAACTGTGTCTGGTGGTAAATGTTCAGAACATGGGCTGTGTGGTCAGAGAGAGATTCCCAGGAGAGGTGACACCCCAGCAGACACTTGCCCCTGGAGCTGCTCAGGTCAATACACGGTGGAAGAAAGAAGGGAGGCACCATAATACACCGGAGAAGCTGAAATACAGCTAGTAGAGCTAATGTCAGAGAGTTATCCAATTTCCTTTTATTTATTTTAAGACAAAGAAATTTGGACTTCGGCTTCACAAGTATAAGCTATAGTAAACTTTTTAATTTTGTGAGATAATCTGTTGTATTTGAGCTGCTTGAGCCTGTTGTGTAGAAACTACATACCAGAAATGCAGGTTTTCATTAATTTTTTTCAGGATCTTATTCTGATATGAAGCTCCTTCAAAGATCTTTACTTACTCAGGTGTACATTCTGTAATCTGTTCCAAAAGGAGCTTTGATATGTAAACATATGTGTTGATTGCATTAAGATTTAGATATGCTAACATATATTTTTAAAAATTTCAACTATTCATTAAAATATATGCAAAATTTAGTCTCTTAGAGATTATTTTGGAGAAAGAAATACTCACTTTATATGAATAATTAAAATATCCCTTTTGCATTGAAAATAGAGAGAGAGCAATTTGAAAGACAATGTTTAATTTGGAGGGAGATTGAAAGTTTAGAAGAGTGAGGAGGGTCATGTTCCTTTCTGCTTGCCTCCTGTTTCTATCAGAAAGAAAATCTTTCCTTTGCATTTATTTCCCTGTTTTAAAGTTATTTCAGACCTTTATCCCCTCTCAGTTGTCCTATTGCATCAGCCTACAAACTGGTTTTCTGCCTTTAGTTCATACCCACAGGCGTACCCACATACCCCTTCCTCTCTCTGCCCAGTCATCAGCTTAATTTTAATTAAACCCTGGTTTTATATTGTATTCCTCTTTGGCTACATACCGTGTTTCCCCGATAATAAGACCTAACCGGAAAATAAGCCCTAGCATGATTTTTCAGGATGACATCCCCTGAACATAAGCCCTAATGCGTCTTTGAGAGCAAAACTGAATATAAGATGTGGTCTTATTTTGGGGGAAGCACAATAATCAAGTCCTTCCATTAATACCATAGCATAAAAGTTTGTTTTCTTTCTTCTGTTCCTTTCTAAACTTGCTTGTGATGGTATCTTCAACATGTGCTTCCCGAGATGGCTATACGGTAAACTTACCTTAAAAAAATCCTAATGTCCAAACCTCACTTCAAACCAATTAAATCAGACCCCTGGGGGTGGAACCCTAGCATCTGCATTTTTTAAAGCTCCTGGATGGCTCTACGATGCAGCCAGAATCGGGAGCTACCAAACTCAAGTCTGATGTGACAGCTAAATTGTATTACTTACCATTGCACTTTCCCACACCTCATAGGCATCGTTTTTATCTTAATATTTCCACTCACTGATATTGATTGGCATAGGTTTTGGTGAAGGTTATACCTAAAGATTATAAGGTATAACCATTAATTATACCTAAACATTAGGTATAAACATTACTTCTCTCTAAACATTTCTCTCTAAACATTACTTCTCTGTAAACATTACTTCTGCTGTAGTAAGTTTCATTAATTTTAAGAAGCTAAGACCGTTAAAGAGAAGTTTGCTCCTAATTAAGGTAGCATAGGTACTTCTAAATATTTTCAATCTATCCTTTTACCTTGGATATTATTCAAAGTTGGTGCTGTATCCAGAGAACCATTAGCTACTCATGTCTTACTCACTATGGTAACATACCAGTTGGATGGTCTTAGAGTACAAAAAGAGAAGTGATGTGGGCCTCTGAAAATTATGCTTACAAGTCTGGATTTGCTCATGTCTATACCTGGAGCAGCAATAGTAAAGCCGATATTAATGAAGATGAAAGGATGCATTCAGTATCGGAAATGTTCAAGAACACAGTACAGCACTGAGTATAGTGTCTGGCATAGAACTGGTGATCAATTCATGTGTGCAGGGTGTACGAATGAATGGACACATGAAGGACCCACATTGCCTGTATTTATGTCCCGTATAAACTCATGTTCCTTATAAAATAAATTAGCTCTATGAATGTAGCAAGGCCTTTAACTTTCCAGCTCATGCATAAAATTGGCAGTGGTGTGAGGAGGAAGGGTGAGTTAAAAAATCCCTTCCAGCTCTAATAGTTTTTCAGTTTAGAAAGATTCTTACTCCAATCTTACTTCTCACATGGACAAATATTTAATGGAAAACAAACTCAGATACATTGCTTAAGAAATTTGAGAATAATCTGCATGGACCCTCTACATTTAGTTTAGTTTTCCTTCATCTCTGTGCCATTTTCTCAACGAGATCGCACTCCACAATGTAATAGTACCACAAAAGCTAGCTGCCTCAAGCTCTGCTCTTGGGGAACCCAACCTAAGGCAGAACTACACTACATGTTTCATATATCTGCATATTGAGCAACAAAACAAAACCATCCTTTGTCAGTCTCGTCTGATATATTTGCTACAGTTGAGGGTTCTTTTTTTAACATAATCATCAACTCTAAAGTCTAATTAAGGGCTACAAAGATGCATTAAGTGTATACTGTATCCAATACTTTGTATTAAAAGCTTGGGATACAAAACACATAAGGACATGATTGAATAACTACTTTGCAATATTAAGAATTATGTTTTAAAGAAATATTTATTGACATGAGAAAATATTCATGACATATTTTATGTCAACAAAGCATCCCACCAAAGGAGTTTTGCTTCTGCCTAGGAAGGATAAAATCACAAGAAAATGTTGTAAACATAACACAAAGCTAGACAATCTTCAACATTCATTATTTTAACCCATCAAAGAGCTGAGGTCACAGAGCAACAGGTGCACTGAATTTCGAAGTTTGACAAGCTCATCCAAGAAGAGAAGGGACACAAAATTTGGCAGAGCATGGAGAAAGAGAAAGCCACAATAGGAGTTAGTAAGAAGAAAAGAGATGAAATTTTAGTACAATCTTAAAGACCAAGTGTATGCTATTGTTTAGAGTATTGGGAGCCCCAGACAAAAGGGAAGTTTCTGCCATTTGCCAGCAATTTTCCATAAGCTTCCATAAGAGACTCATGAGAAACGCAAGAGACAACCCCTCAGAGTTCTAATTCTGCAGGGCATGCCTAGGTTTGAAAATCAAGCAGAAGTACCTGGTAAACACATCCATACTCTGGACCTTGCATGGGTATAAGGTACTAATTGGCTGTCACTGGGCACAAAATCCATCTGAGCTATGGACCTTCCTTTTATATAAGACCAAAAGCAATCTACCAATGGGGGTGTGGCACTTTTCTGACACAAAGAGAAAGTCATCTGATTCTGGGGAAATAGATTCGCTGCAGAGTCCAATATCTGTTAAGAAAATCAACCAAAAATAAAAATCTTTCCTATAAAGATAAGCGCAAACCCAGAAGACTTCACTTGTAAATTTTATCAAACATTTAAAGAAGAAATAATACCAATTTTACATAAACTTTTCCAGCAAATTGAAGAAGCAACACTTTCAAACTCATTTTATGAAGCAAATATTACCCACACATCAAAATCAAATAAGTATTGCATGAAAATAACACTAAATACTAATAATACACATTGACATAGACATAAAAATCTTTGTCAAAATATTACCAAATGGAATACAGCAATTAACTAAAGGATAATATAGCATGATTAACCAGAGTTTAACTCAGGAATACAAATTTGAAATCAATCATGTAATTTACCATCTCAACAGACTAAATGTGGAAGACCATGTGACTATCTCAATCGACTTAGAAAAAAGAATTTGATACACTGCAACATCCATTCATAATAAATAAAAAAATAAAGACAAAAAATAAGAAAATTTTATAAAATTTTTGAAAGGCATCTAAAAAAATTATCAGCTAACATTATACCTAACAGTGAAAGATAATTTTCCCACAAGATTGAAAACAAAACAGATACTTTGTCTTGTATTATTCAAACTATATAAAGAACTCTTATCAGTCAATAATACCACTTAATAAAAACATAGTCAAAAGAGTTGAACATACACATCACCAAAATGTGTGTGTGTGTGTGTGTGTGTATTAAAACCACAATGTGATACCACTTCACTAAATTAAGTAAAATTAAAAATATTTAAAATACTAAGTATTGGCAAAGATTTAGAGCACTTAGAACTCTCATACATTGTTGGTGGTTACTTAAAACGGTATAGCTACTTAGGAAAACTCCTTGGCAGGTTTTCATACACATAAAGAAACATTTATATAATGTAGCAAATTCCATATTTACTTAATTGAAAACATATGTCCACAAAAAAAGCTTGTACATGACTGTTTATAGCAGCTTTACTCATAGTAGTCAAAATTTGAAATAATCCACATTCAACAGGAAAGTGGATATACAAATTATTATCCTTGCTTATGCATACATTTGTTGATAGACTATTGATTGTTTATAGCAAAAATAATGATATATGTAGAAGTAAAATTCATGACAAGAGCACACAGAGTGGGAGTAAATGGAATTATATTTTTGCAGAGTTTAGCATTTTTCTGAAGTATAATATCTGTGAGTAAACTAATAATTTAAAGATACATATTCTAATCTCTAGAGAAACCAGTAAAAGAAAATCATGAATAAGTATATGAAAAAAGTCAATGAAAAGATAAAATGGAAAAGAAAAGAATATTTGATTGAGGCAAATAAAACAAGAAAGAAAGAAAACAAGAGCTGATGTTACAAAAAGAAAAAAATTGCTAAGATGCTACCCTTAAACCCAAGTATACCAATGATCATAGTAAATGTAAATGGGTAAACATTTAAATTACAAAGCAAAGATTCTTGGACTGGATTAAAATGTTCGGCAAAACTAAATGATGATTATAAAACTTGCAGTAATTTATATGCATGTTAAATATAAAGAAACTGATAGGATGGAAGTAAAAGGGTGAAAAAAGATGTACAAATACTTAAACATAAGAAAGTTGGCATGGTTGTATTAATGTCAGGCAAAGTATACTTGGAGGCAGAGTTTTTCAAAGTTAAAGAGGGGTGTACTATACTGATAAAACAGTCAGTTATTCAGGAAGACAATAGAATCCTGAATGGTTGTATATCTGACATCTGAGCATTGGAATACATAAAGCAAAATTGACAAAACTAAATGGAGAAATCATAAACTCACAATTACAGTTGGATATTTTAATAGCCCTCTCTTAGTAACTGACAGGGTAAGTAAAGAAAACAATCAGGAAGAATAGAAAAGATTTAAACAATTACCAACTAACTTGCCTTAATTGACACTTTAGAGCACTCTCCCAACAACTGCAGAATATACGAGGTATGATGAAAATACCGTGAAAGTTTAAATTTTTTAAAAAATTATTACAGTAAAAGACACATTGCCATTAAGCCCCCTTAAAATATTCTCCCTCACCTCGAACACACTTATCCATGGTTCTTGCCACTTTCTGAAGCAGTTCTGAAGTCCTCTTTCATGAGTGTCTTTAGTTGTGCTGTCGTGGCTGCCTCAATGTCTTGAATGGATTCAAAATGTTTTCCTTCCATGGTCATTTTGATGTTGGGAAAGAGCCAGGAGTCTCACAGTGCCAGATCCAGTGAATAAGGTGGATGAGGATGAACTGTAATCTTTTTATTTGACAGAAACTGCTATACCAGAAGCAATGTGTGACATGGAATGTTGTCGTGATGGAGGATGAAGTAAAGACACTCATAAGAGAGGACTTCCAGAACTGCTCCAGAAAGTGGCAAGAACCATGGGATAAGTGTGTTTGAAGCGAGGGGGAGTATTTTGAGGGAGATTAATGGGAATGTGTCATTTACTGTAATAATTTTTTTTAATTTAAACATTTGCCATATTTGTTGATCACACCTTACATTCTTTTTAAATTTACATGGGACACTCACCAGGATAGATCATATGGTGGGTCATAAAACAAGTCTTATTAATAAAAAAGGATTAAAATCATTCATAATATGTTCTCCAAATATTTGGAAATTAAACAACACGCTTTTAAAGAACTCATGAATGAAAGAAGAAATCACAAGGAAAATTGAAAATATTTTGAACTGAATAATAATGAAAATACAAGATATCAAAACTTGTGAGATAGAGCTAAAGTGTTGCTTGAAGAGAAATCTGTAGCTTTAAATGCCTATGTTTAAGAAGAAAAAAGTGGGCAAAAAATAAATAGATAAAATATAAAATCAGTAATGTCAAAAATTGTTTTTGTAAAATGATTGGTAAAATTTATAAACCCCTAACTAGACTCATCAAGAAGAAAGAAAACACAAAATACCAATACCAATATAGGGAATGAAAGTGGGACTTTATAACAAATTCTATAGATATAAAAATGATAATGAGATATAATGAATAACTTTATGCCAATAAATTCAACGACTTAGATGAAATGAACAAATTCCTCAAAAACATAATTTACCAAAGCTGGCACAACAAAAAATAGAAAATCTGAACAGCCCTAGATCAATTAAACAATTGAATTCATAATTAAAATCTTTTCACTGAGAAAACTAAAAGGCCAGATGTTTTTAGTGGTAGATTCTATCAAACATGTAAGTGAAAAGTACACCATTTCTAAATAAATTATTTCAAAAAATACAGAAGCCAGGGACATTTCTATACTTATTTTAAGAGGCCAGCAAAACACTGATCCCAAAACATTGTGAAGATATTACAAGAAAAATAAATTACAAATCAATATGTCAAATAAACATAGACACAAAAATTCTTAACAAAATATTAGTTAATAAAATCCAGCAACATATATAAAAAAATAGTCCCTAATAACAAAGAACAGTTTATTCCAAGAATTCAAGGTTCACTTAACATTGGAAAATCAATCCAAGTGATTCACAACAGTCACAGAATAACAGAGAGAAAAAAATTGTGTATGATTTACTTAAAAATCAGATAACAATAAAAGAAAACATTAGAAGCATTTATACTAGAATATTATCAGTAATAATAATTGGATCAGTGGATGGTATGATTATAAGAAATGTTTTCTATCGGTGGTTTCTGATTTTTTTCAAGCTGACTGTAAGGACTATGTTATATTTCAAAATTTTATAAGTGTGTGTGTGTGTGTGTGTGTGTGTGTGTGTCTGTGATATCACACAATAAGGTATCTGAATATACCTTCACAGAGGCTAAAGCTAACAGAGACAAGTTACATAGACTGGTGATTTTAAAATTGATGAAAAGACCTTGATATTTTTCTGACCAGAGAAAGCTTGTGTTAATCTGTATTAGCCACTGATAGCTTTTAATCCTTATCTCTAGCACAGTGATATTGTTTAGGAAAAAAAAAAAATCAGTTCCTTTTTTAAATGTACTCTGCTTTTCTTGTAGAAAATTACCAAGGAAAGTAAAGGCCCTCCCCATTTGTGATAGTGAACTTTCTATTCATCTCACTGGAAGAATTTTACATGTGTACCTGGCATCACCTTGGTAGCATCTAATAATAACAATCATTACCATTTGGCTGTTGTTTATTCTGACATTGCAGCACATTGGTTAAGTGAGAAAACCTACAAGTAGAATAGAAACGAATGGTGTGCTTGCTATAAGCCTTTTTATTTCCGTTGAAAACTGGACACATTATAGACTAGTGATATCAATTAATAGCATAACATGAAGTCAATTCACCAGTACTTTTACTCATGCCAGGCCTAGCCCTTAAATCTGCAGATGAGTGTCAGGTCTGGACATTGTAGTGTTTTAAGAACAAAACAAATTTTAAAAACCAACTGCACTATGTTGAAAAGCGTCTTCTGTAGTGCTTTGATATGTAACTCTAACTAAAGCTCAGCATGCAAGACACTAATCTTTACTTTCATGTAATATACCACTGATGCTCCAGGAAAATAAAATTATAAGACTCTCATGTTATTCCAAACAGATTGAGAAATGTGCCAAGAGGAATTATAAGTTAGAATCTTCTATTTTATTTTCCATAATAGGGGCAAGAGGAGAGAATATTTATTTAGCACATTTTTCTTTCAGAAATTGTATGTGAATTGGACTAGAAAATGTTTCATTTTTCCACATCATATTGTTTGATACTCAGGGTGTGTGTGTGTGTGCATGTGTATGTGCGTGCGTCCGTGTGTGTGTGTGTGTGTGTGTGTGTGTGTGTGTGTCTTTCTTTGCATGTGCTGTCATAACCTATCTGGCCAAGCGTGGACTGTCTCTAAAGATTAAGTGCACCTATTTTGAACTGGAGGCTGCATGCCATAATTTTTAGCTAACCCGTTTCCTTCTTAGTGAAAACAGAAATAAAAATATATTGTGCACACTTCATTGCTGGAGCCTTTGACCTCAGCTGCCTGTCTAGCTGAGACTGTGATGAATGCTTTGTGTCCCTTCATTTTTAATTGCTCATAAATTGTTATCCCACGAAACACAAAACTAGCCTTGTCCTCATTTTAGTTGGGGTTGGAGGTCAGCCTAACAGTAATACAATTAAGGAGTGTCTTTGTGTGGGGGTGTGGGAGTGAGGAGGGCACTCGGGTTGCAGAAGAAGGGTAAAGAAATGTAGTCATCCTTTCTAAGGAAAACACAAAGAAAATTCCAACTTTTGAGAAAAAAAAAAATCACACATGGAGCAAATCATGCTTGTTTGACAGTTGTGTCCAAAGTGCTTTGAAGGGCATTTCTGGACAGCAAAAAGAAAGTGAATTATATTTCATGCCTGTGTCCAAGCAAAAATGTGTTTGGTGATTCATGATGTTGAGGATAAATTAATTCTGTGGAAAAAAAAGAAAGTCTGGTTTCAGAAGTGCCACAGAAGCCCAGGTTGTTTTCAAAAGAGACTATGTAGGGGAATCTAATGGCGGAAGTCAGCCTTTAGCTTTGTGCCACTCTCTGTCATCACCTGGATCGCAGCTCACCGCGATTTCTCCAGCTTGACATCTGACTCCATTGCGCCATGGATGTTTTCTGTGAGTTTTGCAGAGTCAGTCATTGCTTTCAATTATACTTCCTCTATTAGTAACTAAGGTGTGACCCTGAACAGTCATGTTGCAAGTATCAATGGAACTAAAGCTTTGAATTTCTTTTCTCATTTGTGAAAACTGTCACAACAAAGATGATTATGTGCTGTCTTTATTCTGCCTAAAATAGTTTTTAAAGCCCAGATAGTGGCCTATTGACTAGTTTTACTATTTTGATTAAACCAAACCAGAAGCAGCATGGTCTAAATGCAAACAGAGTTGGACGTATAGTGAGACCAGGCCTTTCCTTTGCCAACCAAAATTTTTCTGACTTCCTTTAATTCCCCTGGATTAGACTGTTTTCAAAATGAAAATGCATGTTCAATACTTATAAAAATATGGTGTTGGAAAGGGAACATTATATATATATATATATGTCACAGCCTTCTTTCTAAAAAAACAAATAAAATACGTTTTGGCTATTGTTAGGATTTTTAGTCTCATTTTAATCACTTTTTTGCTTTAATAATATTTCAAAATGCCTTTTGAACATTTTGTCAAACTTGCTCAAATTCTGAAGGACCAAATGGTATCCCCAATATTAACTATTCCATTCATGATTTCTTGAATTTATTTGTAGCAAGTTAACTATTTTCCCAGTAGAATTTCCACTTCTCTCTGGCTTAGCTTTGGCAAAATAGACAATAGCTTAATTGTAGCATCAGTCACTAATTCACAAATTTCACTACAATTCCTTCTTCATATATTTTTGAGCATTTATTATATGCCCGGCACTATTTCACGTACTAAAGACAGAATCATAAACAAGACATAGATGGTATTCTATTTATTTTACTATTTCAGTCCAATCATGATGCCTTAACCTCTAAACAAAAGAGTGATATGATACGGGCGGAAACAACAGGGCTGCATTAATAAAATCAGTGGATTATAAGTTAGGAACTTGGAACTAGAGACCAGTTCTACCATTTCCTAGCTTTGGGATCTGAACCAAATCTTTTAAGGAAAATTCTATTTTTCTTTGTTTTATACTCTAAAAGTAAGCTCATTGCAGTAGCTAATGATTCTGGTAGTTGGTTCCCTGGATGTTGACAGTATTAGCGCTTTGTCATAAGAAGGAGGGCAGAACTAACTGGTTCCTAAGGTTCCCAGTGGTCTGAATAGCAGAAAAAAATCCGTGAAGAGTTTATGATGAGCGAGTTGCTGGCTGAATTCAGCAGCACACAAGTCTAAAACTGGTCATCTGTGCCCTCACCAGTAACTACTACTTGACCACAATAAGAGTCACTAAATCTTTACATGTCACCAAAAATGATGATAGTGATTCCTAGCCATAACAGAGAATGAAGTTTTAGTTTTTGTTTTTTAAAGCATTTCATAAAATCTTCCAAACTGAAAGAAAAATCTAAATGAAAGTATTAAATGCCAGATATAAGAATGAGAGGTAAGTAGATAAAAGTTTTTCCTGATACATAAAACATAGAACGGAAGTTGTCATTTGTATTTAAACATTCCAAACATATTAGACATTAACCAGAGAGTGTATTTTGTATATTATTAGTTCAGTCTCAAACAAATGGCTTAGATATTATTTAAAATAAGATTAAAATATTTTCCAGCTGTTATTGAAATTTAACTTTTCTCGCTTTCCCTATCCAAGAAGTCTCTGGGGGATTTCTGGTTTATACCTTTCCGGAAGACAAGAATAACTGGATTCACACACCAACATGTCTAGAACTTTCAAACGAGTGGTAGAATCAAGATAGAATCACATATATCACCACCTGATAAATGACTGTTTTTTGTTTTGTTTTATTATTGACTCTCTCCTCCCTATAATGTATACTTCACAAGAGCAAAGAATGTTATTTGCTTTTTCTCCCTGATTCTGCTATATCCCATGGGCGTAGAACATTGACTCGCCCATAACAGGTGCCCAATAAACATTTATTATATTTTGTAAAAGTGATGCTTTTCATGAGTGTTGAAAGGTGTAAAGGGTGATGTATCTATATTGACATAAAGTTTTGTTGGGAAATTGTGCCCCAAGTTCCCAGTCAAATCTTAATTTTCTTTTTCACTTGAGTGCCTAATATTAATGCTACCAGACTACGAGTTACAATGGAAAATTAATGAATATTTTATTTGTAATTTCTGAGCATCTTCCTCATTCTGGCCATTTCATCAAAAAGTAAGTATTGGTAGTTTATCACGTTTTCATAGTTCGAACCCCACAGTAATTCAATATCTCACTTGCATTTTTCTTGGGTTGACCAACAAAAGAAAAACAGTATGATGCTAAATATGAAATGTTTCACATATGTTGACAGTGATGTCACCGTGGCATTAGCTTGTTACCCAAATGAAGATGATCATATTAATTTAGGTCCTGTTCTGAACTGTGAAAAATACTGTTTTGTATCAGTTGTTGAACAACTTAATTGCTAAAAATGTTACTTATCCTAAATACACTAATAATTGTGTGTCTCCCTCGTAACTCTCTGGCTCTCCAGACTTGCTGGACTTTTTAGGCTATCCAGCTGGCTCAGAGTGACCTTCTGTCTTCAGTGTTTATCTGCTTAGAACTTTCTGATAGAGTGGTCTTCCAGAGTATATCTTTGCTCCTCATGGTTACCAAAGGATAGAAGTGTGCATAAACACCAGAATGTGGGTTTTGCTGAGGGAATATGTGGGCCAATTGCAAAATTTCATACAGCAGCAATGTTTAAACATGAACTTGCAACAATAACTGCAATCTTAGTATTCAGTGACTCTCAAAAGTTTCCCCAAAACTTTCCTAGAGGCCAAGGATACTAAATGTGTACTCCCCAAATCTGGGAACTAGTCAAAAAGCAATGCACAATCGGAACAATTCTTTAAAATGTTTCATTTTATCTGAAGTGTAGATGTGAGTGTTTGCATTCTATACCCATAACAGATGCACTTATTGTAATATTAAATGCGTTCTTCCAAGGCTTCAAAAACAATTGATGCTCCTGGAGAAGGTCCATCTTTTTCCATTAGCTTTTCCTATTTCCAACAGCCTAACTATTCACTCGCATAGACGTGCTCCAATTTGAGATGAATATTTAATTCTAAATAATAACAACTGAGGTGTATTGTCTTTGCCAAGGGTCTCTTGGTGCTGTCTCATAGAACCCAACTGCCATTTCATTTCCCGGTTGGCTCAGAAATACAAGAAAGATCAGTCTTATTCTACTCTCAGAGTTCTCTGAGAGTTAGCTAGCCAAAGCCCGGCTCAACTGAATGATGAGATTGTCTTTTCCCAGCCTTTCTCTCAATTTTTTTTCTTTCTTTCCCATTTTTTTTTTTTAAGAAAAAAGTATAGTTAAAAAGTTACTAGGAAGTCATCAGAGGGAAATCTAAGACCACACAGGAAAATTCAGAGGTGAACAAAACAGGAAAAGTTGTCTTTGTCTAATTATCAATCTTCTCTAATCTCTTGACCATGGAAAGGAAGAATTCAGAAAACCCCTCTGGAACACTACTATTTTTTCTGTACCTAATTGGGGCCGAGTCTCACTCACTTCACATCACAAAACTGTAAAGTATCTACACAAAAATAACAAGTGCCCTACAGTTGCTCACACTGTGTTACAGAAATGTGACGCTTCAGTTTTTTGATACTCTTCATTTCTCAACCCCTATACAATGGATGTCACTAATGTCACCTTTCAGTAAGATAGCCATGGCCAGCAGAAGGCCTGGAAATGCCAATTGTAATTAACTTTCTTTTCAAATATGTTTGACAGCTTCATGCTGAGAAGTGCTTCTTACCTTTTGAACTTTCAGATTGCTTGGCTGAGCAAAATGTGTATCATTTTCTTTTAAAATTACCTTACAAAGAGCTATGTACTATGATATTCTTGCACACGTCAGCCATTTATAAGAGATTTAGATTTTTAAACAGATTATCCTTGTTCCAAATGAGAGACCTTGCTTTTGTCTGAAGCATGGGCTATGTTCAGGTGTACAGCAGAGCCCCAGGACAAGGACATTCATATATTCATAAATGTCAAAGACGGCGACCCTTTCTCACAGGCCTATCATCCCCACTGCTCTAGAAGGGAATATTCCTAGGACCTGTGAAAGCCAGCACCATGCTCTTTGGCAGTAACTAAAGATAGGAAAGAAATGCTCCTTGGGTCCAGTTTCCTACAATATGGTTATTCATCATTTTTAAAATGACATCAAAAATCAATAAAAACGGAAGAACTCTATAAATGCATCTTTTCCTAATTGAGAGGCTTAACCTGACTTTCGCAGTAAGAATAATATACCTTACTGTGACCTACTTAAAAAATGTAAAAATCACTTTATGTCTGCTTGTTTCAGTCTTTCATTTGGCCTTTCTACTCTTTTTTTCATAGTGGGAGTACTTGGGTAAAAAAGAAAAACAAAAAAAAAAGAGTATAGATTCTCACCAGCATTTTGATCAAGGAGAAAGGTTTCATACTTCAATAGTGCACGTAATGGAATTGGTCAGATTTGAAGCATCAGAGCACATTTTATCTTGGATCTTTAATTTTTTACAGTTCAGCTGACAGAAATTTAACTAAAAAATGTTGGTTATGTGACCAGTAAGCGGACTCCCCAAAGTAACATTTGTCTTATTTTGTTGTAGATTGTCAGAAAGAGTAAAATAGGCACATGTTAGTATTCTTTTGATTAATTAGATATGATTTCAAAACCAGTTTTGTAAGACTCCCCCCACCTACCTCCAGAATACAAATGTGTCAATTACTCATAATTCTTACACCGATTGAAAACCCAGAGAATTACTGAATAAAATATATATATATACATATATATATATTTGTACATATTTGTATATATATGTATATATATATATATATATATATATATATATATATATATATATATATATATAATCCAGACTATATATATGTGTGTGTGTGTGTGTGTGTGCATATATATATACACACACACGTATATATATAAATATATGCAAAAGCTACATTTTAAATTATCTAACTAACATATAATGTTAATAATATCAATATGATTTTGAAATCATAAAAGCCTTTTGGTTCAAACTCCAGGTAGAAACATGGTTCAGCTTCCTGTAAAACACTCTTGGATATTCTGTTGAGCTTACTCTTCACAAGACCTCTGAAGCTCAGAATGGATGGGTTTCAAGTCATCTTTTCTATTAAACTTGGAGGAAAGTTAACACCATTTGTTGCTCCAGTGTAAGAAGCCAAACCAAGTCAGTCAGCTGATTTGAAGAAGCTACCTAGGATGTTTATGATCCATTTAAGAAAATGAGTCTGAAGTCTTTGAGAGCTTCAGCTGGAAGTCTCCTGCCATGAAGTAACGATCTTTATGGGCCCATAAGTCTTAACTCTTGTCATTAGGACTGACTGCCCATTTCAAAGAATACGTCTGCAAGTCAATTGGTAAAAACCGTGTCTAAATCAGCACTATTACTTTATCACATACTTTTTGAGGACAGATGTAGAGAAAATGAGAGAGAAGAAACTTCCTTGATGTTTCAATTTAAGAGAGAAAGTGATATGAATGACACATTGCTGAAGAAATTCAGTATAATATTAACCAAACTTCTCTGGAACCCCAAAAAGTTTGATTTGGATCGTGAGGTTATGCACTAGTTATTTTGTTCTAAACATCCTATTTATAAGACAATAAAATGAACTGCTCCCAAGCAGTTTCAGGGTTGAATATGGCTTAAAAGAGGCAAGCTGGAAAAGGCAAGGTAGCCAAGAGATTTGAAGTGGCATGCAAATATTTTGGCAGTCATTAACACAAGCACTTTTCCTTACCCTACCACAAAGTAAAGAACAGAACCACACTTCGGTGATGAAGTGCGAAAGAACTTATCTGTAACTACAGTTGACACGTGGCTCATATTTAACTTCAGTTTTCGAGATTCTAATGGTGTGTTGCTTAATGCTGGGTTTTAGTAATAAATCTGTGGGCTACCTACTACAAAACTCTGGAAAGTTTCGAATTCATTTTGATGCTATAAGAATCAGGCACATATATCTGTACCATATATCAAAAATTGAGTTATCTAAAATGCTCACCTACTCTCTGAAATCATCACAGTGCAAAGAAGCCTACATATATGCATATAATCTGTGTCCACTGATTTCCTGGTTCACTTCCTTTTTCAATTTACATTCCACTTAGTGAGCTCACTCAGTGCATATTGACTGGGCACATGGAAACCCATGTGTGATCAATTCTAGGACATGGGGTGTGTGTGTGTGTGTGTGTGTGTGTGTGTGTGTGTGTGTAAGAAAATGACTTTGAGCATACATGGAATTTCCACCTGTTACATCTAATTTTAGAGAGAAGTAAAGGAATAAAAATAAAGAATTCAAAAGGTCCTCTTTGTGCCAAACCCCTAGAAACTGCATAAAAGACTGCTCAAAACTATGATGGGATAAAAAACAAAGAGTCAAAGATTATTTTACAAGCAGAATAAATGAACTGGATTAGGAATAAAAGTATACTTCCAACATAGCCGTGCCTATAAACTTTCAGGTGTGCTTATTTTATTCTCGAGAATAAGATTTATAGAATTGCTGTACGTGTGTGTATATAGATAGATAGATAGGTTTTGACAACTCTTAGCTGGACTGAAAACTATATACAGTTGAAGCAGTTCATTATATTTTTATTTTTAACTATGAGGTACTGTTTTTCATATCTTGACAAAATAGAAACACCTCACCCATTCCTCCTGCACTTCTCTATTGAATTGCTATCCCTGGCACACAATTGTTACATTGAATGTCACATGTAAATCAATAGGAATTGGCATAAAAACAAAATTTTATGCTTTTCAATATTTTTTAATATGAGTACACAATGCTGAATAATAGAATTGATGGAAGGAATAAATGAATCTACCTATATCTTGTCTTGTAACCATTTTTTCACTGACCAAAATCAGCCAAGATGGAAATATTTGTTTACTTGAGTAGATATGTCAGCTGTATTTTCTTAGAAGAAGGAGGAGGAGAAAAAGGAGAACTCAGAGCAATTTATAAGCAGATATTATTACTTATAACTATAGAGCTAAATATATTGGATGTGAGACCAGATAGTCAAATGCCAAGTGGTACTCTGTATAAATTCAGCAAAATATATTGTGCACCTAAATGTGAAAGACGTCATGTACAGTAGACATCTATGATCATTTCCCTTTAGCATCTGGGCTAGAACTCATTTTTAAGTAAAAAGTCATCCTTACCATTTTAAGGGAAAGAAGTTTTATATTTCATCTTCTTTTCTCTTTCTGCCTCAGCCTTTAGGAAGCTAATTGCTTGGAGTGCATAGCTAAACTCCTCAGCTAGAGTTTCGGACAGTGCATAACCCTTATTACATGATTCCTGGACTTTTGTTCTTATTTTTAAGGTAGTCTTACATTGTGCAACTTTTTTGTAATTTTCTTCACCTTTTTTATTTTTAATTAGGGGAAATTTTAAATGCAGAGTGTTTTCTTTGCCTCTTGCTGACTTGTATTCAACAATTACTTAATATCTAGAATTTAACTCCTATAATGCAGTTGGGGCGTCTCAAAGCTGCCTTTGCCCACATATACTCTTCACCATACAGAGTAACTCTTAAACCATGCCTTAAAAATCTACCCAGCTTTTTCACACCAAAAAGAGTAAATAAGAGAAAACGGGACATGAAGGTAGAGAGCAGAACCTGTACAATGTCCTTAAAGAAAGCCCCTGAATGCAGCATTCAGGAATATGACATGTAGAGGGAAATTATATTTCTGTAGAAAGCCCAAACAGGGGCCCTTGAAGCAGTAGGAGAAAAATTCAAGCAGGTTACTTACTTAGATGCTTGCACTGACGGT
Organism: Rhinolophus hipposideros; assembly: GCF_964194185.1. Classification (NCBI taxonomy): domain Eukaryota; kingdom Metazoa; phylum Chordata; class Mammalia; order Chiroptera; family Rhinolophidae; genus Rhinolophus; species Rhinolophus hipposideros. The sequence continues at coordinate 55,350,719 of NC_138049.1, read as the reverse complement.
ACCATCTAGAGTTCTTCATAGTTCTTTGTACATTCTCACTGCCACCACCCTAATTTTTTCTTGGTTACTTTGTTCTGGCCTATTATACTAGCCTCTAACTAGTCCTGCTCTCCACCGTCATCCCAACGTATGCTACATAAAGCTGCTTTTTAAATCAGAGCTATGAATCACTGACACTTCAATAACTGTTCATGGCTCTCTTCTGCATACTTAACACTTCATATTCCTAGTTTGGCTTTTGGTGTCAGATCTAACCCATCCCCCAACCTCTCTGCCATCCTATAGCCTCCTCTTACACAAACGACAGCTTATCTGAAGTAGTGCTCACTATTATCCTTAAAAATTCACTGTTTTCCCAGTTTCAAACTTTTTCTCAATAGTACTGACTGCATGAAATGAACTGTATCGTCATTTGTCATCTACTCAAGTTTCCATGATGCCTTTCGTAATCAATCAGTAAAAAAAAGTATTCAGTTCAAAACAGTTAGCCTTTTTTTGAACTTCTATAACATGCTAGAAACCAGTGAATCAAAGACGAATGAACTACAGTCCCTAACTCAAGAACCTCAACATTTATTAGTAGAAACAAATGCATAATCATCATTAACCATTTGTTACTTCAACAAACATTTGTTGAGCACTACTTATAGCTGCACTCTCATCTAGGCTCTGAGGACATAACAATCAACAAGACAGACAAAGTGCCTACTCTTAAATAACTCACATTCTAGTAGGGCAAAAATAAACACTCACAATGAATCAACAATAATATAACAGATAGCAGTAAGTTTTATGCCAGTAATTATAATAGAGTGATGTGATAGAGTGGCTACATGCCTAATTTGTGTTGGGGATACTTACCTAAAACATGGATGACAAGGCAGTGACGTGAAGCTTGTGGGGGGAAGCATTTGAGGCCGAGAGAACAGTTATTTTTAAAACCATAATGCCAAAATTTGCTTGGCACATTTGGAGACCTGAAAACATCACAGTTGGTGACATAAGAGATTGCTATGGAAAGCGTGGATTGCAAGAAGCAAGAATGAAATCATAGATATTAATTATGAGGTTCTTGCTATAATCCAGGTAAATGGCTGATAGGGACTTAGAAAAGATGGTGGACAACAGATGGCGAGAAGTGGACAAAATAGATATTAATTATGAGGTTCTTGCTATAATCCAGGTAAATGGCTGATAGGGACTTAGAAAAGATGGTGGACAACAGATGGAGAGAAGTGGACAAATTTAAGGTAAGTAGACGGTAGTCTATGAGACTTTCTGATTAGTTGGATGTGTGGAGTGACAGAGAAAATATAATCAACTTTGATGAGAATACAATGTAATAGAAGCAAATCTGAAGGTGCATGCAAATATTTAGCAGGGAGGGATTAATTCATGGGGGGCTGGGGAGGGAAGTCATAAAAGAGCTCCCCTACAAACAACATTTACTATTTCAAAAAACTTTGAGTCATTGATATCAACGTTTGTGCCATCTCTCCTTATATAGTATTAAAGGCAGAATATCTAACAGATATTTTTACATCCTCCACCGCCCACCCCACCCTACACACACACAATTCCCAGAATAGTGCTGTATGCATAATGGCAGGCCATATAAATTCTGGATGAATAAATAAAGGAACAAATGTAAATTTAAATATTAAAAGTGTGATGGTGATATCACTGACAGAAACAGAAGAGTGAAGAGAGCAAGCTGGTCTGGGAAAAGGGAGGTACAGAAAGATGTTGGTTTAGAAGTAAAGATAAAATGTTTAAAAGGAAATAATTCATGATTATATTAAATTTTATTCCTGGATAATAGGAAAGTGTAGAACTGTATTCTCTATTTCAGACTTACAACTTGGTAATTTGGGGTAAAGTTATGTCTTGTTACAAGAGGCAGTCACATACTATTACAAATATGAATACAGGTAATAATAATAATAATAATAATAATAATAATAATAGCACCTCCTCTATGCTAAACATGGTGAATGGGCATCTACTTTAATCCTAACACAGAACTGTAAGGTAGCTGTTTGTGTCAACATTTCACAGAGGACCGACCTGAACCACAGAAAGGTGAAGTATGTTCCTGAGGCAACACAGCTTAAAGTAGAAGAACTTGGGTTCAAACTCATTTTTAAATAGTTGCTGACTTCACCAACTTTTAACAGCACACTGTGCTCTCCTTGTAATTCTATGTATTTCTAAGAGAAGTTTATTTATAAATAAATTAAATGTCTTTTTAAGATAGATATTTGGGAAACAGAATTGTAATTCCCAACTGAATCCCTTCAAGGAGTTTCTTAAATTTAAGTTCACCTCAACCTCATTTTTAATTGTTTGTATTTGAACTATATAAGCAATGTACATATGTTGATTATACCTATGAACTCACTTTACAGTTTCAATTCTATGAGAGATCTGCAGTTATCACTCTGGTTAGGGGCACCCATTATATTATAATGGAACTCACATTTCTGCTGTCACACACCAAGATCGTGGTCCAGAGTCCTAGAAAAAGACGAGAGAGGAGAATAAATACCGTTAGTGACACCAAAGCAATGAAAATCTTTCTCTCAGATACACAGATATTGTGTCCAAAAGCAAAAGTAACCCCAAATAATTGATTTACTTCAAACAAACGCTAGGGGCTTCTAAACATTTTTTTGCCTATATTTTCCTGGGTCGTTTTAATCAAATTTGAAATAGACCTCTATTTTTTAATAAAGGAATTTTGCCCTTGTTTCAGTGAAATGAATCTTGGTACTTAGGCAGGAATGAGGCTATTACTGTATCTTGATAATGCTAATCAACAATGTACCAGAGGAAAATGATAGCCCAGTTGCAGACTACATACAGGGAGCAGGAAGATGATGGGGCTTATTGCTTTTAAATGTCGATCCTATTTATAATGAACATTCAAAAAAAAAAAAAAACAACAGGAACAAATTCCCTTTGCAAGCAACTGTGGCAATGCTGCACCTTCTTGTTTTTCAAAATGAAGATTTAAATGAAGCATACGGTCTTGGAAATAAAATGATTGAGACAAATATCTGAAGTGGGCTTTGAAAGGCATCTTGGGAAGCAGTGTCCTTGAACTTTCATGGATAAGGATCTATTCCATTTCAAATGCCAGGTATAAAGGCAATTGATGACCAACCCTTCTTTCAGATACCTACACTGCCTTGCCCTCTTTATTAGGGCAAGCTTTAAGGAAGAAATCAGAAGCATGTCTGGGCTGGTAGAAACCTTGTCAGATGTGCTCATTAGTGCCCTTTGTCATTTCCCCCACATTAGGTTACGTCTGTAGACCCAAGATTCCCCATTCCTTTCTCTGGCCAATCTCCAGGAAAGCCTAATGGCTAGAGGGACAAGGTGTTTGGGTTCTGATACCAGTTGCCAAGCTTGATTGCTCTGCAGTGTCACTGCAGTTAAGACTGGTATGCATTTCCTCATCAAAGAGGAATTCTGATGCGTTACACCATAATTTGTATAATTAATCTTCTGAGCTCTTTTTGATATTGCATTTTTGTTGTCGTAGCTATTGTTAATAAATGCCACAGTGCTATCAATCCACATTTAGTACCAAGAGGAAACCACAGTGCACATTAAAGTGGAAATGCAGACATAGCTCCACTGAAGATGTCACTAATGAATGATGGGCAAAATGCTGTCACCTTTTGGTTATTGACAACAGTGAATAGGGGTGGAGAACTGGGCGTGGAGAATAGAGTTTTTTATTTTACATGCAAATCCTCCAGGTTGGTGAGACCTTATAATATAGCTTGGAGGAATGTTCTCCAGAATTTGCAGGATCTTCTTTTTTTCTTTACACTGGTTAATTTTGCTTCATGGATTATGCAACTAAGGATTTGTTCCTGTAGTTGCAAGGACTTCTCTGTGGAGTCCAGTAAGTAGAAGTGGATGCAATAATACAGCAAAGGGCTTCTTAGCTCTAGCAAAGAACAAGTGGAATCAGGTTGATGTAAACAGTCACTTCACCATGACTGTGGTTCACTCTTCCTGCCTCAGAAATACTTGAGAGCACCTTGCATTATGTTGCATTGAAATCGCGTTTCCCAGGGTAATGAATTATGTACCATTTGTACTCCAGCCTCTTTTGAGCACTCAGCTCTAAATGTTTGCATCAGTGCCAGCGAGTGTAAGGTGATCTCATTAGGGCAAGAGAGGTGGAATTTATATTAGTAGACACGGTATAATTCCCCAATAGCTTAATGTCAATCTAAGATTAAAATGCTACTATACGTGCCATTTCTTGGGGAAACAACAGAGCTACAATTTTATCACACAGTCCAAAAGAAAAAATGACCCCCAAGAACTTTCCTGACCCAGACAGCATCCTACCACAAGGCCAGTAGTCCTCACAAATGCAGCTGCCATGAGGTAGTTCTCTTAGGTGGAGTGACTCCTATGCCACACATGTGCTGAGTCAATTGGACCTGTCATCCTCCTTTGGTGACTAGTTCTGAGGAACCAACAGTTCATATCTTGCATTTTCAGGAATTGTCATAGTGGCATTTCCCAACCGAATGTTCTCTACTTGGTAGTCACTCTTAAAACATTTACTAATAGATCATCTCTTGTTTCTTAAAGAATTCAAAGGAGCTTAAAAATAGTTTGTACTTTTCCCATTTCTTGCGTGATACTAGACTAGGCTGCCAGGATGTGCTGAGACCAGGCTGCCTTCTAGAATGTAATATTGAGGTCTGCCTCTACTACATGCTATGATTATATAGGGATATAAGTTTTCATACCTCAAATGTACAAACTGGGTTGTGTACTATTCTGTAAGAGTAGGTATCTTTATGAGGGTATTCTAAACTCTTTTAGGTATACCCAATGCTTCTGTCTCATCTCTCCAAAAAAAGAGGTGTAGGGTTCATCCTAAACATCTGTAATATGGCAGCAAAAAGAGATGGTGTGCTATTTTTTATCTATAGACTATTTGTAATAAATACCGTGTTTCCCTGAAAATAAGACCTAGTCGGACCATCAACTCTAATGTGTCTTTTGAAACAAAAATTAATATTAAGACTCAGTATTATATTATATTATGTTGTGTTGTGTTGTGTTGTGTTGTGTTGTGATGTGATGTGATGTGATGTTACATTATGTTATATAAGACTGGGTCTTAAATTAATTTTTGCTCCAAAAGACGCATTGGAGGTGATGGTCTGGCTAGGTCTTTTCAGGGAAACACAGTATGTAGGTGTATATGTGTGTGTGCATACTATATATATGCGCACACTATATGTACTATATATAAACTTACACGTATAGAGAGGTTTTTAAATGATAGTAATGACGGTGTCTTAGTAAATAAGCTGTTAATTGGAGGTGGACATATGTTTTGAGAACCACCACCAAAGAAATTCTGTCTTCGAATGTGTGTGTTTGTCTTGGATGATGTTAAGAGTAAATGCACAAGAATGCTTGTTTCTGTACCTTTCTGCTTCTTAAAATATAGTCTTGAAATAATGTTATGGGCAAAATGAAAGAACAAGAAATTTACAAGCATTTCACACCTCTTCTTTTTGAGCCTTTCAGTCAAATGGTAAACTAAACACGTAGCAAACAAAAATCCCATGCAAAATCAAAAGAAGATATTTAAGATAAATTTACCTAATAAAAGCAAATCCCAATCAAAAAGCCATGTGCCAAGGCGAGCTCATTTGGGGGCAGCCTCTTCTTTCCCTTTCCTATATCTAATCCCATGCATCTGTTCATTCATTTGCCCCCCTCTTTACTATGATATGGTTCCTTTAGGTTGCTTGGCAACCATTATAATGCTGCTGCACATGCGTGCTGGATAATAAATCCTATCTTGCTTTATTTTTCTCCTTCTTTAAAACAAGGAATTACAAAACAAGATATTTTTCCCCTTTTCTAATGGACAAAAAACATCTGTGGGGATTTCAAAAGCACATAAAATGCCTGCAAGGATGCAGATAAGTAATTACAATTCTTGACAAAGTGTAACTGATCATTGCCTAATGTGTCTACATGCAGTTATTATTTGCAATGGCTTCCTCTTTTAAATATGTGTACATTAATGCACATATGTCGATATATGTTTTGTGAAACTATAAAAAGAAAGGGAGAAAAAGGGAAGAAAGTGACAGCTGCTATGTCCCAAACAAAGAAAATGAAGGAAATTCTTGGAAATAATCTTGCTTTATGTATTTTCTTAAACAGTGGATGCAATAGTTAGAAGACAGGACCTGGAGTAAATCCATCCACTTTTTTCTCTAAGAAATCAGACAAAGCTTAAGGCCTTTCCCTTCCCCTCCTTGGCAAATCCGAGTGTCCTGCTGCTTTCATTTGTTTTTGATCTGCCTCATTAAAAGACTATTGATGGCTTTAACTATTGTCCTTGTTTAGGTGCTGATTTACAAGCACTAATATCTGACTGTGCGAGATTAATGGGAGTCCAGGCAGTTTACGATTATCCTGAGGTCCCTGACCACACATGTAGGGGTTTGGGTAAGGGTCATGCACTCCTATGAAAAACTCCAAAGCAGGCTTAAACCTGGGAACGTTTTAATAGGATTGAATCTGTAATAGGATTTGGCAGCTTGGCCAAAACTGGATGGTGTGGCTTGTTTGGGGTTCCTTTCTTTTCTCTCTTTTTTAGTATTTTTTTTTATTATAGAGTCATTATTATCTTGGAACAAAAGGGTAATATTTTATGCTGAAGTCCAAATATTGTTACTGTAGTTTAAAGGAGTTCTTTAAAAAAAAACCTGTACAATACAGGATATTAAAAGCAAAGAATGCTGGAGCATGAAATGATGTTCTATTATGTAGTAAATTAGAAGGTAAAAAAATAAAAGATGGAGAGAGAAAATTTCTGTTGTGAATGGCTGTGTATTTTTGGCTAAAATTGCTTTAAGGAGTCTAAAAGCCACTGGCAACGTAAGGCAATTTATAAAAGGGGCTATTTCTCCCAGGCAGATACTGCTGCCCTTCCTGGCACTGCTTTCTGCTCAACGGCACAGCACCCTGAAGCTGAATCCTCCCTGACTCACAAAAGGACACTCGGAGCCACAGCAGTAGCGTGATGCATTTGATTTGTGAATAATACTGCAAACACGAATAAAATTCCAAGTAAAGTTACCACACTCTTGATAACGGAATTCTCTCAGTGTTTCAGTTCCCATCTGAAATCCGGTACAAGCGATGTGAGCTTTGTCTACACTGTCTTCTATTCAATTCACTTGAGTATAGTGGCTCGATTCAGGAAGAGTGGTGGTGAAATTATTTAACCTCGTGTACACTAGTCATTTGAACATTATAAGGAGGCTGTCACTTAAAGATGCCCTCATTAATTTGGGTGAACCAGAGATGGAAAGGCAAGATCTACAGCCCTGGCCTAGAGGGTCACACAAGTGTCCTTTACAGAACCAAACCTGTAAATCTCAAAGCACAAAAGAAGTTACAGTGGCTACAAGACCTCCTATAAACAGGTAATAGGAAAATAAATTGCAGATTTTGTTTTGGATGACTTTAAGAGTCTAGATGTAGCAGAACTTTTAGGAAATCAAAACTTTAACTAAAAACCCAGAGTGTATTTATGACTTCAAAGAAATTCACTTTCACACCCAAATACGTAGCTCAGCCAAATCATTCTACTGTATTATTTGCTGTCATTCTGCTTCAGAAAGTCTCACATTTTTCAAATAGAACTATAGAGATGAAATGAACATATCATTTCAGTGTTCTTTTACAGAATCATTTTACTCTTTGTTTATTTTTATTTCCAAAGACAATCTTTCAAAACCCATTTTTTTGTAGTATTGTTATAATGTTATAACAAGGATTCTTCAGCCCGAAGATCTGAGGAATTATTATTATTATTCCTTTCTAAGTACATAATATTTCCTTCCTATAATATACATATCTATAAACACTGTAAAATTAAGCATTTATTATCATGGTGACTATTTTCTCATTATATGGAAGGTAGTGAGTTATCCACGTCTCCCTTGCATGAGTGAAGCAATTTAGAGTGGTGATTTCAGGAGCATAGAAGCATGGATGTTATAAGAGCAATGGGAGTGTTAATAAATAATGCCAGGAAGTCTCTCTAACACAATGTTTTGACCACTGGTCAGAGCTAAGGTGATCCCAGTACCTCCACTAAGGACAAACCCCCAGGAGAGCTGCCAGCCACCACTATAAATGTTCTGGATCAAGTGACGCTTTAAAAATACTCCATTCCTAATACTCTCCAAAAAATTTCCCAAGCTTAGATCCAGTTTAGTTATCAAGATGGCTCACGTTTACTACTTAAGACCAAATCCTAGCAATATTTTTCATTGCTTACATTCCAAAAAGGAAGAATACTCTATTACTTAATCCAATAGCTTGGTGTGTTCTTCTATAATTCCAAACTGCATTAAACTACCACTTGACTAAATACTTACATGTTCCCAGATAGTAAGGGTGCTTTAAGGAATTATGACTCTCTCTTTTGCAGACCAAGAAAGTAATGATGAGGTCTAAATGATGAACTAATGATGAGACCAATAAAATAACATCTTACCTAAGAATTCTACCTGAGTTCAGCTCAGAACTGATTCAAACTTTTTAACTTTGGAATGCTCTGGAAGCGATTTATGTAGCTACGGTCCTGCTTTCTGGATGCTAAGATACTAAGTTATTCCTTTAACCCTTGGAAACGCTTTAAAAAATAATTTGGCAAAACATATCCTGAGCCCTATAAACAAACTGATTAACATCATTGCCATAAAAACATACCAATGTTTTTAAACACAAAGGCAGAAATTTCATTTTACTAAAGGGCCTGATTTTGATTTTCAGAAATCTTGACAAAAATTTTAAAAAATTTTGAAAACTTTCCGAAGCATTTCTAAGTTAGGAGAGACAGATCTGACGCACAGATGATACATAGCATAGACGTGCACAAATAGAAAGATTACAACAAGATTATAGCTGTTCAGTTATGACATTTATAAAACTAAAATAACCACATTATGGTAATCATCTTATTTGTAAAGCCTCAGAAGAGTGAAACTAAATATCCACAAAGCAAATGAGTTTTCTCTGTTTCTTCAATAATATCCTTTCAGGACACTTATCTGAGTCCTACATGCCAAGCACTGCCATAGAGGAGAGACGGCAATTTTCATTTGATCAGATGATTTTCAAAGAGGAAGCCTAACATATGCATTTGGGGAAACAGGGTCGTTTTTTGTTTCTAGTGTTTGCATTATTTGGGGTGATAAGGATATATTGTTACACTTTACTTCCTAATTTTTAAATGCAAATTGTACTTAGAACTGTGATCAAAATTATTTCTGTTTATGTTTAATTACAGTGTTCATGACTGCATGTAATAAATGTAAACATTCATCAGCTTGTATGGAAACTGTTCATGACTACAGTGTCTGCTGTGGCTGTTGTTTTCCTGATCACAGTGGTAAGTGAATCTTGGAAGAAGTGGAGGATCCAGTCATGAAATGAGCCCAGTTCAAAAGTGATGTTATGTCCGTAATATATGTGCATGTCCTTTTCATAAAAAGAATCCATATAATTTAGAAGAGAAATTCTGATTAATATTTAAATCATTTTATTTAAATATTTAATCATTTAAAATGTTTATTCTTTGGCTTCTCAAGGCATCTCTTCCAGGCAGGAAAGTAAAATGGTCAACAGGGCTTCTCATGAAAGCAAACCAAACCACTATTCCAGAGTTTTCCAAAGAGTGTTCTAGCCAGATGTTCTGGGAAGGAGTAGGTGAATCTTTGGTCAAATACATTTGATGAAGTACTTGACTAAACAAAAATTAATGAGGTTTCTTCAATACGAGTGTAGAGCCTTTAATATGCAAAGGTGCATTTTGAATTTTCCAGAGAATGATAGCATACACAGCATTTCCCACACCTACTGGACCACAGAGTCCCTTTTCACAGAACGTGGTGTGACAATGGCTGCTTTGTTTTCTAGTCCCAGGGAGGTTGTAAGCTGGTCAGAGAACTCCAAAGGGAGGTTGGTGGCTGCAGTTGCAATGCAGCCTAGTCACGCTGTGACCAAGCAAGCCTCGCTCACTGTCTGCTGTAGGGCTGTGCCAAAGCCCCCTTGAAACCAGGATTTGAAAGAAACAGGGCATTTTCCAGAAAAGAAGAATAAAATAAGGGGCTAGAAATTGGTCTCTAGATTGTCCTCCAGCCTCCATACCTCTTTGCTTCACAGACTCTGCTGCTCAAGAGCTCCCAAACTGCTGGGAGGGAGCTCAACTCAGTGTATCAGTTTTCTCATCTCCCTGCCTAAGAGAATCTAAAGAACCTTTAAAGGGCTGGCGGTGAATAGACAGAACATACCACAAATGTCACCATCATGCAGACCCCAGCAGGGACAGATATACGGCATGAGGCAAAAGAGGGTTCTATCTGCAGCCTTTGAGAAAACGACTGTGTTCCTCAGACGGAAGCTAGATAAGAATGATGCGGGCACTAATAGGCCATTTCTGAGGGCTCACGATGAGGCCGGACCCCTGCTAAGGCCTTCACATACATGGTCTCATTTAACCCTCACAACAATGATGCCGAGGAATAAAATCCCCATTTTATACATAAGGAAGTGAGGCTTAGAGATCACAGACGTCACCGAGCTGGTGAATAGTGGAATCAGCATTTGACAGAGATCTTTCTGACTCCAAAGTATGTGGAATTAACTATTTTGCTATACAGCCTGGGTCAGCGCTTTACATCTGACTCAGCTAAAATGCAGCACAAACAAGGCACTTGCAAAAAGCCTGGTCATAACCCAAGCCATCTCCTGTAAGGAATTAATCAGAAGAAATCCACTGGATGGAATAAGTTCATGTATATTGTGAATTTAATAAATAAGGATAAAGCAATTTTGAAGCACCTTTTCTTTAAAATAGATTATAGCCGTTTGTTTATCAGGAAAAGAAGAAAGTTTATCAGGAAAAGAAGAAACGACGGAGAAATATGAAATGTACAGTGGCTGAAAAATTGAATATGAATATTGATTAATAAGTGGCTATTGTAGGAAGCACTTTTAAACGCAGTTCGTAAGTTATTGCGATTGTTTCTTAGAATATGGTTATCAAGTGAAGTACATAGCATTGCTATAATACCACCCGTCCCCAACAAGGATGACCCAACCTAAACAACAAACCTCTGCGTCCTACTTCCATGCTTAAGCAAATTTGCAGGAAATATCACCAACAGCCCCATATCCTCTTGCACTGTGCAGTGGCCCGAAATACTGCCCAGCACCTATGACCAGCACCAATCAAGGAAATGATTGTCCATCATTATATAGGTCATTACAGATGAGTCTCATGCCTTCAATCAGATCTCTTCATAGCTCCCATCCATTCCAGAGGGAAAATGATTTCTCCAGAAAGCTCGCTCCAAAGGCTTATTTGCTCCTAATCTTCATTAGCCAAACATAAAACAATTATGATAAATTTGTGGTTGAGCAGAAGGAGATTCAGAACTGTGTTTTGATTATTTGGATGTGTCCCTCTGCCTAACGCGTTCATTCACTTAAAGGAATTCCTGATAATAGTAAGAAAATAAATCTGACTTCTCTATATTATTTTATACTCAAAGGTTTGTTGCTATATGTATTTATGTACCTCATATCTGAGGAAAGATAAAAATGTCTGGGTCCCAGCTTTGTAGCCCAAGGAAAAAGTGCCTCAAGGCCCAGGAAAGTGCCCACGGTTCACTTACATAGGTGTCAGGACTGCCAAGGGCTGACTTTCTGGGACTGCTCCCAGTTGGAGAAATGACACGTCACTCTTGTATCCCAGAGACAGGAGACCCCAGAACACAGGGAGATTGTGTTCTCCATTTCCTTCTAATGACTCTCAGCTGAGAACACAGATCAAATCACCCTGGACTAGTTCAAATCCAAATGCTGTTGCTGGAATCTGTCCTCCCACTGCCACCTCCAACAGCTTCCATCACTCTCTCTCACCCACGTTAGGCCTCAGCTCTTTAGCCCATAGACAAAACATCAAGTCGCATACCCCCATTCTTGCTCATGTCAATTCCCAGAATGTGAATCAGTCCCAGAGTTTTCCACCAGCCCAGTGGCTGAGGTTGGGGTCTGGAGATCCTAGCAGGCATATGGATGCCTGAAGAACCTAGTCAGTCATGTGACAAATAAATTGCTTACTTTCCAAATCACAGTGGCTGCAGCCCATGAGAAAACTTGTCAAGCCTGCAGGGTGCAGTGAGACAATGGAGGTTGGCTCTGATACTGTAAGGGTTGCCTTTGTGTCGTACTAATTGCTTGGCCCCAGTGCTTATTTGGCTCAGCAGTTGGAGGAGAGGCCTTGCTTGTGTTCCTGGTGTTTATGTGTAATCTTAGATAAATGTACGAGACTCCCCTTTCTTAATATGATGCATCTCAGAACTAAACATGTCACGTGGTTACTTTAAATATATGAAGCCTGCTTATACAGAGCTAAACGAAATGAAAAGTTTTAAATCATCAGTACTTTCCTGTAATGAAATAGTCATGCAAACAACAAAATAAGATGAAGGAGCTTGGCATCATATATACAATTTTGGTCATTCTTAACTTTTACCACTGTAGTAAAAAATAAATTATTTTTGTATACAAATAATACACGAGTATTTGTCTCCAATAATATGGAGAATAGCCCACTGCCCTCCCATTAACCAATAGTCAGGTAGTCTCAGTAAACTAAATGGTAGTGAACAGTATTTCTAGCAGCCACTTTCAAAATTCAGCCTCATGACTGCCCTGTGTTCACAGAGAGTAAAGCTGAGAGCCTGACAAGTGTCAAGACTCCACCTGGATAATGGGCCTCGATCCAATAAACTGTGTTCAATGATTTCTTCAGCGAAGTGGCCAGACTCTCACCAGACACTCTAAGCTCTTCCTTACAGCCCTACAGGGACAGCTCTGACTTCTTCATTAAATAACACAAGTTTAGCAGTAGTGATTCAGGGTTACCTATAAAAATACACTCTATTGACAAGGATTATTTACAGAGAAGGGAAGATTTCAATCTGTGGACTATGAAAGGTATCTGGGATGCTGTCAAAAAGTGAAAATAGGCTGCCTCCTCATAAAATCAGGACAAGCACATGGCAAGCTTTCTCTTTCCTAGACAGCCTTTGCATGTAGGCATGTACTTAATCATGAACACACAGGGAGTTTGCAGGTGTGGCTGTAAGATATACAAAGTTCTCTGAAGTACCTAAGAAACAAAATTGCCATGCACACTTTAAAGAACTCTTGAGTTTGCCGTGTTCTCTTCTTTTCGTTTTAATGTGAGACTATCAGGCCAGAAGGAATGACAGAAGATAAACTTAATTTTCCCTCACTAGCTCTCGGGTTTGGACTAGTCACTTACCTCATGAAGGTATTTCAGTAGGAGAGACAGGGAGCTTCACTTTTTAATTTCTAACAGAACAAAAAACTTGCACACTTCCCAGATTGCACTGGTAGGTGACTTTGTGACAACATTCCATGTTGCACTGAAACCACTGTATTTGTTTGCTAATGCTGTGTAACAAATTGCCAGAAAAGCAGCAGCTTAAAACAACACCCGTTCACTTACTCACTGTTTCTCTATGTCAAAGTCTCAGCACGGTATCACTAGGTTCTCTGTTCAAAGTCTCACAAAGCTAAAATCAGGGTGTCAGCCATAATCATCTGGTTCCTACAGTCTTCCAGGCTCATGAGGTTGTGGCAAAATTTAGTTCGTTGTTGGCCAGCCAGTGGCTCAGTTGGTTGGAGCTCCGTGCTCCTAACTCCAAAATCTGCTGGTTCGATTCCCACATGGGCCAGTGGGCTCTCAACCACAAGGTTGCCGGTTCAATTCCTTGAGTCCCGCAAGGGATGGTGGGCAGCGCTCCCTGCAGCTAAGATTGAACAGGGCACCTTGAGCTAAGCTGCCTCCCGGATGGCTCAGTTGGTTGGAGCACAGGCTCTCAACCACAAGGTTGCCAGTTCGACTCCCACAAGAGATGGTGAGCTGTGCCCCCTGCAACTAGAAATGGCAACTGGACCTGGAGCTGAGCTGCACCCTCCACAACTAAGACTGAAAGGACAACAACTTGACTTGGAAAAAATCCTGGAAGTACACACACACACACACACACACACACACACACACACACACATCCCAAAAAAAGATTTAGTTCGTTGTAGCTGTAGGACTGAGGTCCCTGTTTTCTTGCTGGCTCTCAGCCAGGAGCCAGTCTCAGCTTCTAAAGGCAACTCTCATTTCTTGTAATGTGGCCTCCTGCATCTTCAAAGCCAACAACAAAAAACCTCCCTTGCATGGAATCCTTCTCACACTTTGAATCTCTTTTTTCAGGAAAAGCTCTGTCGCTCTTAGGAACTTACCTGGTTAGGTCAGGTCCGCCTGGGATAATCTCCCTTTCTTAAGACCATCGAATTTAAGACCTTAATTACATCTGCAAAATTTGTTCACCATCAGAACAGTGTTTGATAGAATAACTGGGAGAATGTGTGTATATACCACAGGGCAGAGACCTGTAGAGTCACTTGAGAATTCTGCCTACCATAACTGCATAAAAGAGGGAAAGCCTTGGGATGAAACCTGACCACGACTTTCACTTTCAGGTGAATCTGCAGGAATCTACTCTGTACCAGTTAAGAACATGGAAGTTCCCCTTTGGGGTTGGGGAGGGATGATTGCAGCTGCTGGGACTGCAGAGTACCAGTCATGATGAGACTGTGATCTCTTTCTATGATGAGAACAAATGCTTCTCTAGTGAGCATGATTACGTGACACAGACTGAGGCTGGGTCCCTCCTCCTAGAGGAAAGAGAAACTTAAAATCCAAATAAAAATAAATACAAGAGTTATTTCAACCCCTTTCTTTGATGCTCTCTAAGAAGAGCCGTACCCCTCTCTCCCTAGGCATGAACTCGGCCAGTCTAGCCTTCTCTTGAAGCTTGCCCCAGAACTGACTAGACATGGAAGGAAGGTAGACCCAGCTACCTGCTATCACTAAAACTTGGCTCCAAGTTATGTGTGTGAATATCTGAAAGGACACTTCAGTCTCAACTCCATGGAATGGAACTTTAGAAAGATGACTTCAGTAGGCTAGTTCTTAGGTGTAAACTGAGAGGTAGAGAGAAACAGAGAGAGAGAGAGAGAGAGAGAGAGAGAGAGAGAGAGAGAGAGAGAGAGAGAGAGAGAGAATTTCATGACTCAGAAGTAAACTCAGGGGCAAAATTAAAACTAAATTCTTCCTTTTTATTATAGTAGACTTTTGTTTTGTTCTATTTTCCTTCATTAGAGAACTTAACCAAACCTTGGACAGCTTTGAGTTTTTTAAGTTTTTATAAGTTCTTAACCATAGCTTCAATCTGGTGTGCACTAAACATACTCTCCAGGGTGGTTAATTTTTCTTCATTATGAATTTTAAAGTGGAAATTTTAACAGGTTAGCACTTCTTCCCCCAATAAGAGAGCTCATTAATATGTAAAAACCTTCGTGAAGAATAACACCTTATCATGCCAGTCATTAACTCTCCATCTCCCTGCTCACCCACATTCCCTGCCTTATATCCCACCCACTGCCACTGACTAAGGCGGGAACATACCCAGTGCTTGACTCAGTTCCAGAAAACTCTGTCTGTGACCAGAGAATAAGGAACTAGAGAGTCTTGAGAGGAAAAGAAAAAAAATGAAGATATGAAGGTACATGAGTGGCAGGAAATGAGAAGGGGGCAGAAATGGGGGTCTAGTAACCCAAGGTTCCTGGCCATGGAACTGCATGTGTTCTATCCATGAAATAGTCCAGAGAGGTCACAGTATTTAAGAGGACACAACTGATACAAGCAGGAAAACTACAACAACAATGGCTGTGTTAGATGAATGAAGTACCACAGGAGAGCGCAGCCATTTTGGCTATACTGTTATCTTTGTCATGACAGTGATCCATTCTTACTTTCCTCTGAACTTGCAGATAACAATACTTAATACTGAAAATAAAAATAATAGCAAACACTTATACGGTGTGTGTATACTAAACACTGTCCTACAGTGTTTTATATTAATTCATTTAATTTGTACAACCACATACTGTAAGCAAAATTAATATACTCATGTTATAGAGGAGGAAACTGAGTCCAAGATAACTTGCTCAAGGATATATAGCTAGTATATGGTACAACCAGTTATCTGTGGACCTAGGGTTAGTTATGAATGAAATGGGAATGTGCTGCTATGGATACCACAGTTATTTCCACAGCCCAATATCTTGCTCTGCGAGTGTACAATATTCCATAAAAGAAAATACATTAGAGGGGAGAATACTACAGATATAGAAGTGGGGTAGAATAAATGGAACATGTCTCCTCCATGACAAATAGATGATACACACAGATATTAAACTGAATGTCTTCCTCTTTAACATGGTAGGGATTATTTTTCATCATTAAATTAAACTTAGTAACTAAACGTGAATCTCAGCAACTATAAAATATGAAGTTCCACAACCCCATGAGATAAGCACTATTAGTGGCCAGGAATTCGAGGTTCTGGTTCTCTTATTTGGCCATAAAAAGCCAGTATGTTAGAGTCTCAAGACCAGCTTCTATGTCTGTACAAGGGATACAATAATGCCTCACTTACTTTATGTTAGTAGGTTCTTAGGGAGGTGAAATAAAAGACAGATGTGTGTGTGTGTTTGGAATAGAATAAAATTCTCTGAAAGAATAGTTTCTGAAAAGTAGTTTCCAAGGATCCATAAGGGTTTGCAAAGTTGCCTGCATTTATACAAGAGAAAGAGAGGAAATTCATGGTAGAAATGGTTCAGGACCCCATTTTCCTACATAAAGGGAGCTGGGGTCATGGAAATCTAACTAGTTCATACTAGTAATATCCATTCACAGGTGAACTGTCACAGGTAGAGAGCATATTACTGACAGCAGAGAGAATCATTATGAACAAAATGAAACCCCAGACAGGATTCATCTGAAACATCAAGAAATTGAAAGGAAAAGAAAATACCTAAATACACTGGCTGTTGAATCTGTTTACTAGCTATGCATGTATAAAGACACTGAACAGGGAAGAGGAAATTTGTAGTACATTGAACAATGCAGGAGCAGAGGTTAGGGATACCGACCCCTATACAGTTCAAAATCTGCATATAACATTGACTTCCCAAAAACTTAACTATAGTTGGCCCTTTGTATCCTTGGGTTTTGCATCTGAGGATTCAATCAACAGTATTTTTGAACCATAGTTGGGAATCGCGAATGTGAAAGTCTAACTATATTAATAGCTGACTGTTGACCAGAAGCCTTACCAAAAACATAAATAGTCCATTAACACATAATTTGTATCTTGTATGTATTATAAACTGTATTCTTACAATAAAGTATGCTAGAGAAAAGAAAATGTTATTAAGAAAACCACAAGGAACGTACATTTATTGAATTTACTGAAAAAAATTAGTGTGTAAGTGGACCTTCGCAGTTCAAACACATGTTATTCAAGAGTCGGCTGTACATGTATTCTAAATGGCTATATCTTTCTAGAGTCAACAACAGAAGAAAGGTACACTTAAATTAATCACATTTTAAAGATAAACATATTTCCCATCAACCTCACCATTTACATATATAGATATTGCCTCTTTCCTGTGGGAATCAAAATTATTTACAAATCACAAAACAGATTTTCTAATTTTCCTATGTTTCCAGTCTGTTAAACAAAGGCATACAAAATCCCTAGCAATGCAACGGCCCTATCGGTTCAGGAAAAAATTTTAAAGTACATTCAATTCAACAAATAATTTTTGAGATAAGTGAGCATGATTAGTGCCCAGTATGATAGATATTATGCATAATTTAAAAAAGACTACAGGGACACAATCCAAGTAGGGTACTGACAAGATACAAAAGTGAAAATGGTACAAGAAAATAATTCTGCTACAAAAACATGGCCTTGTGGATGTAAGATGGCCTTGTGAATGAAGAAGACATTGATCTGAGCCTTAAGATAAACTTTTACCAGGTGTAGGCTGGGATGGGGGAAGGAGGTGGGTAGATTTCCAAGACAAGAGTATATTGTGAACAAAAGTATGAATATGGAATGGGGTAGGACTTTTACAAGAAAAACGTAGAGCATAAAATGGATGGAAGCAGAAGTGGGAGCATAATCTTAGAGAACAAGTTGGTAAAAGATTTTGAAAGCTGAGCTAACAATTTTGAAAAATATTTTAACCAAACCACTGAAGAATTTTGAAAATAACTGTGATGTAAATGGAGCTATTCTTTAAGAAGATTAATCTTGCATCACTGTAGGTTCAATTCAAACAGAGAAAAACTGAAGGTCATGCCCAGTTAAAGACTGGTCATATGTAGGGACAAGAAGTACTGCAAATTAAGGAAGAGTTGCAGGAACAAGAAAGACACACAATGGTGCTTGAGAAGAACAGGGAGAATTCTGCTCTGCAAGTATACAACATCTATATAGTCATAATAATGTAAATGGTACTTGTTTCTGTTTGTCTTATAATTAACTGGTAAACAAATTATGGAAAATTATCTGTTATAAGAGAAAAGAATGTCAGCATCATTGATTTTCACAATATCACAATAATGATGTTGCTGGCAGACATGTGGAAGTAGAAGGAGTTAGAGGTGATAGGAAAGTTTTGTGCACTAATATTCTTATCTCCCAATATGGAGGTCAAGAGATAATGTCCATTTTTTATGAAACAAAAGGTGGCAGTCTAAGTAGGGTCATTGAGGGTTCCAGAGTCAACCGGGAAATGTACTACGCTAGTTTTATATTACAGCAGCTATGTTGTGAAAAGATAGGGGAGAAGAGGTGTGAGTCATATTAATCCTCAAGGAGGTCAACAGACAACATCCAAAGTTGATAAATCAGGATATAATGGCATAAGGATATAGTTAGCACTATGAATATTGTAAAAGGAAAAGTGAAAAATAAAAGGAGAAATGATAGGTAAGGCCAGGATGAAACAAGGGGCTGTGGCTTTTTGTCACAAATTCTTCTGTACCCATTTGATTTTTAACCATGTGCATAAATTACTTTGATTACAAATGTAAATTAAAAATCAAAACCTAATTGACGAGATTTGGCAAGAGTTTCAACAGGAAAAGAAGAGTGAGAGGTTGGCTGATTTTCCACGTCTAATTGACTGTGAGTTTGGTGAGTGGAACATGAACGTTTACTGAGGAAGTCAGGAGGAGGAAAAATTAGAGTAAGGTGAGATATGGAGTTCGGTTCCACACATAAATTTAAAAGTTAAAATGAGTCTTAATGCAGTCATGGTGGATGCTATACAGGATTGTAGTCAAACATTTGGGCTGGGTCAAAGAAGAGATTCATTGCTTGGAGGGAATTAATTCAATCCTTAAGCAAAAGTACAGTGGGGAAAATATCAGCTTGCTTTTCTTATTTTTTAGTTCAGCATAACCCAAACTGCCAAAGAAAAAAAGACACTGAATAATCCCATAATAGCTGAACTAAAGAGAAATACAAAACTCCCGTCTTATGTTCTTGCTTCTGCTGAATTCAAATTGTTCAGCCTAATGTAAGCTAAAAGAGGACAAAAGATCAATGATAGAAAGAAGAGATAAAAGGAAAGATTGTACATTTTAACTAAAGATATAAAAATTACAGCATTGCCTGTTAAGCAGTACCTGTTATTTTCAGCCATTTTGAAATAATATTAAACACAGATGTAAAAATTATCAAAGAATAAAAACGCACAATAACCTTAGACAATATTTGTCATATTATAAAATTCTATTAGAAACTGTATTGCTAATGGGATATATACTGTTCACATAACTTTGATTAATCAATTCATATGACCAAGAATTAAATAAATTTGGACACAGCTACAATTGAGCTGACAAAATGTTTTGACAAGTCAACAGAACCCCTTTGCTATCCTGAAAGTAAAAAAGTCCTTCATTTTTTGAAGAAAGCATAAAAGATAGGTACATTACTAAGGGGAGGTAAATCCTTATAGCCAGAATGATCTTCCTGACCAAGAAGCCTCCCTTCTTAAAATATTCTGTGTGTGGATGAAAAAAGGGTGCTGTAACAAATTATAGTTTCTAACTGAGCAGGTCATGGTGAGTAGTCACACACCAGGCTATAACTTCTTTAGTGAAAGTTTTTTTAAGTAAGCCCTGTCCACTGTTCATCGAGGTTAACACACCTTTGAAATGCCAAAGGTAATACCCCTGGAATCCGTAACCACCTCAAGAGAGCACGTAATCTTAACTATCCTGTGATCCAATCCCATCCTTGCTTTCTCCCACTATCATGTAATCCTCCTTATGTTCCCTCCTTTATTTCAAATGCACAAAAGAAACTGCAAAACTGTTATTGCCAGAAGCATTTGAAAACTTGCTTCCTAGCAATTATCATCAGTTTTGGTTCAAGTAAACTCTTATAAAAATTCTCTACAGGTTTGGACATTTCTCTGTCAACAGGTGGTAGAATAATGAGTCCGACTCTGTTTATTATGTTAGACCACTGATAGCTTTTGAGCCCTACCTCTCCTCTTTCCTCTCTTTTGCCCCAAATCCGGTAAGCTGATAACAAAACCTGAGCACTATATCCTTTGGGGCTAGTGGAGAAGTTAAAACCATAGAAGCCTGGCCTATAGGCAAGAATCTCCAACCTAGACTTGCCTTCTAGAACCGCCGTTTCAAAACAATGCCACTCAGCTCTCCTTTCACTCAAGCCATTTTGGAGTGGCTTGGGTGCCTGCTCTGCTCTCCCTGGTAAGCCTCACTACATGTGTAATAAACTTTTCCCACTCTCTTGGTTGGTGCATGTGTAATATCATCTATCTCAATATCCAAACCAATTTGGGGTGAGGGATTGATCATGCTTTCCATGGGGCAACACAAAACAAGTGGTTTTCCATCGCCCTTAAGATAAAGGACAAAATGATAATACTGGCTAACACTTATATAGTGCTTGCCATGTGCCACACATTATCCCAAGGGCTCTTTACATTGACCAATTCATTAAATTTGCATGAAAGTCCCATGAGATGGGTATTTTTATTATTAACCTCATTATAAAGCTGAATATACTTGGATTCAGATAGGTGAACAATGTACCCAATGTCACACTGCTAGGAAGAAGCAGAGCAGGATCTAAACCCAGGCCCTCTGGCTTGAAAAGCAAAGCTTTCACTCACTCCCCTGTACTGTTGCAACTCTGAGGCATAAAGGGCCTGTGAAGACCTGACGAACCTAGCTCCACCCACCTTTCCAGCCTCACCTCATACATCGTGCTCTCCATCTCTGCATTGCTGCCATGTGGGTCTGCTTTCAGATTGATTCTCGTGCTCACCTTGTTCCC
The DNA here is from genome assembly GCF_964194185.1 of Rhinolophus hipposideros. Classification (NCBI taxonomy): domain Eukaryota; kingdom Metazoa; phylum Chordata; class Mammalia; order Chiroptera; family Rhinolophidae; genus Rhinolophus; species Rhinolophus hipposideros. The sequence continues at coordinate 55,329,312 of NC_138049.1, read as the reverse complement.
TTTGCCACTGGGTCATGCCCCTGCTCTTTCTCTATTCTTTGTCAAAGTAGTTCTTATTCAACCTTCAACTCTCAGGAAAGCCTTTTCTGACCACGAGCTCCCCCACTCCTACCTAGTCCTCAACTAGTTCAAATTTCCTTACTACAAGCTTCACAACATACTGTGTACCCCTCATCTATGCTTTTATCAATATTCTAGGTTTGCCTTTATTTGTGTGACCATTTGGTTGTTTTTCTCTCTCAGTAAACCATAAGCTCGGTGACAGCAGGGACCATGTTTATTTTTACCTATTGTTACACTTTGGCAGTGCCTGGCATGGAAATAGGTCCTCTATAAATGTTATATTTGTGGAATAAACAAATAATACAAAGTCATTTCCATTTCAGTCAGTCATATCACTGCCTATAACTAGACTTATCCCAATAGTAAAAATTTAGAAGCAAATGGGTCTTGTGAATTGATGTCATTTTTCCTACTCTGGAATTGGGAGTTGTAATCCTTACAGTTCCTGTAGAGTTTTCTGGAGGGGAAGGAGGAGTGTGTTTCTACTCCCTGGGTCCCTTTATAATTCTTCAATGAAGCATCCTCACACTTAAGCAGTGCCTGACTTGGGAGGCCCACTGAGGGCTCCTTCAAAGTTCAGAGTAGGGAGGAAGCAACGGCCAAACCCGCGTCATTCATAGTGCCCTCGCCCACTCTCCATATCCAGGCAAAGATGAGAGTTTGTCTGTAGAAAAGATGAGACTTTGTCTGTAGACTGATGTGGGATTCAGCTACTTGAGGATCTTTTTCACTGTCACCTGAAGACACGTAGCATGAGCTGATTCCCCACCTTACTAGGCTGAACAATCCAGAAGTGACGAAGAGAGAAGATAGGCTCTAAATTTAATAGAGTGCTCACTCTTTCAAGTGTTGTTTTTGAAATTTTTAATTCAAATTTTAATTGAATTTTTTAAATTCCATATTCACATCTCCTTGAAGTAATCTCTGAAGTAGCTAATCACATCTCCATTTTACAGATGAGAAACTGAATAACCTAAGTTTTGTTCCCAGTAAATAGCAGTGGGTACATCAGAATTCGAGCTCAGGTCTGAATGGCTCCAAATCCCATTCTCTCTCTGGTCTCACAACAACAACTTCATCCTGGCTCCTCAAACCAAAAGAAAAGAATTTTACTATATCTGGAGATGAGGAATTAAATGCTGAAAGGTATATTTTAAACTTGTTGGCCTCATTAGCAAATTCATTTTAAGACTCCATTTTAAAATGCCATGAAGAGATATGTTAACCTATTAAAAGAAAACCTTTCCTTTTATCATAAAACTTTTAAAATTAATAAACATTAAATAAAAAGACAGGTGGCATAATTGTTAAAGATTCTTTTTGGAAATGAAGAGAAAAAATAAATAGATGAATGAGGAACTCTCTCTTCAAATAAGATGATGACAGAAGTCTCCATGTAACTCTTTGTTATTAGGAGGAAAGAAACCAACAAGAGAAAAATGTAAATAAAATCCTATGAGATTCGGCAATTGATCTTATAAAAGAGAATATTCCAGAAAATGTTGGAGAGAAAGAAGTCATTGAAAACTGAAAATGCATTGGGTCCTTAGGTTATGAGCCCCAGCCTGCGAGGGGCTCTAAGTCACATGCAGTACATGTCATCAGTGGGTGTGTACCATAGAGAGAAGGACCCTGTCAGGGGACTTCACAGAGATTCTGAGAGGGAAACTCTGAGAATCGGTCTTTGACGGACTGATGAGAACATGTCTCTGAGGGCCTGGTGGCATGCGCTATTAGCATCATTTCCTGAGCTCTTCCACTGCAAAAAGAGGGTGCAGCCTACCCAAAAGCCAACTGGTAGATGCTGAAATGTCCCCTGGATGGATTTCACTCAATCACCTGGCCTTTTCAGTAAAGGGAAACTGAAAGAGAGAAGGAAGACAGACACACCAGGACCAGCACATCTCATCATTCTGGCCTTGGGATGACAGATGAATAGGGATGTGCTGTTTGTTAAGACCAGCAATATGCTGTTCAGCCTGAGTGTAACTCGGGAGATGTCTGAGCAGATAATTAATCAGTTCTAGGTCAACCATGCCTCACAAGAGCCCCCTGTAATGCTTTTACTTCTACCTGACTAATTTTTAGATTTGTTCTTTAAACGCAAAGGCAGTGTTTATCTTTGCATTTGAGAAGTTTCTGGCACATAATTGGTCTCTATAAATATTTATCCATTGCAAGATAAACTATAAATGAAAGTTTGTGTTCATTTAGCAAAATTTATGTAAGAGTCTTAAGAATGAAAAGCAACCGAGGTTCGATTTAGAATGACTATTAGTATCAATTGTATTCTCTATGGACAAATGTCTAATATATAGAGAGCAAACAATAATGTGGGCAGCTGACTAAGGAATCAAACCAGCAAATCTGCAAAAGAAAGATCTTTTTTCAAAAAAGCCTCATTTAGAATTAAATCTGATGCTGAAATTCTAATAAGAACTTGCTTCCATTTTGGTTAAATGACTTGGCAGTGGATATGCTTTTCCCTCAGAGAGAAGTCTATATAAAGTTGAGTGAATGTAACTTTTCGCAAATATTACAGCTGCAGGGAAATTCTGGTACTTTTGTACAGTGCCAGAATCTAGAGATTTATGCTAGAGTTCACGGAAACAGCTTATCCCTCATATCCAGTGCTTTCCGGAGCAGGGACATCTTAAAGTTTATAACCATGTGTTAATGTTCTGCCATGAAGAGCAGCCTGTGTATGGCCTATGGCCTAGCAGTCAGATGTAAACAGGAGTCCTGCAGAGCCCAAATACCTAAACGTAGGCTTCTTTTACTCGGTGGTCTATGGAGAAATTCCCATGTGGAATCAGAGAAGGAACATATTGGTTTACCTTCAAATAGCTGACGTTTTAATGAACGCCTAGAAGGAAACAACTGGTTATAACAAAACTTCAAAAGCCAGAAAGTCTTCAGCTGTTCTTCTCACCAAGACGTGGCCCTCTCCATTCAATTTAATTGTCTTTCTCAACTCCATCCACCAAGTTTTATTTGTTATTTTTGCATTTTCTAGTTAAGTTGGAGGGGGGGAGGTAGAAACAGTAGAAACACAGGGGAAAAGATTAAGTGGAAAATTTACCTTTAAATTACCATAACACTAAGATGATAAATGAGTTTATGTAAAAAGATGCCTACTCTAGAAACAGTGACATTTTTGCATTGCACAATTAGTTTGTGGAGTGCGTGTGCATATGGACCTGGGTACCTCTGAAGTGCAAGGGTGGTATTTTTATAAATGTCAGTTTCACTTCTCTCTATGTTGTGGACTTACATGCTTGTCAGGATCTGGTACAAATTTGCAGAAAAGTAAACTGGACATACACAAGTAAGGCTACTTAATGCGGAGCAAATCTACAGAACTAGTCTCTCCAAGCACTGGAGGATTTTGCTTGTATGTGGATTTACAGGATTCAAAATTAGGTCCTAATAGCTTCCCCTGAGTGTGACTTAACTGTAGTGCAGCCATTTCCGATGTCTTGTTAGCCTCTGTGTGATTCTTATTTTCTCTACACCAGTCTCATGGTCATAGACTCCTCATTATGACTATCCCAACCTGCATATTTTCATTGGGAACTACTTTATATTAGAAAATTTAAGGCCCCATCATCAAGGCTTAACCAAAGCAGACACATTCCGCAGAACATGGAGGAATTTGCCTCCAGAGCATTGCCAGAATGTAGTCCAGATCATCATCTGAAGACATCTGCAGTCACCTGCATGAGAAGAGCAACCAATTTCAGCAGCCTGCCTAGAAAGAAGCAACAAAGGTGGCCCTCCACACAAAAATACTTCCATAATCAACACACAGGAACACCCTTCCTTGCAGTTTAAGAAGGAGGCCGTGTAGTAAAGTGAGCCTTTGTCCCTAGGGCCTGAGGTAGGCCTATGGAAGGAGAATGGAGGCAGGGTGTCAGAAAGACCCTGAGCAGGGAAATACTGGCTGCTCTCCTTGTGGTTTTGTGACAAAAGAGGGTTGATAGTCTCTAGGGCTAACAGCACTAAGCCTTCCCCAGACATTCTCTTTCTGCTAAAGTCTTTTCATGAATTCTTGTAAAGGTACACATTTTTAATTGTTATGAATTTGAAGTTATTTGGTAGGTCACAGATTTCCATTTAGCCGGTTGCAGAAGGATTCCTAATGGAAACTATTATAATTCTTTGTTCTTAAACCAATAAAGTGTGTTCTTTATCTCCCAGGAAGCTGATAATATGATAGGTGCAAGCTTTAAGGACTAATTATACTAAATAGCAGTGCACAACTCAAAAGAGAGAATTCGTCTATTATGTAAAATTCCCTACAGAAACATCAGAAAATTTACATGCATTGATTGCTAGTTAGCATGAGAAAGACGTTTACAAGTTGACTTCACCAAACCACAACTGTTTGCATTAGCAAGCAGGCAACATAAGCTAACTGATAAGAATTCAGTGATATTATGCAATTAATACAGTTATGTCTGTTAATTAGTGTTTTCCAACTGTCAAAGAAGATGTCTTTTAGAAGTCAAACTTATTTTGCTGATTAAAAATTAGAATCTATCTTGTAAAAACTGAGATGGACCTTCCTTTGATCTAATTAAAGGAAGAGTTTGTATACTCCAAACTTGTGTCTCTCTGACATAAATTAACATATTCATAAATGAGATAGATGGCTATTTTGCAATTAACATGGGACAAGAATAAAGCCTAATTAGTAAACATGCTTTCTTTATTAACTTGCAGGTCAAGCTCTGATTTATTATAAACCAATAGTGATAGAATGGTGTAGTTTTGTTTTGTTTTTTTCAAAGCAAATGTATTGGCTCTGAAATTCCAAGGCACTCTATCACAGAAATATGACTTGTTCCTTCCTATCCAGACACCTGTTAGCTCATAATCAGAAGTATACACAAACTGCTGTTTTCTATACCCAACTGGAGAATTTCAGGCCAGAGTAGGCTTATGGGTTTCCTGAAAGAGTCCAGTTTTACCCTTAAAACCCATTTCACGCTGCCTGTAGACACCAATGTCTCTCTTAATTCTCTCGTGAATCTGCCTTCAGTTCTGTGTCTCTGCAGTTCTCACCGCATAAATTTCATGGTTAGATTTTCAACCGTAAAGAAGCAGCTTTATCTAGACTACAAACCAAGTATAAATATCTAGGTTATTGATTAGAAGCATATTATGGTTGCTTTATTAATTTAATCCAAATAGTTCCTAAAATATGATGCCAACTCTCTCATCCCTCAACTCCCTGTCTTCACACCTCATTCTTTCCTGTCTTTCTAGGCTTCCAATGAAGCCAGGGCCTCCCACAGGAGTCAGTGTACAGGGACTCACAGGGACTTGCCTCCAATCCCTAGAGCATATCAGGCACTGACTGAATGCCAGGCTGGGACAACCAGGAGGCTGAGCAAATTCCAGGATGAAAAAAATGTTCCAGGTTGAGTCTTATCTGGTCACAGGGAAGAGCCTAGTTTAAGACTGACAAGATCACACCAGGCACATACAGACTTTGAAGGATGCTGTGGTTCAGAGAAAACCCACATCTTACAAGATAGATACCACACAGCTGTTTAGCACAGGTGAATGAACAAATTCTCGATTTTTATTTGCTTTCCATCAAGACACCTTACTGATCACTGATCGCAGCACTCAGCGTGAGAATATGTTTGTTCTTCCTACCTTTCTTTTCTAAAAGTTACTGTTTCTTGTTTCTCTGATTTCCTGTCACCTATATAATCTCTACCACACAACTTCTTTATTGTTCCCCATCGCTCTTTGCTTGCTGAGAGGATCTTCTCTGCCAGGTCAACGGATAAGAAATTTGTCACCTCTAGTTTCAATCATCTACTCTGTGATCTTGGAAAAGTGTGTGGACTTCTGTGTGGCTCAGTTTCTTCATCTGTCTGAGGAGGACAACCATGGTACCTGCTTGAAGTGATGTATTTAAGAAATTTAGTGGAAAGCCTAGCAGATTATTTAGTACTTTATTCATGCTAGCTATTGACATTATTCTTTGAAATGTTCAAGGAGCCTAGCATAGTACTCGACACCTGTTCATTTCTCAATAAGTCACTTATTAACTAATTTCCGGCCTGACAAGACCTAGGTTCCTTGAGGTAGAAAGGACAACACATCCAATTAATCAGATGAGTGTTCACTGAGTATTTACTAATCCTCTGTACTGCAGTTTGGGGTAGAAGTGCTTCTTTTCAGTCATTTGTGGGGATCAGGGGCCGCTGAGCAGCTCTGGTGGCAGCTAAGAGCCGCACCTGGAGGGAAGTGACATACTGGTAAGGTCGCTCCGGCAAGTAAGTTGATTAGCCTTGTGCTTCCAGAACATAAGCAGGTGGCTTAGTTCATTGAGGAGAACAGCTTTAAAGAACAGACATTTTTATACCACGATTTAATTTTTCTACTAAGTAAGAAAAACCTATCTCTGCTGAAGTCTGCTGCTGATCAGAATATTCTTTTGAAAATATTTCAGGACAGGGGTCAGGATAATGTCATACCAAGTTTCCAACCTCTTAACAGACATGAAATATTCATAGATTTCTATTCAGATGTGCTCCTTCCATGGCCTCAACGCTCCTCTTTACATTCCAAATTCAACATGAAAGTTTATCTTTAGGTAGCCAACCTTTTTTCAGTGATAAAGGTCAATTATGACCTTGCTTTACTGGCAGTTATCACTGCTATCCAGGATTCATGTAATATATCCAGTAATACTTCACTGTGAATAAATGTGGCTAAAAAAAAAAATCACACGGGTAAAATTTATATGCAAAATGAGAAGAAAGCATCAACTTTTCCCTGCTGTTACCTTTATTTATTTGAACAAATGTCATGAGAAAAAAGAGTCTTAGACTTAATCTCCCTCAATCAATGTCAGCCACATTACTACTTAATGGGAGTTTATACTGCATAATATTATTTTCTTTGTATGAACCATTTTCTGACACCTTACATTTAGTTAAATGATTTATCCATGTACATTTTACATGAGGATAAATATGAATAATGGTTTCTGCTTATATTGAGTGGGATAAGAAAGCAACTCTACAATACAAAGTCAATTGGCTCAGCCACTCAGGCCCCGATGTCAACAGGAGTTACACATGTGCACAAAGAAAGTCTGTCTGAACAACGGTAGTGATATGAGGGATTACACATACATACATATTATTTCTTTCTTCATAGGAATAACAAAGCCTTCTCCCCCACAATGCCTTCTTATTTATCTGTAAGCACTAACTTCAGATGGATGTATACCAACATGTGGATACTTACTCTTTGACTATTTGTAAGTACTAACTACAGGTAAAGGTTACTGTCAAGCTGTGAAATTTACAACTGGGATGTTGGGTTTGGTTGGTAAGTTACAGAATAATGCTTGTTGTCTAAAACATAATTTTGCTTATATATATCATGTATTATATTTCCATCCATAGCTTATACCTTTGTAAATTTGGAGCAAGTTCTTTTGTGATTTCTTGTTTTAGGTCACAAACTGAAAATCTACCTATTTTGAGTTTAAATTTGTAAAAACAATGATTCCCCAGAAAAAATACACAAGCTGGAAATATTTTTTAGATTCTGTGATCTAAGTTTATTACTTGTAGAGGATATTTTTACCCAAGGCTGGATAAAATCCAATCAGTCTTGTTTTTTACCATTTGTAATTTATTTTTTGTTTGTTTTCTTGCTTTTTTTTTAATTAGAAAATGAATTAAAGGTATTCATTCGAAGGAAAAGTAGCAGTTCTTCCAAATGAAGCTTCTGTGTGCTATAATGAGAGAAGCACACAATCCAAACAGCATCAAAAAGACATTCAGCCAATTCCAGTCTCATCTCCTTGCCCAGGTTTATTCTTCACGATTCCTCATGGAGCTTCAGACTGTTTCCTTTCTTTGGCATACAATCAACTAAAACAAGCTGAGATGAAGTAAGGTCTAACATTGACACAAACTTGACCAAGCAAAAATGTATTTGAAAAAGGATATGTAAATCTCTTTTCGAACAAGAACCTTCTTTATTTATACATTTCTTGTCTTTAAAGAGTATGCCTTCAGTGTACCCTGCAAAGCACAACATAAATGCCAATTACACTGGAGAGGCTTTTGCTTTCTACCTAGGCAGAATTAATTGCTCTTTCATCAGGATTCTCACCATCAGGTTCTTGTACCTCTAGGTGCCACTTTCTTCATTCCTCCTTCATCTAGAATTGGTTGTTCATATACCTGACTCCTACCCTGAATCATAAGCTCCTTGGTGGCCAATTCTATGTGTCTATGTATTAGTGTTTACCCGCCATTCTGCTGCTGGAGTAATGCTATCCTCTTCTAAAGACATCTCACGTGGTCGTTATTTCTCTGTCTTCTCCTACTAGATTTAGATCTTTAAAAAAGGGTAAGGAATATAGCTTCTCTTACTCATCTTTTGTTTCCAGGCCCTCATATCACCCCAAGGACAGAGTAAATGTTTGCTGAATGAATATGTGAACAACTAAATAATTTCTACCAACTTTTTCCACAACCTTTAGGGGTATCCCATAGCATTAAAAACCAGATGTCCCCATCCCAAACCGAAGATGCAAACAAGCAACTGAATAGAAGAGGGGGAGACCAGAGGCTTTCATCAGATCAAGTCAATTTTTCCACGACTCATCCATTGCTTTTAGTTCAATGGCACTCAGAAAACTCACTATCGGTTTAACTTGGCCCTGGTTAAACCATCCTGATGCAAGAACCACACAAAGAGACTACCACACAATCTTATGAGCCACTCACCCTCTGGAACAGCCCTCTCAGGTGTATGTCTGTTAATTTTCGGTCTCTGAAAACCTGAATTCTGGCAGTCCTCTACGCAACCAAACTCTGGCAGTCCTCTACACAACCAAACTCTGGCAGTCCTCTACACAACCAAGAGGACTGAACTCTGGCACTGAACCTGAATTCTGGCAGTCCTCTACCAACCTGAACTCTGGCAGTTCTCTACACAACCAAAGTTCCTTCGTTGTGAAACGTAATACCCTTGAGAACTTAAGATAGAGCTGCCACTTCTCCAGCAGGGGCTTCAGCCAGTTCACATGAACCCAGGCTCCTGAGCAGATTTTTTTATTTTTCCTTCACACCTCCAAGTCCAACTGCAAGGCTTCTTACCTACTCAGTAGGCGGAAGTCCCTTCCCTCCATCCCTTCTACCCTGCTCTGCTCTGTGGCAGTAACACATGCTTAAGAATAAAATCATTTGAGTTGTTCTGCTGTATGAAATGCAGGAGTCATTTTCTAAAGAATGCCAAAAGACAGCAGACTGGAACTGTGTGAGTCTGCAAAGCCATTCTCTCATTTCATGGTGCAGCAGCGTTTCAGAGGAAGCCAAGCCAGCTATGTAACTTCCCAGTGGAAGAAACCAGGTAGCAGAGAGTTAAAACACTTGCTCATTGGTTTTCCCAGATCCTATTTTAATTTGCTCCCTCTTTTTGGACAGCTCTGTGAAGGCAGTCTGGTTCGCTGCCTCGCCATACTAATGAGACTCATCCATCTGCCTCTGTCATTGCCAGCCTCTCCTTTCTGCTGGAAGTCAGAGATGAACGCTCAGGACAGGTCCTTTCTAGGCTGCAGTACTTAATCATTTCTAAACACGCTAGATGGCCTCAGGCAGTGAAGGCAACAAGCATTTAACCCAGGCTTGGCAGCTCCAGCTTCTCCACACTCTGCCTGTGAGCTCTGATAATGAAAAGTTGCTGTGCTTTTACTCTCCACTTAACCAGATGCTCTTTGCTTCTTGGGGCTAAAGGTTAAATAGATATAAGAACCCATGCTAGTTTTGAAGGCTTTTATTAGCAGTCCTTAGAGTAGTGGGAGAAGAGGGTGCTGTTGTTCCTGATCCATTTGTCCCTTGGGATTCATATTTCGGCTTGTGTCCTTGTTTTTTACTAAAGGAACGATGCCTTTCTCCATCGTGCTTTTGTTGTTGTTTTGTGGCACAAGAGTTAACAGGAAGGTTGGAGCTCTGCCACTGAATTATTTAATGTTTGGTTTTTATGGAGAGGATGGACCAAAAGGAAGACACCAGCATTGCTTAACTGTAGCAACACCTTTATTAGCAATGTTGATGGAACATTTTTTTTTTCCCAGAGTGGCTAGGTCCTCTGATTTATTTTTCCACTCCATCTACTGCTCCATATGTCTGCGGAATCTGCTTTTTTCCCAGAGCTCATGTTAGTATAAAGCAATTGTCTGGGATGTGTAAGAATTAAGTATCCCATCATTCAGGCTAGACATGCAATTAGAAGAGTTGCACTAATTTCCACTGCTGAGACCCTGTCACTTTAATTTATCCTTACTTTCCTGCATTTAGGCCTTTCCTGGTTGGAGGCCAAGGATTTCATACAGTTTCAGTCAATGGTGCTTTGATGTAAGAACTAGAGTATGTCTAAAGTTTGGGAAAAAAGAAATGGGACTTTACCTAGAATTGACTGGAAGAAACAAAAACCTTGTATAAAGAAACTTGCCTTCTGTATGATTCTACCATGCTAGCAAAATAATGAAGAAGAGGAGTTTTAAATTCAGAAAGGTCACTGAATTATAATGTAAAGATCCAAGCATTTTGTCGTGATATTTTTTTCGCCCTCTGCTGTGATCTGCAAAACATTTTCTGTTGTTCTTGATCAATATGTAAAAAGATTACTATTTATCTGACAGCTTGAACTATCATTTTGAAAGCAGAACTGAAATTTAATTACTGACTTTTTTCTTCAGTCTGTATACAGTTGTGACGAGGCTATCCAACGAGTTTTATAGCCCCCCTCAAAATCCCTTTACGTAAGTTTCAGACAAGCATAACTCAAAAATGCATGGAATGGTTCCATGACTAGGTACAAAATATCTCTTCCTGAATATCTCCCCACAGAGACATGATAAATCCTATGAGGACCAATTATCAGGCTTTCTTATGCCTTTCATGCTTTAAACCAGTCCTGAATCATGAAAAACACGCAGAGCCCAAACTAATTTTACCAAGTTTAGGGTGACAGAATTCAAACTTCAAGCAGCTCCAAACTCAGGTATGCAACAAGGGCTAAACTTGTCGTGATTTTGAAATAAAGACATGAAAAAGTTTAGTTATAAAGCAATTTTGCATTGAGAGAAATATTAGGAAATGTATGTAGATGTGGCTCCCCCCTACCTAGTTTTAAACAACTGAAATACATATATGACCTGATTCTTTGGAATGCAGACTCTGACCCCAGATCCCTCTCTTGCTCACGTGAGAGTTTTTCAGATCCTCTACAAAGAAAATTTTAATAATATTTGATAGGTTTTTCTACTCAATCTCACATTAAATATGATTATTCAATATTTTAAAACAATTTTATATGTTATCAATTTTAAAATATATATGTGTGTGTATGTGTCATTATGTCATGAACTTAGCAAATATGTTAGTTATATATAAGCATATATTCCTACTGTAAGAAAACAGAATACATATCCAGAAACATATTCATTAATTTTTGTTAATGCATAATTATTCTTGGAATATCTGTAATTATGTGATCATACCCTAAGAGTGGGCAGTAATGTATTAAGATCAGTTACATTAATAAATAGAATGTCTCTACGTATGCCCCAGTCATAATAGTTATGGATAGATACTTCCTCAACAGCAAAATAAACCCTGGTTAAACCCTAGAGAATTTACTTATGATGTCTGGAAGAGAAACACACAACTTTGGTTCAGAGTGATACTCATCAAAAATGAAATAAGCAATCAGAAATCCAGATGCTGTTATTTTTAGTAGCACCTTATGTAAATTATTTTAGAAGTAAAATACACTGGAAATGTAGAACATAAATGACACAAAAAAGAATTGCTTCTAAGAAGGATGTTATTGAAAGTTTTCCTATAAGACATTTGCAGCCCTTAAAAATCAATGGACTAATTAAAAATGGGGAAATATGGTAGCAAAAGGAAATAAAAAGAGTGGCTGTGGAAAATATTAGATATCACTGAATAACCTTAGAATCAATAAAGAGCTTCAAAAGTGAAGAAAAGAGAAGGAAAAAAAATACCTCAACATATTCTCTTGGATCTCAACCAAAAAAAAAAAAAGTTTTATTTCATTTTGAAAGAACATATGAGGTTGATTTCCTGTCCTCTCTTGATTGCTTTGAATGCTGTTTGCCTCCGACTTGGTTCTTAGGACCATTGGATAAACAGAATTTCTGTGCTTGAACATGCTAATACAGTTCTCAATTCCTCAACCACATGGCTGTGTTACAGGGACCTTTGTTTTATAACAAAATCCTTTAGGTACTTCCAGTAATTAAATTGACAGTGACCTGGATCTTACCTAATTCAGTATCAGCTATTAAAGGGAGAGGGAATGCACTTAACAATGTTTGCCTCTGTATCTCTGGTCACCAGCGTGGATGTATATAGTCCTTGTCTACTCTCTAGCTGGGCATTCTCTAACATTAAAATCCACCTTGGCCATGTATCACATGGGCTGGAAGGAATGGTGAAAAGTCATCTAGATAGTCAGTCCATCAGCCAGTCGGTTAACAAATGTTTATCAAGTGCCACAGGATCCACAGCTTGGCACTAAGCAGGAGTCTGTCTCCCCGCCTTGAGGCAGGCCTGCACGTCCACCATGGCAGGCACATGAGATTCAATTGGCACACTCTTCTGATTTTACTTATTTAATAGCTTGTTAGTGTCTAATGTACTAAACAAACATCTCAGCACCATATAACACAACGATGCATGCAATATGTACATATGTGTGTCTATATGTGTGTATGTATAGATAGATCTATAAAACTTGGCATCTCTTCCAGGAGATATGCCAAGATATATTCACAGCTTTATATACACATGTAATTCATGTATTTCTGTGCATATGGCAGTCAGGGGAATATATCTAATCAGTAAAACATGTTTTATTCCAGATGTTTTTTAATCATATTTTCTCACTGTCACTAATAAAAAAAATCACCATAGTTGTTCTACTTGGACAGTTTCATTGGTCTTTAATCCCAAATCTCATTGAAAGAAGGGACCCAAAACATTTTATGTTTTCTAGAATGTGACAAAAATGTTGGCATATCAGCCACTTATGAGACGTTGTAGACAGAAAGTCCATCTTAACTCAAAGCAAGCTATAAACCAGTCTGAGAGGCTTTATTTTTGATGATTTGTATTCGGTCTTCTAGATATACTTTCCAATATTCACCTCTGTCTAGTTCTTCAATGTTGTATCTTTCCTTGTCCTCCATATAAAGTCTGAAAGTCTCCTTGTCCTTTTCAACTAAGGAGCGCATAGACTGAATTCTGGCCTTTCTCTTCATTTTCTTCACCACATCTTTCCACTCAGTCTTTAAATCATCACCATCACACATACTCAATAACTATGTACATACCCATAACTGTGTACTCTTTTACCAACAGCCATGTATGTGGTCCCCAAATTGTGCTGTTTCTTCTACAATAATATCGCCAAAAGACACACTGTCTACTAAGATCTTACTTCCAAATGAGGGTTTCCCCATAGTTGGATTTCTATCTACCCCTCTATCCCACTTTTAATCTTTTACCCAAGAAGAGGTTTAAATGACTAAAAATTGACTATCTTTGACATGCTCCTAATTTAACATTTTTCTTTGACTACTTGATTTTCCTTCAAAGCCATCTGACTTGTTCAGTTTCATTTCCAAAACTCTCACACCAGCTGCACTGCTCCCCCTACTCTCCCGGCCACAGTATTGTAAACACGTATTTGTTCTCTGCACTTTTGTGCACATTCCACCATAGACAGAGGCCAGGGCTCTTCCTGTTATTCTCAGGGCAGACAGCCTCAGCAGTCCAGGTAACAAGAATGAAAGTTTTCATTTGCCTTCTAAGTCTTTATTTAACAATTACTGTTCTCCAGTGATCTTCACTTGGGCTTTAAATGCTCCTTCCGAAGTACAAAGCAGAAATAAAAATTGAGGGCTAATCTCATGAAGTTAACATTGTGGGAGAGAAAGAGTATGTCCTATTGTGCATGCTCCTATAAACAGCTTGAAGATAGAAACTGCGCTGTAGGTTCTTGTTTTATTACCTAGGTTGAAACATGACAGCTCAACAAATATTAAACTACCACACTGATAATTAACTGAGTGCTGTGGTGAGAGAAAGTTGCTGCTTGAAGATGACTATAAAATAATGATCCCTATCAAGAAAGCAATTTTTTTCTGATTCATTTTAAATAAACTTCGCTATTCTGATGTGATTCATACTGACTAAGCAAGGGCAGAGCTGAAAACTATTGCTAAAGGGAACCAATGGAGAAACATTTAATTAATCTGCGCAACAGCAGGAGCCAACCCAGGCTAGTCAGAGGAAACTGAGTTCAAATTCTGCCTCCAGTATTCTGTAATCTTGGTTGGACAAGCTACTTCATCTTTGTCTCCCTAATCCTCAGTTCCATATATGAAGAAGGAAAATAACAACTGAAGATGAAACGTTCATGTATTTAAAGCATCCAGCAGAGCACCTGTTCCAGAGAAGGCGCCAAATTATTGGAAATAATTGTTGGCTATTAAAGGAAAACGGGGTTTGCAAATTTAAGATAAATGCCTTTTTCCTTTCACTAAGAGTTTACGAGTGAGAGAAGTTGGACGGGATGCATTAAAAAAATAAAAGGTAAGAAAATGCTTTGAAATTGTGGCAATATCATTGCCAGTTCCATGCTCAGCAGGGAAAGAATATCATCCACCTCATGGAGAAAAGCAAAGCCAAGCCAAGGAGCTGCAGAAGCAGCATGGCCTCCTTCAGCTGACTGACAGCGTTGGGCTGAAAATTAAGACCTTCTTTTAATTAATTTTAGCAGTCTAAAGTGGGGTGATAGCATGTGGCTGAAAACAAGACAAGTCAGTTCCAAAGCTGAGAGAACAGTGACCCGGCCTTTATCCCTAGCTCAGCTCACATGTGAGGCTGTCGAAGTCTGAGAGACATCTGAGCTCCAAGTTAAGATGAGATTGGTGAGTTTAAAAGAAATGTTCTATCAAGGACTGGATATAAGAGGAGAGTAAAAATTCATCAATGATAAAAAAAGATAATGGGAAAGATTTCAAACTTATCTAAGAGTTTATTTGAAAAGTTGACATTGAAGTTTTAATATTAAATGTAGTGCCTGGTTATTGTTAAAATCTCACTGTTTTAAAAGATGTATATTGGATTTGGATAACAAAGAATGGCCCATCATGTTTTAATGCAGTGTTCTTTGTTAGAAAGTTACATGAGATGTTGTGGAAACGATGTTTAGAAAAAGTTGTGTTAGTGTGTCTTTATTTTGTAAAGAAGCTGAATTTGAAAATTAAATCGATAAAAGGAAACCAAATGTGACATCCTGATTGATAAGATGAAACAAGAAGAAGAAAAGGATGTCTGTTAAAATGCTTGATATTTAAAGTTCACCTGTTGGACATAAATAACTATTTAACATCTGGAAGTTCGTCTTATACGACTGTTTTATTCAGTTTTGTTTGCTAAAGATTACAGTCTGTCAAGATTCCATTTCATATTTAGGTTCCCATTGAGATTCTGTTACCGATTTTAACATCTGTATTTAGATGGACTTTGGTATAGCTTTGGCATAGATTTTCTACTCTGCAGTCCAATGGTTTGTTTCTTTGTTTTACTTTTTCTTATAGAACATTTTAAACAAATACAAAAACAGAGGGAATAGTAAAAGGAACTTCCATATATCCATGACTCAGCTCCAGAAATTATTGAGTTATGGCTAATCTTGTTTCATCTGTACTACCACCTATCCCCAATTTACCCTAATGTCAGATTATTTTGAACAAATTGTAAGCATCATTTCCTTTCCTCTCTAAATATTTCAGTACCAGTGTCTCCAAAAGAAAGGGAATATTTTAAACATACTACAAGACTTATAACACATCTACAAAACAAAACTTTAACAGTGTCTTCTTATTCCTTTTCTAATCCCTGCAGTGATGGGTACTAATCCTTACACATAGTAGATGTCCAATCCATGTCTATACTCTGTACATTTTATTTTTCCACACTGTGGTAAATCCAGCAACCCTCCCCTCTATAATTTTCCTTGCCTGTCAACATCCAAGTGGAGAGTTCTGGAGAATAACCACCTGATCTGTGCCTCTGAACTGAGAACTGAGGACTGTTAAACAGTCTCCCCTGCCCCTGATCTGGCCAGACTGCATGAGCAGTCAGCCATCTAGATGTCCTTAAATGAAATGTGTTCCCAGTCTGGGGTTTCATCTCCCAAATAGACACAGACTTTAAAAAAAGAAAAAAAAAAAAAAAAAAACATCAATAATAGCTCCAAACCATCAAATGCAGTACTTTGTAGGAAAAAATAATAATACTCAGTAAAGTTCATAAACTCACTGATAATTTCGTGAAGTGGTTTAATGTACCACTAAAAAATATGAGCAAACTTGGTTTTCAAATTCTGGTCCTACTATTTACTTCCTGCTTGGTCTTGGAAGTAGTATGCTTATAAAATGTTTAATAATAGGATTTGGGAGTGTGAAAGACCCTGATTTGTAGCATTTGCCAATTTCCCTGGTGTAAATGCTCTCACCAAGTTCAACGTCATGTTACCAACCTGATGTCATAGAACATGGAGGCTGGAAAAAGATAAGCACAATTGGCTCCCCTAAGCTAATCCTGCCAGCTCCAGCCACTACTGGATCTTGGGTAAATCATACAAATTCTCTAATCCCCAGAGTCATAAATTTTAAAATAGGAAAAATAGTAGTATTGGCTTCATTGTGTTATTGAGAGGATTAAATCAAATACTGCATGTAAAGCTGTTTTTGTAGTGCCTGGAACTTATAATGCTTACTATGCATTCAAACAATGTTCACCTTTTCTATTATTAAGTAGAATGAAAGCCAAATGTCACCAGAGATGGTTGTTTTTAAAAATAATTCTTTTGAGAGAACTTTTGACTATCCCTATACATTTTTATTAAGTAGGACACCTGAATGGTTATCTGAAATATTTCTAAACATTAAGGCAAGAAAGTAACATCACACCACTGAATTACCCAGAGAGGGAATATGACTACATTCTGCATATTGGCATTAAAAATGAATTCAACCACAACAATTCATGGTTAAAGAGGATTTAAATCTCAGGGCAAAGCCACATTTAACTCTGATTTCTATGTTCTCAGCAATGCTGCCTGTGATGCACTACTGTTATTTTTTCTTCCCTGTCTTTGCTCTCAGCCATAGCCTGAATGTCGTAGCACTGAAGGCGCAACTGAGGAGACACAAGGATACATTCCATTTTGAAACCCCAAATTCTGTATATGATCACTAAGTACAATTCCAACGATTTCGAAATGTACATGAGGTGGACGTTTTAGAAATACAAAACTGACTTCCTTGTAAATCCATAAGGAAGTGAAATTTGCATTTGTTAATTTTTCTCTTAAAGCACTTTTTCTAAAGATGACAATTTTAAATCTTTACTGTTTACTGCAAGCAGCGGGTGGTATATTCTCTCCCAGCTCCAAATCTGGTCTTAAAGACTTCCCTTGCTTTTGCTGTCTCCCAAGGTCTTGCTCTGCTTTATGTCTCATATATAATCCCCCTTCTCAGAAACTCAGAGAATGATCTCTGCAAAGACCCACGCACAGGGAGGCGCACCCCATTCTGAACCCAGATCTCCAACACAGCAGATAGGGACAGGAATCACACATCAGTCCTGCTATGCAGCCTACTTTTATTAACTGTACTGCAGAGGAGAGCCTAAAACCAGGACAATTTTATTTTATTTACTGATGACACGATGTCAGTAGCTTAATCAATAGATACAGGCTAGAAAGAATTATGCCAACACCTTACCCATGAGACTAAAGGTTTTAGAAGAAAAGCGTATTTCGTGAATTAAGAGGAAAATTTATCAAATGAAATTTAATCCTGACACAGCACCCACTATTTAGAGGTAGGAGAAGAGAAAGTCTTAGAAATGCAACTCTTTTATGTGTTTCCTCTAGAGACTCTTCAGGCAATAAAATAATACCTTGTGAAAAGGGATTCCCTTTGGTCCCCTCGAGGGAAAAAAAGAATCCTTTCTGAAAACAGTTTCTTCTAACCATGGATGGTGTTATTTATGAACACTTAACCTATAAAACAATATTTTCAAGTTGTTCCATAAAGAAAAAGATAAAGAAAAATGCAAGAAACCCAGACCCCCAGGGATACTGGCAAGGTGCCCTTTCTATGAAAAGTACAGTCTCCATTTCACTTTTTCAGTCACCTCTTCCTTTACCATCTCCCCAGGACTCCCCTCCAAACCTCAGAGGGACGAGTAGGACTTCTCTAGGGTGCCTCTGATTATGGTTTGAAGAAACAATTTGTGCTACTTGCTTTTGTTATTCCAGTTCTCTTTCTGTTGTCAAGACAGAAAATGCATCCATCACTTTTATTGCCACACAAAGCCAGCCAGGGTTCTCTGAAGCCATACAGCTGCCATTTAGCATTTTTAAAGTCAGATCTGAAAATCTGGCACCCAAATATCAATATTTGAACATTCTGTTTCCAGACTAGACATAAATCTTCCATAGCCACAATCAGCAGTGAGCTAAGTCTTGGATTGTCTTTTTGGCAAGGAGAGAACATAATCAGGACACCTCAACCCGACTCCAATTTTGCTTTATGCAGAGACAGATCCTCATTTGAAAGCACCTTGTGGACCAGAGAGTGTGCCTTGATCACTGCTGAAATGTGCTTTTCCATCGTACTGAGAGACAAAGGAGCTGGTTTTTACTCCCAAGCCCTTTGCTACTTAAATAAAGTTATTGGCTGCCTAATGAATGTAAGCTGCAGTACTCCCTGTGGTCAGCGGGGCTGTTGTTTAATGAATTGCTTAATGTGCTTGATTACTGTTACAATGTTGAATGAGGAAAAGGCAAGAGAGATTTGAAAGGTTCACTGGAGGATATGATGAAAATGAATTGGATCAATAGGAACTTTATGCTCATCTCTGAACGGCACGTTATGGGCTGTATTGTTAGAGTTGGGGGATAATGCAATTTTGTGGCTTGTTGTCTTTTTATAACTCACAAATATAAATCTCCTTCGACAGTGAGTTTTAGGGCTGGCCTTCCCGGAGTTATAAATGATCCCCAGACTCTAGCCCTGGTTACTTACACGGACAGATAAATTAATTAGGAAAACTTTTATGCCAATTACTTTATGCCCTTGGCTTTCATATGTTTCTGAAGAGCAGCAGCTAATTAAAGATATGATTCATAATTACTGGTCGATCGAGTAGTTGAGTAATGGAATCAGGAACTGTTCCAAAGAAAATTATCCATCACATCATTACTAATTGTTACATAATACATAAGGATGTAGAATTCAAATAAAAAATTACTCACTTTGAAAGGATCGTTCAATTTTTTAAAATTTTAACAATTGTAAACATGAAATGAGTTCTTGCAATGCTATATCATGTAGTAAGTTGGTGTTTTTGCATTTTTTAAGTAAATACTTCCACTAAATGAACTCAAAAAACAAAGACCCACGTGACTTCAAGTCTAAATAATCAATGAGTTCTTTCTTTTTCCTACAAAAAGTTCAAACTAAAGGAGGTAATAGTTGAAACACATTGGCTTTTCTTCTAGCCCCACCTTTAGAATTTGCTGAAAGACCAGTGGGCTCAAATGGGAGGGGTTATTAAGGACTACCCATTGGCCTGCAAAGTTCCCAGGTTCAGAAAGCCTAATCGTTGAAGAATACTGCAATCTCCCCAAAGAGGACAGTTGTCAAAGGTTGTGTATATCCCCGATCTGTCCTAGTTTAGGATAATTATGGTTCTTTGAAGGGAACACAGAACCAGAATGGTGGGTATCATCTCACACAGAGCAGAGCTTTGTGGGGAAGGAGTGAGGGGACCCGCCCCTCCAAGGGGATCCCCCCAAGGGTACCCCCAACCCCACCCAGCAATGGTCTGTGGCTTGCATTGGATGGAATTAGGGCCTCCCATCTGTGAGCATTCTACCAGCAAGTAGCTCCTGATTGACTTAAAACCACCTTCCACACACCCTGAGTGCTGCTCAGAAAAATCCCCTTTCCCTCTTATCTCCACTAAAGATTTCCCTGACTTCCTCCCTCTTCCTTTCCAATCCCTGACTCCAGCTCATGTGACAATCCTGAGTGGTGCATATAGTGACAGGACAAAAATAGCCAAGAGAAGAACAGGGAAACAGTACATTAAGGCTGCAGACCACTTCTCTCAGCTGCCAGTGCTCAGTTAGTTGCAGTCTCTTTTGAAAAACCCCCTTGTCTCAGTCCCATCTCCTCCCCCAAAACTGGTTTTCACTGCTTAGATCCTCCAATTAAATACCTAAGGCACAAAAATGGATATTCTGTTTTAATTTACTCAAGAAAATTGAATTGTCAGGCACTTTGTACAGCCCTGGAGAGAAAGACAAGAGGCAAAGTCCCAGTGTCAGCACCTCCTAGTCTCTCAGAGCGATGATATGAGACGTGCACCGATGGGGCCTCTGGAATTCAGGTGGAGAACAAAAGACAGGCAGCGTTCTGGGTTGCAATGGACTTTGGATATGAAGATCGCACCAGTGAGACAGAATTAAGTAAGTTGGAAGAGACTTTGCTATATTATTAAAGACTACTCCTTGAAAAGGGACGGTTTTAATTTCCATTTGTATAATGGAAAAAACATGGACCAAAGCATGCAGGCAGGTCATGAATTGCACTAAAAGCCATAGATGGCTGAGACTGGGGACAGCCTAAGAAAGAGGAGGCAGCACAAAAATCAAAAGCAATTGTCTGTTGATGGGCACTTAGATAGCTTCTATATCTGGGCTATTATAAATAACGGTACAATCAACATAGGGCTGTATATATAGATAAGATCGGACGATTACATTCACAAACTCATCCTAGAGAAAGTGCTACATACCTCATTGCTGAGTATCACTACCGTCACCTTCCAAGCACTCCCCTTGGGAAGCTCTGCACGGACGCCAGGGCCTAGTCCACCCTTCAAAGCAATATTGGAACTCTTATTCTAGAATGGTCTGTAGTCACTTTTCTGGAAGCGCTGTGGTCATATTACCCTTGATGTCCTGAATGTCATCAAAATGTCTTCCTTTCAATATTTTCTTTATCTTCAGATAAAGAAAGAAGTCATTGGGGCCCAGATCAGGTGATTAGGGAGGGTGTTCCAATACAGTTATTTGTTCACTCGTTAAAAACTCCCTCACAGACAGAGCTGTGTGAGCTGGTGCATTGTCGCGTCGCAAAAGCCATGAGTTGTTGGCAAAAAGTTCATGTCCTCTAACTTGTTCACACAGCTTTTTTCGTTCTTCCAAATAGTAAATTTGTTTAACTGTTTGTCCAGTTAGTACAAGCTCATAATGAATAATCCCTGTCATATCAAAAAAGATTAGCAGCATTGTTGCAACAAGGTTGTGAACTTAATTATCAGACCTCATATCTTTTTAAATTTGTCTTTGGATTTCTTCGGATGAATATTCAGACATGGAATTGCTGGGTCATGAGGTAGTTCTATTTTTAATTTTTTGAGGAACCTCTGTACTGTTTTGTCATGCAAGGACTCACCAGCACCATACCCTGCTCGCTGCACCATGTGTCATGCAGGGTCTCTAGTCCCGCTCCCCACACAGAATGCAGGATATGGTGAGACCAAAAAAGAACAACAACAGAGCCATAAATAGGAGAGTCATACCACTATATTCTCGATGGCGGCTGGTTGAGACACAAAAGCAAACATCCGCCAATACCCCAACAAGGAGTCTTCCTTCACCCCAGTCTCCCTGGTGGCCAGACAAGATACAGGACGTAGGATTAACATGATCCACAACCCACCATCCACACTTCTCTGCCTGCCAACCAACCAACCAACCAAACAACCCCCTAGCGTAGCCACGGCAGTTATATTAGTATCTAATGGCTACTGGTAACAGCTGATGGCAATCTGATTACAGCTGATGGCCATCTAATAACTAAGCCAGTATCTTTCAAGGTGAGGCTGACAGCCTAGAAACTGCTCTCTGGGACTCTGTCCCCACAGTTTTCCATAGTGGCTGCACCAATCTGCAATCTCACCAACTGTGCACAACGTTTCCTTTTGCTCCACATCCTCGTCAACACTTGTTTGTTGATTTATTGATGATAGGCATTCTGACAGATCTGAGGTGATATCTCACTGTGGTTTTAACTTGCATTTGTCTGATTATTAGTGACATTGAGAATTTTTTCATATGTCTTTGGCCACCTGGATGTCCTCTTTAGAAAAATGTATATTGAGGTACTCGGCCCATATTTTAATTAGATTGTTTTTTCTTTGCTGTTTGTTTGTTTGTTGGGATTTTTTTGTGTTGAGTTGTATGTGTTCTTTATACATTTTGGATCTTAATCCCCCTTATTGAATGTATCATTGGCGAATATCTTCTCCCATTTAGTAGGATGTCTTTTCGTTTTGTTGATGGTTTCCTTTGCTGTGCAAAAAGTTTTTAGTGACTAAAGTCAGACAGAGAAAGACAAATCCCATATGATTTTACTTACATGTGGAGTCTAAAGAACAAAATAAACAAACAAAACAGAAACAGACTCATAGATACAGAGAACAAATTGACGGTTGCCAGATGGGAGGGAAGATAAGGGGCTGGGTAAAAAAGAGGAAGGGATTAAGAAGTACAAATTGGCAGTTACAACATAGTCACAGGGATGTAAAGCACAGCATAGGGAATATAGTCAATAATATTGCAATAGCTATGTATAGTGCCAGGTGGGTCTAGACTAATCAGGGGGATCACTTTGTAAATTATACAAATTATACAAATGTCTAACCACTATTCTGTGAACCTGAAACTAATATAAAATAATATTGAATGTCAAAAAAGAAGTCAAAACCAAAGGCCCTAACTGGAAAGTATGAGTATAAAAAGCCCTAAGTGTTTATCACTCAAACTAGGAGTATAGGAACCCCCAGCCATCCACAAGCTAGTTATGAGATAAAGCTGTCAGCTGATCCAGATGATTGGCAATGAATGTGAGCTTGGGCTGGACTCCACACCGGGAAAATGTGAGTAAATACTCACTGTGGGAAGGCTAGTGTGTATTCTCTTTCTATAGAGAGGCAAGTGCAAATAAGATGCAGTAAGTCTTTAATTAGAAGACTACTTCATGTTTTTCTTCAGGGCAGGTAGCATTTATACTAAAAGTAGGTAATAGTTCTTCAGTAGCTGGAGGCACAGACTTCAGGGCAGTTTAACTAAAGGCTCCTCTAAGGAGAGGGGGTGGGACTCCTTAGAAAGCAATTACTGCATAGCCAGGGTTAACTTTCACTCTCTTGAAGAGAAGCAGCCCTCTGTTTTGAAACTGGAGATTTGACCAAGCAGCTTCAGTTGTCTTTGTGTCAGTTTCAAAGCATCATGCCTTGGCAAGAGCAGCAAGAATCAAGTGCAAAAGGAAAAAAAAAAAAGATTTCAGACACACCACCTGCTGAGCTTTCCCAATTTAACAAACTTATGTGAGGTCTGGAGAGAGCAAATGAGTGCTTTTTGGATATCACATTAAGCCTTTATTCACTCGGTGGCAGTTTCCAAAGGCTGTTCTATTCCCAGCGTTGTTATCCCAGAGAACCTGAGGGGCACCTGCATGGCCCATTAAGATACATTTAATCAAATGCATCCAGGCTTTGGCACAGAATTCTAGAATAAGGATTACAAAGCTGGTGTCTTCCGTTTTTGTACAACTTCTCAGCGGGCTATCGGTTTGGAAAACGAAATTCCATGGACATTAGAAACAGTTTCCTTAAAGTGGGATCCAAAACACAAGGGTGCCCACCTCCAGACTAAGCCATTTTAAATAATGATAAAGTGAGTCAACTAAAATTACCACTTCAATCCTCTTAAAACCAGAGTTATATGAGCTGGAAGGAAGGAACTTCAGAAAGTCTCTTGACTCAGCACAACCTTTCTTCCTCCTACCTCCTCCTCCCTTCCTGGTAGAAGCATAGACTATTAAGATAGATGGATATGCAGCAGATACACAGATTTAATTAGTATTCCCTCTACTCTATGTAAATGAGAAAAGTTGTTCCCAGATTCTGCTCTCTGACGGAACAGATCCCCAGCTCACCAGTGATAAGCGCTTAAATAGTGCACATGTGCACAGTTAAAAACTGAGTGGGAAGGGGCAATCTGTTGCCAGGATTCATGCCCAGTGCTCTCTTGGTTCCTATCTCCCAAGACCTCAGTTCTCCCACCAAGCTCAGATCAAACCCCCATGTGGAGGAGGTGCTAAACACAACAGGGGAAGAGAAATAGGCTACAGTACAGCCTATAAGGGCAGGACAGCCAGGGGCATCCTTGAGAGCATGGACTACGTTTTTCTCTCTAGCTTTCCCAGTGAGTGATACCACTCATCACTTTTCAAGCTGTTGACCTTTCGCCTTCGACCCAAGCCAGGTGCTGAAGCGCAAATTTTATATTCACCTGCCTGCCATTTTCAAATCTCTGAAAGAAGTCAGTCGCTGTAACAGGAAATATTTTCATGATTGTTTTAAGGACAATTTTTCCAAGAAAAAAAAAATTAACTTTAGGCTTGGCAAGATCTTCTTCTATGCATTTTTTAAAAATTGACATTCTCTTTTGATGGGCACTGAAAACTCAAGCACTATTTCCAAGGCTCCTGACGGTGGCCGCTCTCTCAGGAGTAATAAAATTACATGACTCTGTGCCAAGGAGGTAAATCACCGGGGAAGCCAGCTTGACAGTGTTAGAACCAGTGTCATTCAGTTGTCGACATTTCAGACATGTCACTGAGGGCCTGACCGCACAGCTGAAAGGCAGAAACACAGCAGTTTTACCCTTCTCTGCACCCATCCTGCTGTGTGATCTAAAGATAGTGATTTCACCCTTTCTATTGTGGTATGCTCAAATGCAAAAGAGTTACCAGGAGTTATTGGAATCACGGCTTAGCACTCTCTTCTTTAAATAGTTTTCTGACTCAGAAAGTCTTGTGTAGAGTGTTATTTTGAGCCAGATTCTCGCAATGTGGAAACTCCTTCGGACTGCATCAGGCTCTTGGAGGAATGAACTAACTCTTTCAGTCCTGTGGTGTGACATCTAATAACTACTTTTGTACAATACATACATGCATGATAGCAGTTGTCTAGCCTTAACTATTAAACAGAAGAGTCATTTTTTTCCGGTGTCCACCAAACCTATGAGACCTCTTATCTTGCCTGCAAGCCAGCCTAGGACATGGTGGCAAGGAACAAAGACACAAAAGTATGAAAGAGCTGAAAACCTTGGAAAGAACTTCTGGTGATGGAAACTGGTGTCTGCTAGATTCCAATTCTCTAAATTAACTAGATTCTCTGAATCCTTTCCATTTTTATTGCAGAGGTGAGATGTGTATGGTATTGAAGGACAATCTTTTTGTCTTTTAATTTTACTTTTAAGCGGGAATATAGTCATCATTCAATGGTCCCTTTTAAAATCCTAATCTTTATGGGATGTCAAACTTGGCTTAAAAGAAAAGCTCACCTTTCACAGGATTTTGGAAAGTCTCCTTTTTATAGGCACTGAGAGTATGCAGCCAGTGAATATGCTCAGGCTTTCAGTACCACCTCTATGCTGATGACTTCCAAATTTCTATCTCCAGCCTAGACTTCTCTCCTGAACTCCAAAATCATATATCCAACATCTTCTGTTAGATTTCTATGAACATTCCAAACTTAAGATGTCAAAAACTAAATTCCTGCTCTTAAGCCTTCCCAATCTGTTTTGCCCACCACTTTTCTCATCTCAGTAAATGGAGTATCTATCCTTCTAGTTAAGCGAAAACCATCCTCGATTTCTCTCTTTCTCTCACACTTTACATCCAATTCATCAGTAGAACCTTTTGGTTCAACTTCCAATATATATCAAGAACACTTCTACACTGTGTCTGGTGTCATCGGAACTAGCTGCCATATTTCTCACTTCACTAATGACGAGAACCTGCTAACTCGTCGCCCTCCCCGCACTCTTGTCCCCAAAAGTCTATTCTCAACACTGCAGCCAAAAAGATCCAATTAAACCTTAAGTCGTGTTACTCCTCTATCACATCTTCCAATGGCTTTCTATTTCTCTCAAAGAAAAATTCAAATTTCTCAATATGCCTACAAGACACAACTCACTACCCAACTTCTTTTTTGGTCACATTCCCTACCACTCTTTCCTTCGCCTCTCCCTTCCTTCCCTCCTCTCCACATACACAGTACCTCCTCAGAGCCTTTGCAGTGGCGGTTCTCTCTACCTGAAATGGGGTTCCTCACTGACAAAAGTGATGGCTCTCTTCCTCATCTCTTTGTATTCTTTGCTCAAATTTCACCTTGTCAATGAGGCCACCCTGACTGACCTATCTGAACTGCAGCTCCCACCCCTTCACTGCACCACCCCATTATCCTTCCTCTGTGTACTGATTTTCCTTAATAGGTATCACCTTTCAAAATACGATAAATTTTTATTGATTATGTTTCTTTTTATTTACTGTCTCCTCCTCATCACTAGAATGTGAGTTTCCTTTGGAATAAAAATCCCTATGTTTAGGTCTGTATTTTCACTTACGTAAACCTAAAACCTAGAACGATACCTAGCATGTGGTAGTTTCTCCATATCTATTTGCTGAACAAAAGAATATCTTTTTCTTTTGAAATAATTTACTTAGCAATGAAAATATTAAGTCTGTTAACACCAAAGAGTCAAAAATAGTCACTCAGGAGTAGCAACCATGTCTGTACCACAGATGCCTGATTTCTTTGTGGAATATTAATTTCCACAGAAATTAATTACTATGAACATATGAATAATGTTATTATTCATATAATACTAAAATCTGTCTTTCCCCTATCTTTCACTAGTGTTATAAACCTCCCAACTGATATGTTTTAGTGGAGGAATAGGGAAGTGAGAGTTAACAGATATGATTACAATTTTAAAGTATATTTAAAGCTAGAATTTTGAAAAAAAATAAAATATTACTTATAATTTCCTTACTATCTAAATAAATATTAATATGGAAAGAGTGTTGTAATGTTAAAAAAACAAAAACTTTTTCTCAGGGATCTGTTATTAATAGCAACTATTCTTGAGGAACTCAATAAGAATATGAATATCAAATAGCATTTCATCCCTAGATTAAATGTTGGGCTATTAAGGAGTGGTAAATAGTAATGTCCATTTCCCTTCTAAGTCCTATAACAACTATGAGATGGGATCCTGAATATGGACAGATAGAGATCAAAATGTCAGTTTTATTTTTGGTAAAAAATATAGGGAGAACATGGTTTAACTTGTGGGTAAAATCAGGTGTCCTTCCACTGGCATACAATACACACACACACACAGACACAATTTTTAGACCTTGGGACCATCTATTGAAGAAAGAGCTTGGGTCTGTGAGGTAGATAATTTTCCAAGCCAACTAAAATGGAAAACAATCCTGAGCCACAACTGTGAAGAAAGAGGACTGGATCTGAAGGCAAGTGTGGGCCTGAACAAAGTGCGCTTATCACATGGGCACAGGCACAGAGCAGAACACACTCATGCGAGTGCAGGCAGATTTGAAAGGGACAGGAAGGAAAGCCCAAGTCACACACGCCCAGGTCCCTCTCCCAACCTCATGGAAGGACTCCCCTGTCCTTGGACAGAGGTTTGTGAGAGAAAGGAAAGGTAGGAAACCCTCTTCTCAGTAACCTGAAATTGTTGGAAAATTGTTCTGCTACAGTGAGACGTAATAGAATAAAATGAAAGCAGTCTATATATCCTCAGATTCAGCAAGCAGAATCTTACTTAAGATCTCCACGTCCAAATAATGTTTTCTACCACTCTCACTTATACATGCACATGCATAGATACACAGTACTCCTTCAGATTTGAAGTAGCATATGTTTTCATTACCTTCTCTACCAGCAAACCCGTCCCCCTGAACCATCTTTTTGCTTTTCATGCCTGCTTCAAGAAACCTTACATTTTGGAGTTTCAGATGAAATATCACAACATTTGTTGTCATTGTAAAAGATCATTTAATATTCCGTGGGCACATGCCATATGTTTTGAAGGAAGATGATAAGTACTGTTTTGTCACTTTTTCTTGGCAAAATGCAAAATGGAGTGAAAACAAAGACACTTTTCACACATGAAGCTTTAAGAAAATATTGGGAAAAATATTGCAAACCGAGTTACAATGTGCCACTTCTGAATTTTATTGGTTAGAAAATAAGTTCATAGTTATTATCCCACCACTTTACAATAGATAGCTGTTCACACACAGGCTTGGTCCACATGGCACTACATTTTATGGAAATATGTATGGTCTGCTCAGTGAATGAAAGAGGACCTGTTTTCCTAACTTATGATGAACTCAGCATAGTTATTTTCCTAAGTAAAAGCAACTACCCTTGTAGACTTACACAAGGGAGTAAATTGTGACAATGTGACACAGAGGCAAGTGCTCTACAATGAGATTAAGGTTCACACCATAGAATTAAATGTTTTAAAATAGCACAGTTAATATCCGAGGGAATAATAAAGAGAAACACCAAACAATATATTATCACAATATCATACTGGATAGAAAATCAATGGGAAAACTAGGTAACCATTCTAGGTAGTCTGTTGCATTGTGGCAAAAGTACATGGAACTGTAAACTGTATAGAGACATTAAGATTGAAATGTTCTAGTCACTCACTACAAAAAAAAAATCATACGGCTCGAATAAAAGAAATATTAATTAAAACGTTTTCAAAATATGATGTTTAAGTGCTTTAAGCGACACCATAACTGTATTGATCTTGAATGTTAAGGCAATGCATGCAAGTGCTATCAACCAAATGAGGCTCATTCCTAACGGGTTAAAACCAACTTTGACACAGTTAGGTTCTTATTAATTTCTAAAATACTCATGTGGTTACACACTGTATTCTTAACTCAACTATACTAAGGAGTATTTTAGGCCTTTGAACCATAGTTTTCCCCCACAAAGTGGCTCACTGTGTGACTTCCCAGAAATGACATGTTTTGCCTTGGTTTTTCCAGCTGGAAAATGGGCTGAGATCTAAGGACACTTCCATCTCAGTATGAATTTGTCCTGAACTCCTAAGACAACATTCTTTAATGGGACTGTTGGCACAGAGGGAGGTGTGGAAGGAAGAGTATTCTGAAACAAGTATCGGAGATGAGGACATCAGTTAAACATACGGCAGTTCCTGCTACGCTGAGCCCAGGAGCTGCCTGAAGAGCCACACTTCTTCTCTGGGCAAAGCCTGTGAGGTGGGCTTTGGGGGAAGTCATGTTTATTAGGCCAAGTGTGTCTGTCAGGAACATTGACCTTGTAGCTCCCTGACATATATTCCATCTCTCTGGGGAATATAATTAGCCAAAAATGTGATGTCAAGGGGGAAAAAAACAATACAAAAGAAAAACGTTGTGTTTAAACAACACAAAAATAATCATTTGTTTTTATATTTCTCCAAGTAGCAAACTAAAATTGGCAACTATCAAAAAATGCCCAGATATTGAGAGTTTAATTTTATCTCCAACAATTTGAGAACCTTAATAAAGAGCCTGAAAGAGGCAGTCTGGCTAAATGAAGTTTTTTTTTTCTACCGTGTACATTCAACTGGCTGTCCTGGCCAGAGCTGACTTCTTACAAGCTGCTTTGCCAGACAAAACAGACACAGAGGCACAATCACTATGATTAGCATCACGTGAGGAATAAACAGTCTGCAGCTAAAGCAGCAGGCTCTAAATACCTTTCTAAGCCAGGTACGACAAGGACACGTAAAATATCCAGACATTTGCTCAGTTACCTATGTAGGCATTTTGTCTCATACTCATCATGTCCTTTGCAGTGTTTAGAACATATACGTCTAAATAATATCAACTGTAATTTTTGTTCAGCAAAGGGTGGAATATATTGTGTCAGGTGTAATGCGTCTCACTGAATATTTTATAATAAGTTGGAAAGCTATGCCTATTGTTTTTTTCCCCCATTACATTTTGAAAAGCAGGGGGAAAAACATACATTAGATACCTATAACTTTAATGTAATGTATTTCATTAATGTATTCACTTTAATGAGCAGAGCATATATCAGGTATCTATAAGATACAACTTTAATGTATTCAGCTGTAGATGTTCTGAAATCACAAGAAAAACCATATTTTCAGTGCTGTATTTTATAATATGGAAGGATATTTATATGTATAAGCATATATAGAATATTTAAGTGTCAATTCAAGTCACTCTTTTGAGAAATGGATCAAATCTAAAGAGCATTTTTATGTGCTCAAATTTGCATGTTTCTCAGTTTTTTCAGCAATATTTTATAACCCACATAGTTAAAGAGCTCTTTCTCAACTATTAGCTGATCTGAAAAATGTTTATACTAGAAGCACCTAAAAGGCAATCCAAGAAATCCACCTGCCTGTTAGTCCATTCGGTTAGAATCTAATGCAGACCAGTCAATTACACCCACATTCATATTTCCATCATTTGCAAAGAGTGAATGCTGATCAAAGCAGCTGTAATGCTGATAATAAACTTTGTTAGAGCTTTGATTTAAAGAAAGGGTCTGATTAACTTTTTAAATTAATAAAACTGACTTTATGAGAAAAACTGGACTTTGAGTAAACATATTGAATAAGAAATACATTGGGTAATAGAAACTGAATAAGTTAGTAATTCTCTTGTAAACTAATAAAAGTAATTGATTCACATGTTAAATTGATCTTTGATATTTTGGGACAGAATTAGAACAAATTGAAATTAAAGAGAATAACCTTAAATTACGGTGCATTTTTTTCTGAAGTATGCTTTATCCCAAATATCTTGGGAGGGAAAAATGCATCAAAAATTGATCTTGAACTCACAAGGAGATTTTTTTTTGAACTGACAAGCATAAACAATTCATCCAGGAGTATACAATATCCCTTGATTTCCAAATATCAGTTGTCTAAATTTGAAATAATAATTTCATGAAAACTTGCCAAAATTTTGAGTGTATCCCAAACAGTCTTTGAAACAGCATTACCACCACCTTCCCTATTATCTAGCAAAGCTCAAATCTATAGTTAACATGAAAGTGCTAAATGCTCGGTCTGGGGTACTGGGGATTCAATTGGGAGCTTAAAAATATAACATGATGATTTTTTTATTAAGATGGTGGAGTAGGTAAACGCTGTGCTTACCTTCTTGATAACTACATCAAAATTACAACTAAACTACAGAACAACCATCATTGAGAATTGCATGAGATCTTGCTGAACCAAAGCCTTACAACTAAGGACATATGGAAGAAGCCACCTTGAAACTGGTAGGAAGGTCAGAGATGTGAAACAGGCTGGTCCTATAACCATTAAAAATAGGGAGGGATAGCTCAGCTGCAGAAGATCCTGTAAGGAGCAAGGGCTCCGAGCCCCACACCAGGCTCCCCAGCCCAGTGTTTCAATGCTAGGCAGATGTCATGCAGGGACTCAGCTCCCACTCCCCGCACAAGGACACAGGATATGGTGAGCCCAAAAAGGAACAACCACGGAGCCATAAATAGGGGAGTCATACCACTATATTCTTGATGGCGGCTGGTCGAGACACGAAAACAAACATCCTCCAGTACCCCAATGAGGGATCTTCCTGCACCCCAGTCTCACTGATGGCCAGGCAAGACACAGGGAGTAGAATCAACACCATCCACAATCCATAATCCACTTGCTAACCGCACTTACTAGCCGCAACTGGCAGTCCGCTTCTGTGCCAACCAACCAACCCCCTAGCGTAGCCATGGCAGTTATATTAGTGGCTAATGGCTAACTGGTTACAGCTGATGGCCAACTAGTCACAGCTGACGGCCATCTACTACCTGAGCCAGTACCTTTCCATGTGAGGCCGAGAGCCTGGAAACTGCTCTCCAGGACTCTGTCCCCACAGGAGAGAAGTCCCCACAATTTCTGGTTGTGAAAACCAGCAGAGATTATGGCAAAGCTGGAGTCCCAGGTGCTCCTTTCAAAAAACCCGCACATGGACTTACTTGCTGATAGACTCTCTCACTCTAAATTCCAGCACTGGGGCAGCAGCCCCAAAGGTGCCAGGGATATGCGGGGAGGAACTGAGTTGCGTGGCTCCAGGTTGAGTGCTGGATGGGCACTTTCTCCCAGATGGAGGAGCTGGTGAAGCCATTGTTTCTTTGTTGAGCCCTCCTCCTTCTCAGTGTGCAGATGCAGGCAGCCCCCATATTTAAATCTCCATCAACCTGGCCCCACCCCAGAGATTCTGAGGCCCTGCCCCATCAAACTTTCAGGCACACCCAAGCCACTTCCAGTGACTTTTTCTTACAAACCTCCTTCCTTGGCGCATGCTTCAGACTTTCCTAGGGTCTCTCAAATGTTCACAAAACCCAAACAAGCAGCACCTAGCTTCAGCATGTCCTGTACATCTGACTGAGCAGCCCTAAGTCCGGCATTAGCAGCAGCTGGCTTTGGTTTGAGGCTTGGCCTCTGGAGGCACCTCCAAGCACATCGTGAATGGCAGCCAGCTGTGGATTGCTTTGTGGCTCATGCCAGGTGGCCCCAGGCAAGCACATGCTGCGGCTGAATTTGGCCTGCAGCAGGTCCCCTCCCAGGTGGCCCCGAGGATGACATGCCCAGTGACCAGCTTCAAACTGAATTGGAACATCACCCAGCCACTTCCAAGGACAACACACCAAAAAGGCAGACTGGGCAGGCACCAGAGCCCTGCTAAAGCAAATCCTGCTCCAGAGGATCAGCCCCTCCACAACAGCTCCTTCACTGTAGTCATGGCCAGTCATCAAAACCAATGAGCCTGAGGAACAATCCCTCCTACTGACATTCAAACAGCAACCAAGGCTCAACTATAACAGAAGGACACACACAACACATACAAGGGACACACCTGGAGCATCTGGCTCTAGTGACTAGGGAGACTGTGCTACTGGGCCCCACAGGACACCTACTACATAAGGCCACTCTACTAAGACCAGGAGAGATAGCAGCCCTACCTAATATATAGAAACAAATACAGGGAGGTAGCCAAACTGGGGAGACAAAGAAACATATCCCAAATAAAAGAACAGAGCAAAACTCCAGAAAAAGAACTAAACAAAATGGACACGTGTACTCCAATGTTCATTGCAGCTTTATTTACAGTGGCCAAGACATGGAAACAACCAAACTGTCTTTCGATAGATCAATAGATAAAGAAGTTGTGGTACATATACACAATGGAATATTACTCAGCAGTAAGAAAAGATGAAATAGTACCATTTGTGACAACATGGAAGGATCTTGAGATTATAATGCTAAGAGAAATAAGTGAGACAGAAAAAGTAGAGAACCATATGATTTCACTGATATGTAATATATAAAACTGAAAACAACAAAAGAACAAGACACACAAATGAAGAAACAAAAACTCATAGACGTAGACAATAGTTTAGGGGTTACCAGAATGTAAGGAGGGAAGGGGCTCTAAAAAAGGGTAAACGGGGTCAAATATATGGTGCTGGAAGGAGAACTGACTCTGGGTGGTGAAAACACAATGTGAGATATAGATAATATATTACCGAATTGTATACCTGAAATTTATATAATTTTACTAATGACTGTCACCCCAATAAACTTTAATTTTAAAAAAACAAATGGAGACAAGCAACCTACCAGATGCAGAGTTCCAAACACTGTTTTTAAGGATGCTTAATAACCTCAGGCAAAACTCCAACAAAGAGACAGGAAACATAAAAATGGCGATAAAGAACCAATCAAAAATAAAGAATACAATAACTGAAATGAAGCATGTATTACAGGGAATCAACAGAAGATTAGATAAAGCAGAGGATTGAATCAGCGATTTAGAAGATAAGGTAGCAGAAAACACCCAAACATAACAGCAAAAAGAAAAAAGAATCCAGAAAAATGACGAGGGGCCTCTGGGACAATATCAAGCATACCAATATTCACATCATAGGGGTACGAGAAGGAGAAGAAAGAGAGCAAGGAATTGAAAACCTATTTGAAGAAATAATGAAATAAAACTTGCCTAACCTGGCGAAGGAAATAGTGCAAGCCCAGGAAGCACAGAGAGTCCAAAACAAGTTGAATTCAAAGAGGCCCACACCAAGACACATCATAATTAAAATGCTAAAGTTTAAAGATAAAGAAAGAATCTTAAAAGAGCAAAAAAAAAGCAGTTAGTTACCTACAAGGGAGTGCCCATAAGACTGTCAGGTGATTTCGCAACAGAAACTTTGCAGGCCAGAAGGGATTGGTTTGAAATAGTCAAAGTGATGAAAGGCAAGAATCTACAATCAGGATTACTCTACCTGCCAAAACTATCATTTAGAATCAAAGGACAGATAAAGAGTTTCCCAGACAAGAAAAAGCTAGAGGAGTTCATCACCACCAAACTAGTATTACAACGAATCTTAGAAGGACTTCTTTAGGATGTGGGGGGGAAAAAATGATTAAAAAACATGAATAATAAAATGGCAATAACTACATATCTATCAACAATTACTTTAAATGTAAATGGATTGAATGCTCAATCAAAATACATAGGGTGGCTGAATGGATAAGAAAATAAGACCCTTACATATGCTGCCTACAAGAGACTCACTTTAGATTGAAAGACACACACAGACTGAAAGTACAAGGATGGAAAAATAATTTCATGAAAATAGAAGAAGAAAAAAAAAGCTGGGGTATCAATGCTTATACCAGACAAAATAGACTTTAAAACAAATCTATCACAAGGGACAAAAAAGGATCCAGTAATCCTACTCTGGGTATTTATCCTAAGAAACCCAAATACTATTTAGAGGGCTTGTGTTTGTACATATATTCATTGCAGTATTATTTACAATAGCCAAGATATGAAGGCAACCTGGCTATCCCTGAATGGATAAATGGATAAAGAAGAGGTGGTACATATATACGATGGAATATTATTCAGTCATTACAAAGAATGAAATCTTGCCATCTGCCACAACATGGAAAGACCTAGAGGATATTGTGCCAAGTGTAGTAAGTCAGACAGAGAATGACAAATTTCATGATTTCACTTATAAGTAGAATCTAAAGAACAAAATAAACAAACAAATGAAACAGAAACAAATAGATACAGAAAACATTTTGATGGTTGCCAGATGGGAGGGGGTTTGGTAGTAGATGAAAAAGGGAAAAGGATTAACTAAGAAGTACAAATTGGTTGTTACACAGAAGTCATGGGGATGTAGGGTATAGCATAAGGAATATAGTCAATAATATTGTAATAATGTGTATGGTGTCAGGTGGGCACTAAATCTATCAAGGTGATGGATAGGTGGGAGGTTGGTGGTAGGGTGAAAAGGTGAAGGGATTAAGAAATACAAATTGGAAGTTACAAAATAATTAATGGGATGTAAAGTAAAGCACAGGCAATATAATCAATAATATGATAATAGCTATGTATAGTGCCAGGTGGGTACTAGACTAGTCAGGGGGATCTCTTCTTAAAGTATATAAATGTCTAACCACTATGCTGTACGCCTGATATAATGTACAGAATAGGGAATACAATCAATAGTATTGTGATAGCGTGGTACAGTGTCAGATGGTTGCTGGACTTATCATGGCGATCACTTCTTTAAGTATATAAATGTTGAATAACTATGGTGTACACCTGAAACTAATATAATATTTTTGTATGTTAGGTATATTTTAATAAAAATTTATGAAATACGTAACATGATTCTTTTATTAAGAATCTTATTGCTTCTTATAAATAGGTTAACTATGTTTATTTCTTACCTTTTGAAGACTTTATTAATCCCAATAATGTGTAATACCTCATGTAATATATGATTGTCGTTGCTTACCAAGGGCTCAGTTTATCACCCAGAAGCAATTCCTACACTGGCAGAATTGGTTCAACCCAGGTGAACATGCTTTAAGATTTTCAGAGAGGAAATGTCACATCAGTTGAAAATATTAGTATTATCTTTTTAAATGCAATTATTCTTATTAGCTAGGCAAAGACCCTGAATAAGAGAAGAGCTAAGTGAGAAAACAGTGTCCCTGCTGGAGTTTGAGGATGGGAGTCAGGAGAGTTGGTTCAAGCTTCAGATCTATCTCTTTTGAGATTACCCTGAGTAAAACTACGTAACTTCCTTTGGCCTCAATTTCCTCTTTTCTTTTTTTTTTCTTTTTTTAATGATAGAGTTGGGTTAGATCAGGTATCAGCAAACATTTTTTTCTATAAAAAGCCATACAGTAAATATTTCAGGCTTTGCAAGTCACTTGATTTCTGTCACATGTTTTTTGCTTTTTTTTTTTTCCAAAAGTATAAAAAATTATTCTTAGCTTACAGGCCATACAAAAACAGGCGGCAGGCTGGTTTTGGCCTGCAGGCCAATGTTTGCTGATCCCTGGACTAGAGGATAACAATATTTCTCATAGATCCAAAATTTAATGATGCTCTGATTTACGATGACTTCAAATCACTCTTCCACAGACTATGCCCAATGTTAATGCCAGCAAAGCCCGGTAACCAAAAAAAGAAAACGTCAACACCATCTCAAGAATGTTTCAAACTCTCAAATTACTGCAGAACTTCAATCAAGCAAACATTTGTCAATCCTTACATTTCAGATAATTGTACACCTACACAGAGAAGGCGTTATTTATTCCACATGGATGATTTCTTATCCTGAGGGATAAATATTATTTGTACAGAAACAATATAACAAGATGAAAGGAATGCATGTGTCAAATATAGCTTGCAAGATCAGCTCACCAGTATATCAACAGTACCTTACATCAACACTGGCAAC
Organism: Rhinolophus hipposideros; assembly: GCF_964194185.1. Lineage (NCBI taxonomy): Eukaryota > Metazoa > Chordata > Mammalia > Chiroptera > Rhinolophidae > Rhinolophus > Rhinolophus hipposideros. The sequence continues at coordinate 55,292,350 of NC_138049.1, read as the reverse complement.
ATCCCAAAGTGAAAGGCAAATAGATGCCCAGTGTAGCTTCCAATCTTCTGCAGTAATGGGAGTGGATACATCTCTGCTCACTAATAGCTATACTGATCCTTTGAAACAAAGATAAATAAAAATTCTGTACATCCGTTCTATTTTTCTTAAAGAAATAGAAGGAAAACTATCATTTACGAATACCTAGTACGTGTCAATCCCTTGAAATATATCAATAGTGATAACAAATACTCATAAAGCCTTCCTATGATCCAAACATTGCTACAAATACTTTATATCTACTAACTCATTGAAACCTAAGAACTATGTGGTAAGTACTATTATCAACCCTATAAGGTAAATATTATTATCACTTTCAATTTTACAACCGAAGAAAAAAAAGAAAAGACGGGAATTTAAAGCATACAGGGCTCAGGGGTGACAGGTTAGCTCAGTTGGTTAGAGTGTGGTGCTAATAACAGCAAGATTGCCGGTTTGATCCCCACATGGGTCACGGTGAGCTGCGCTCTCCTTAAAAAATAAATAAATAAATAAATAAATAAATAAATAAATAAATAAATAAATAAATAAAAATCATACAGGGCTAGAATCAGAGCTAGCCACCTCAAATCTCCTTTCCATATCTTTTTTCTTTTTTGCCTTTCTTTTATTATTTTTTTAATGAGGTGAGACAATATGCATGCATGCATGCATACATGCGTATATAATTACTGAAACACAGATTAGAGCTAAAATTAGAGTCTACCTAAGTCCAAATCCAAGGTTCCAGTTCCCCTCCTAATGCCAAAGGCAGGCTAATGGTCCAAATCTAAGGATCACTTGAAATACAGGTTCCTCTGTCATACAGGTTGCATGTGATTTCCAAGATAAGGCCATGTTCTCAGTCAGGACCGAAATACCCACTATGAATCATATGCCTCTGCATCTGTCAAGAACCTCATATGGAATTTTAACCCGCAGGAAGGATAATAATACCTTCAAAACTAAAGGCTACACGTGAATTACTGTTTCAATATGTACACGCTACTTTAAAATACCTTGGTGGATTGGAAAAGCTAATGTGGTAGCTCTCACTATGTCTAATTTGAAAACAATAAGTAACTTGGGTCCTTGGAATATCTCATTTCCCAAGTGTTCAAGTAGTAAGGACTGAAAGCAACACCTCACCTCTAATATTTAGCTTAAAAATTTTATAGAGGCTAAGCTTTATATTTCAGGATCTGACTTTAAGCTTAATTTCCCGTCACTGTGTAAAATAAAACTGATTACAGAGACCGCAGACATGGTGGAAAGAGGACAGGCTTTACATCCAGTCACACTGGGATTGAATCCCAACTCCATTGCATGCTATCTACATGCTTAGACATATCACTTAATCACTCTGACCCTCAGCTTCCTCATCTGTAAAGAGGGCACAGATTATTCCTGCTTTGTAGCATTGGAGGCAATGTTGGGAGACTGCCCAGTACACAATAGGTATTTAATAGAGCATAGCTCTTATTGATAGTTAGGTACGTATGGGTTTGATATGTCATGAAAAAGGCTTAATATATTTGTGTAATGCAACTAATCCTTCCTATGTCATTGTTCCAATTTCATAATTATTCACAAATAATCATTCAGTTCCCCCAAATATATGTCATGGCACAGTGTATCTTTCAATCAGAAATATTTATTAGCTTTAAGTAGAAATACCAAAAATTGTTCTTTCTTATCTAAATGTCTACCTTCCACATACTCTGTTACCCCATACTCTTCTCCAGAACAAAAAGAAACAGAACCACCTTGGATGACAGGGCATATAAAAGCAATGGCTTCAACCTGCTGTAGAAAATGTTTATCTGAAATTTTAACTACTTCAGAATATGACTAAAACTAGTAGGAAAATTATCTGAAAAGAAAGTATAATAACAGGAAGTAACTGCTTGTGCAAACTGAGTCATCATACAGAAAAATTATAGCTAACTAGGAATTATCAATATAAAACTCCATACCAATAATTTCTCATGGATTTTTATTGCTTTTAAGAGACTATTCTGCTTCCTGACATTGTTCACCTTGTTGCATTGACTACTGGAATGCAAAGCTAAATCATATGTTCAATCTGAGTACAATTTTAACTAAGACACTTATACAATTCTCCTCTTGCCCTTGCCCTTTCATTTAAATTGGTTTTTGTTTGGAAAATTTTTAAACCATAGAAAATTTGCAAGTACAATAGCCCCCCCCCCCAAAAAAAAAATAAACATTTCCCTCTGAGCCATCTGACAGTAAGTTTACCAACATGATTCCTCATCACTTTAGAATATTTCAGTATATAATTCCTACAATGACATTCTCCTATGGAACCTCAATAAAACCATCAAAATCAGGAAATTACATTAATTCATTATCATCATTAAATCCACAAATTCCATTCAAGTTTCACCAGTTGTTCCCATAACGTCTTCAGTAACAAAAGCATGTCAAAACTTGTGCATTACATTAGTTGTTATGTGTCTTTAGTCTCCTTCAGTCTCAAAGAGTTCTTCATTTCTTTCTTGACTTATGTAACCTTGGCACTTGTGAATAACATGTGCCAGTTTCTACTATGTCCCCCACGTTGGGTTTTTCTGCTATTTCTTTATGATTAGATTCAGGGCTTTGGGGTTTTTTTTTTCCTTTTAGTTTGGGGAACAAATGTTACTGAAAGTATGTTATACTCTTTTTGCATCTTACCAGGTGGTACATGATTTTGAACTGTTCCATTATTGATGATGTTGTCTTTGTTATTTGATCAAGGTAGAGCTGGCCAAATTTCTCCTCTATAAAGTTCCTCTTTGTAATTAGTAACTATTTAAGGGGAGATATTCTGAGATGAGGCAAATATTCCATTCTTAATCACACTTTTACTCACTGGTGTTAGTATCCATTGATGTTTGACAAATGGTGATTATCAAATTCAATCATTCCTTCTGCATTTACTAAATGTATTTCTGAAAGCTCTCCCTTTTTACCATTTTTTCATTTATATATTGGTTATTGTGAGCCTCAAATCATCCCAGATTTGGCCAATGAGAGCCCTTTCAAACTGGCATCAGTGGCCTTTTGTCATTTCCTAATCATTCTTTAGTTTCTGGCACAAAAAGATGTTCCAGGCTTATCGTCTATTTGCTCTACCTCGACAATAAAACCCGCTATGCTTCCAAGGAGGCCTGGTTACTTTTAGTGATGAATTGTATTTAAAAAACCAAGATCTAAGCACTAAATGTGCTCCTTGTTGTTGGGTGTCATTGCTCACAGATTCATCCATATACATCTGAGTCCAACCCAACATCACAGTGTTTTCTAGTGTTTTCCTTTTCCATATATTTAACTCCATTCTCCTGTAAGGAGAAACCTAGTTTCTATTACTTTTATTATATCAGCCAATATAACTAATATGCTATCCTTATTATATGTATTACTCTAATCTCTCTTTTATCTAAACATCTCCTCACCCAGAATCCACCACCTCATTCTGGGCCACTGCCTTCGTCCACCAAAGGGACATTGTTATCAGTCCACACAGACTCAGACAACTCACACCAGGCTCTTCTGCCACCACCTTCCCATCTCCACCGCCCTCATGGATACTTTGGTCATCCCCACATGATAATGATAGATGTTTGGACTGAATTACTCAAGAGGCAAAGAGGGCAGGAAGGCAGGCAGGTAGAAAGAAAAGATCTCCTTGCCCTTTTATTTAGATTTTAGGAGGCCAATGCCTTATCCATTTGGCAACTGGGGCTTCCTTTTTACTTGGATTTTATTGTGGGTTTTGTTCTTGTTTTATTTAATACTTTCAACACTTATATGTGTATATATGTATATCCATATCCATATATGTATATATGTGCATATATATATATATGTGTGTGTATATGTCATAAACTGCCTTATGTCCTACTTAAAAGGTATAAACCACATAAAATGATGAAAATGAAAGTTTCAGTTGGAAGAATTTCAGAGCAGTTCTGAACAGTATGAAAGCAAGAGTCTTAATCAAATCTGCATTTTCAGACCAATCAGAACATGAAAGCCTATTTTCAGTAGCATGCTCTGCTCCACAAAAGTCAAGATAGATAAAAGAAATGGCCCCAGGAGCATTAGTGGCACTTTTGATTCCACGGACTTTCTTACTCACACAGATAGTGTGTACTACTTGGGTAATCTTAAGCATTTTTCTTACTGTTTCTATAAACTGATTTCATCATCCATGAAAGGGAAAGGAATACTCCCTTGCCAATCTCACAGGAATGTCATTTTGATTCTTATAAAGCACAGACCAGAATTTCTCAGCACTAGTCAGTATATTCTGGCCTAGAGCCCTGGAGATACACCATCACAAATCCATGGAATGGAGAGCTCTGCGGACTTGGGATTGAAGGAAGGAAATGTTACTCAGTCTTTATCATGTGGCAGTGCAGCCCTATATAAGCTGTTGCTACAGTCTTAAAGAGGAGGTGTTCAGGTTCTCAGTGGACATGGAGCCAATGGTCATTGGCTTCCAACAGGAGACAGACACTGTGGTTCAGAAAAGCTGTTAGATGGACAGGGTCCTGGACATGCCTGCCTGCGTCCTGTTCACCAGACATATTTAGCAAAGATTGGAACCAGCAGTCCTGCCTCTGCCTACCTGGTCTGCAACTAAAGATGTAATGGAGAGTAATTCACTCAAACTGTCTGAGCCTAACTTTTTCATAGCATGTTATGGGACCAATGAGATGACATATGTGGAAAGATCTAATTTATGTTAATCTTTTAATAAATATTAGTTGATTTTGAAAGTTTTTATCTGATCCTTTTTAAAATGTGAACAAGGATGTTTATTGCAGCCTTATTTATGGTGGCAAATACAAAAAGCACAAAACCAGAAACAAAGTGAATGCCCATCATGGGGATAATGGCTGAATAAACTCAGGTACATCCGCCATTGAATATCAGGCAAATAAAAATATATATGTAACAGCAAATTGAATGAAGAAGCAGGTATACACATTTAGTTATCTTCCATTATGTAGGTATTAAAAAGATTTACAAAAAATGTAAAACTATGCCACTCTTTATGTTGATATTTGTTCTTGAAAATATAGGTATTTTTTATTAAATATATTGTGTTACATGTGTGGGTTTATAACTGTTATTTTACAAGAATTAATACATAAATATTGTGTAACAGTTCTCATCTAATGAAGATTACAAATAAACTGCAATTTTATTGAGGTATAATCGACATAACATCATATTAGTTTCAGGTGCAAGGAAACGACACATTTAATTAGAAAAAAAAGAAAAACTGGAGAATCCAATAAAAAAAAAAAAGGCTAATGACCTGAACAGAGAATTCACACACACACACACACACACACACACACACAAATCCAAATGACCACTAATTATATAAAAAGATTTCTTAACCTAACCTTTGAAGTAACATAAAGCCAATTGTTTTGCCACCACCTTTGAGGGTTTCTAGTTACTAGAAAATTATTCTCCAATGAAACCAAACCTAATTTGAATTTAGAGATAAATAAAAAGAGAGCATTTTCCCAATTATTTAAACCAGAGGGTTATATTGGTTACATTACCACTGAATGGTAGAGCTGGAATTTAAACACATCATTAAAATAAAATAGTATCAGATGAGCAGGTGTACCAATGAACATGAGAACACATTACTTACACCCATCTATGGAAAATTGCTTACAATACTTGGCCAGCCCACCATCAAGATTTCTGTAATAATCAGAGAAAGACTGATATATAAAAGTAACGCAATAACTACAAAACTATGAGAAATTATCAATTGTTTTAGAATTGCTTTTAGCCGAAGAATCTGAGGGCTTGCGTGAGTATTTGGGGCTACAATGTATCACAGATAAGCCAGGTCAGGAAGAGAGAGGCTCCCAGGTTCCTGCCTAGCCAGGTATTACAGGAGGCTCTGCAAGTAAGAAAGAAATGATTGCCTAATCAGAGACTGCACGATGAAATTCATAGTTATTCAACAGTATATACAGCACATCCTCAGAGAAACATAATAGTGCAATATGAAATTCAGAGCACAAAGTTATAAGGGAGAAGAAATTTCAGGCAGACTATAAATGATAACCACTTTGAGGCATCTTTGACCATACCTTTGGAAGCTAGAGGGTTAAAATGCTTTCAGATATCACTCGTGCCCATATATTGTGGCTGCCTAATTCATGGCTTTGAGAACCACGGCTTGCCAACTTCCAGGTACCTGGGGACATTCTCTGCCATCAATTTGGGAGCAGTATTCCCTTTGCAATAAGCAGGATATCTAAGGGAAAAATTAATGTCAGGGTATGGCCTTTACTCAGTCGAACACAGACCATCGTGCCTCGTGGTGGAAGGAAGAGACAATTCACTGCAGCTTTGGTGTCTGTGCTCCGCTCCCAGGTCTCACCACAGAAATACTGTTCACTAAAGAAAGGCACCAAAAAATGGCAAAGAGAAAGGCACCTAAGTCTCATTCCTAACTATAGTGTGTCCAGGAAGCTGTGAACCAAAATGTTTCTGTAACTGAATATTTGTATATCCTGACACTTCAAACAGCGCAGGGTAATGGTTTTTCATCCCTTGTCCAAAATCAAGGCTTGAACATGATTCTGAAGAGGTTAGCCTTTCCCATCTAGAAACTCTTAGAAACAGCAGAGTGCCTGTGGTTTTAGTAATTGAAAGATACTGCACTGTACTGCAAACAAAATTTCCCTGTTCCAAAAGATGTATTTCAGGAATCCACTTAAAGATTTTTCCATTTGTTTATGCAATAAGAACTTCTATTGTGTGTGCCTGCTTTTGTACAGGAAAAATCAGTTAATCCAATCTCCTATAATTACTTCTTATCATGTTCTGTATCATTGACTTTCCCTGGAAGCTACACCTAAGGTATGACTAAGTAAGAGACACCAGCTCGAGAGATCTGAATCAGGAAATACTAGGACAAATTGAGACGGACTCCTTCTTTGTGTCTCTGCCTCACTTCTATTCAAACAGGAAATAGGATGCCTCCAATTTCACTATTACCAGTTTCAGTATCAACTTATCAAGACAATGATAGGCCCTTTACAAATGTCCCCCTAATGTTATTTTCCCAACAGAAGTAGAAGCTGACCTATAGTTCTCAGAGCTATTGTAAAAGAGCGTATTGTATTTGCCTACTAACTCTGAGCCTTGCTAGCTGGCGGCTTAATTTAATGTAATTGAGCCTTTACCTGAGAACTCTGATAGAATGTTTAAAACTGGACTTCCCTGTGCTCTCGCAGAATTTGGATTCATTTCCATTCAACTTTTTTAATGCCTCACTTCAGTAAAGCTGATCCCAATGTTAACATTAAACGTCCTCAAGAAACTCAAGGCAGGCGCCGTGGAAAGCAGAATGGATGTGTCTGGTTATCTGTGCAAGTGATTCTGTGCGATTGGCTAGTCGTGCTCTTCAGGGAAAAGATTGGACCCTTGCAAATGTGTGGTCACTGTCACAGCTGATAATTAAAAGGCCAGAGGTTCCAAAATGTTGTTATTATTTTTATTGCTAGCAGTGTTGGCTCTGTCTCAGATTTCTCAAATAAGCTGCATTCTCTCATTTAAAATTCCACAACAGGCTGTCGCAGTGTCACACTACAGGGAGAGGAGGGGTAAATGCCAAAGAGAGATGTGACATAAACAAGAAAAACATGGTTCTCAAAATGGTGGGAGAAGGCATGTGGTGAGTGGGAAAAATACTCAATTTGGAATCAGGTGGTTTGGATTTAAATCCAGACTCTGTTACTCTATTAATTAACTTCTGTCTCCAGCTTCAGTTTCTTCCTTAAAATGTGAGCAATTCAACTTAGCTTTCAGGATTATTAATTTTATCACGATAAAATATGTGACAGTGTTTTGTAAATAGTTAAGCAATACACAAACATCATGTTGCTATTTTTATGGGTTTGTCAATGCAATTAAAAATTAGAAATTAAGGCCATGAAGTCATAGACTTCGATATCAAGATGTCAAGACTACGATATTCATTGTTGATTGTCTTGTTTTATCTAGTTGATTCATTTTATAAATGAGTCAAAATCCTATTCAAGTTAACAATCCTTTACTGAGCTTTACTATGAGGCAGACTCTGTGCTGAAGATGGAAAACAAAGTTGATTAACAGGGATTCCCTAGAGGAGTGTCCAGTTAAGATCCAGGAGCAGGAAGCATTTGCCCAAGGTGTTACAGCTAGGGGCTTAGGAACTAGGAATAAAATCAATAGACTCCTCATCTCCTGAGCTCTTGCTCAGGGCACTTTGCTTTTACCACTTCTGCACTAAGGCTTTTCCACCTGCTTAAAATCACAGGTACATATTTGACTTAGGTTCTTTTACCACTTTAAAAATACTAACCACTCCTCCTCCATCCAGGCAAATGCCACTTTGTGCCTTGATCAACCTGGCCTAACCAGACCACTATGGACAGGGCAAACACCTGGTTGGTTGCTCATCAGAGGGCACCACATGTCTCCTGTCCCTGCCCTGCCCTTATTTTCTTCTGTTCTTCCAAATCCCTAAAAGACTCAAAGCTCTGGACCAGCCCCACTCACACATGCACATACCCGCACATGGACTTTTCTAGCCACCGGGAATTTTTGGATTGCATTGTATTCCTTCTCACTTTTGCACAGATCTCCCAATTCCTGGAGTGCCTTTTCCCATCTTCTCTATATGGCAAATGACTCATCTCTAAAGAATTAGGTCCAATGTCAACTCTGCCGTGATCCTTTCCTAGGTTTACCTAGGCAGGGTCCTCTCCTCAGCATCCCAGAGCACTTTGTTAATACTACCATTCATTCATTCAGCAGGATGTATCATAGTTATGTGCTGCCATGTTTGTCTTGCCCATTCATTTACTGATTCAACAAACACTTACTGAGTTCCCATTCTTTACCAATCATTGAATTGGAACCAAGGACCCAAGAATCAAAAAGTAGAGTCTTTGTGTTTGAGGACCTTACAATTTGATTACTGATATGGGGGGCAAGATCTCTGTGTGAACATCCTAGGGAGCACATTGGTGCACACTCCGGTAAGCTAGAAAGTGGCAACCAAGCTGCAGGCTTGAGTTAAATAAATGTTAAAGTTAGCATGGATATTCATATGAATATATTGAGCCCTTGATAATAATTGACAATTGGTAAATATTAATGGATAATTAACAATTATCATCTCTGTAGGAGAGAAATTCTAAAATATTTATTTCTGGACCAGAGCACTTTCTTGACTTCCACATCTGTATATTTGGTTACCTCCCAAGCATCTTCACCTGAAAGTCACATGTTTCCTGACAGAGAATAAAAAAGCAAAACTATGCTTAAAAATCTTTACTTTACTCTGTTATTTGTTAGGCTGTTCCTACCACTCCCTGATAGTTGACTAATGATTTTCTTGTTCTTTTTACTAAGTATATTAGAATATAAAGGCATTTTTTTCCCAAGGAGCTTTTCTTTAGTGAGGATGCATTTTTGTGTGTTCATCTTTGCATATGTTCCCATCTCTAACTAACATCCACCTGGGCTCTTCACGGGCCATACAATGCTCCATTATTTTCGTATTAATCAGGGCCACTTACCATTAACATTAGATCACTTCCTCTCCTCACACCCCGCCCATCCCTCTTAGGGTTTTATCTATCAGGGTCTCAAGCCCTGATGACATATTTCTCTTCTCCCTGAAGAGGTACTGAAATTTATTTTTCAAATCCTGAAGACTAATGACTGTCTGATTATTCCTCCCTTGGCTTTGTGGACTCTAAGGTGACAATTCCACTTTATCCTACAGTTCTTGCCACTAAACAAACTTACCTTACTGGTGCAAATTACATCCAGAATCATGATTTCCCCTGTTACTTCCTTAAATTTGTGAACAATGAAATAGTTGACAAGGCAAGTCAAGAGTTTATCAGATGATTTACATTCAGACATAAATAAGCCCACTATAGTACCAGGTGCATTGTAGGTATCTGATAAACATCTGTAGAATTAATGAGTGAGTGGGGAAAAAAAAAAGAGTGTATAAGCCATGTGTTCTTCCTTAGTTTATCACTTGTGTGCAAATGGAACACCATGAAGGGTGAATCTGGAGAACTCAGAGCAAAACATTCATCTTCATCTTTTTTGCAAGCATACCATAAAAAATATTGTCAAATGTTTTGAAGAAATCAGGATCCTTTATACATATAGAATTCTTGATTTATTAGTCAAAAACCACAAAAATCAAATTTGATAATCAAAAACTTACCAGAAATACATTTCTTGTAAAGTAAATTAAATTAAAATATGTTTTGTTTATTAGGCAGTCCAAAACAACTCCAAATGAGCCAGATGCTGAGTCCTGCCTCAGAATCATTGTCCAAACTTTTATTGCAAAGTCACTTGATAAATAAACTATGACTCTACTCTCCTTTCCTGCTATTCAAACTCCACTCCTACCAACAAATACTCACACTTCCCTGACTTCATAAAAAACTACCACGCTGTCCCACTTTAGGATCAAGGGGGAAAGTCCCATTTCTCTTATGAATAGTCTCCAGCGTCATTACAGATAATTTTAGTATGGCACTTGGAAGTGACCTTGAGGATAGATGATAAAGTAGATCGAAAGCTGGTGAACACACAATGGGATTTATAGACAATGTAATACAGAATTGTACACCTGAAATCTATGTAAATTTACTAACAATTGTCACCCCAATAAATTTAATTAAAAAAAAAAAAGTAGATCGAAAGCAATGGAAGGAGAGGTGGTTGTGGTTAAAGTGGCAAGTTCAGGGCACTTCATCCAGGGATGAAGTAGTTCCTAGAAAAGTCAGGGGCAGTGAGGAGACATAGTAGCTGAGTTAATGTGGAAATGAAGAAATGAAGTCCAGCATGCTATTAGGTTGGTGCAAAAGCTATTGCGGTTTAAAAGGTTAAAAATAATTGCAAAAACCACAATGACTTTTGCACCAACCTGATAGTATGTCCACACAGCACTGAGGTGCCAGAATAATGTTACAATTGGAGTGGAGGAAAGAGAATCAGGCCTCAAAGTCATCGGAGAAGGACGAGTCATGACCAGGAGACTAATTGAGGTTATCAACTAGAAGTCAGTAGAGGCTGTGAGGGGAGGGAAGGCACAAAGCCTCAGAGAATGTTTTTGTCCAAGGGTAGAGGTGTAATAACCTGGAAGCAACACTGGAGAATGAGGACACAGATGTTACCTCCCAGCTCAACACCGAGTGTGGAAAGATAAGCAGCCTCTGGTAGAGAGGAAGCATGGCCCTCTGAGGAGAGCCAGTTTGTAGTAGTGGACAAATGGCCAAAGGGCAGTAACAAAGCTGTCAGTGTGTGAGGCAGGGTGGCATTACCTGGCCTCAGTTTCCCACAGACTTAGTTTAGCAAACCCTAATGCTTTGGGAGATTGAGACCTCTCTGATAAGAATCAACTGTGCCCTGGATTGATTCAGACCCCAAGGGGATCCAGCCAAGGTGGACAAACAGTGGGTTAATTAATGTTTTAGACTTTCCCATATTCTGGAAACAGCACTAGCCCCTGATAGATGAGAAGCCTGTCTTGAAGGATTCTAGAAGGCACAGAACACAGAGACCTAGGGACTCCAAGTTTTGCCACCGGTGAATGGAAGGGCAGAGGCTGGGACTCCAGTCTCATGACTCTAAATCCAGTGCTCTTCCTCCTATACAACACTGTTTCTTCCTCTCAGCGCCCTTTCTGTTTCCAGCCCCTGATTTTCCCTCACCCAGAGAAACCATACCATCTTCTTTACTCTTCTTCCCCTTCTACTCTCCACTCCAAGGGTGAGCTTAGGCTCCTGAGGGCCTACTCTGCAGCGTCTGGTAACCTGTTATTTCTGCTTCTTACCTCGTTTCAGCAAAGAGGGGTCAAAAAATTATGAAAGCACATATACAGTTATTTTAGAGATTTCCTACAAGAAAGGTAATTTCAGAAAAGTCGGAAGCTGAAAGTATATAATATTAGATGGTTAACACTGTCATTGAAACTGGTAAATATTTTTCTTTTTCTTTTTCTCCCCACTGCTTTTTGTTTTATTTTTTAAAATAAATTCTGGAAGACAAAAGAAAGACTTGCATAAATACACATAGATGGAGAGGAAGAACCTTGAAAGGAGAGCTGACGGGCTATTGGAAGGCAGGTCTCCCAAGAATCGTTTTTTTTTTGTTTGTTTGTTTTTATTAATTTTATTGGGGTGACAATTGTTAGTAAATTTACATAGATTTCAGGTGTACAATTCTGTATTACATCGTCTATAAATCCCATTGTGTGTTCACCGCCCAGAGTCAGTTCTCCTTTTGCCCCTGGGGTAAATGAGGGGGTCTCCAGGCTCACACTTATTCCTGTGTGGGCAAAGGGAGGACAGAGAGAGAAGTCCATTTTAAGGGCCACCTCTCAATATGAAGGTCATGTGCAAGAGTTAATTTAATCAAAATGAAGAATGAAGGCAAGTAATAGAGAGGTATATCTCTTGCTGTACCTAAGAGGGAACTGTGACAGAAAAAAATGTGTATTTCCCCTCTCCCTGCCTCCTGTAAAAAAATTCAAATTTTATATCTGCTAAATAGGCTTGATTTCATTTGAAATTGAGACTCACAACTAGCTTTCTTTATACTTTTTTAAATACCAGCACCCTTTAAAAGGCATTTAAGAACTTTTTTTTTTTTTTGCTTTTTAAATAAAATAAAAATAAAAATAGAAGTCAGAGCACAAATTATAAGGAGCTGGCACCTATGTACAAAAATAAAATAACCATACACAGATGGCATGATTTATCTCTTCTCAGAAGCTAAAAGGCATGGCTACTTAACTCTCATGCAAAAATTCCATATTAAAATAGTAAGGAAAATAGCTATATGTGGGTTTTACTGCCATAGATGTTCAAAAGCAATTTTCAGTTTTTCATAACTTCATTTTTAATACATATATTTCCCCAAATTACCCAGGAGAGCTTCCCATACTGTTCCCTAGGCACATACAAAGTTAAAATGCAAAGTTCACACATTTTGAATCAAGGGTTGGTTGGGGGAGGAGGGAGGCGGGGCTTTTGAAATTGCTTTTATAGCAAAAAAAAAAAAAGAAATGCGTTCTTAAAAACTTCACTTGACCATGTTCTGTCTTCACTTGCCTGCTCGCAGCCTCCCTCTAAACTTGAGTTCAGACCAATCATAGCAACCTCAACATGATTCTAAGCAAATAAAAGCCTGTCTTTTTTAAAAAGCTGAAAGAAATTGAGGTTCATTCTGTACCATGAGCTTGAAGAATTCAGGCAATCTTTTGGTATTCCTGGTTATCTCTAAGGGTTCATTCTTCACTAAACGGTGGAGAAAGTAGTGCTTTTTCTTTTTTTTAAGTGTTTTTCTATCTCACCTTTCTCTTGCTTCCCATTCTCTAGCTCTACTTTGCAACTCAGCAAGGCAATAGTTTTCTTCCAGAAGCCACAGTATCGTATACAGTAGGAAAGTAGACCAAGAGAGAGTTCCCAATGGCCCAGCAGGCCAGAATCTACACACATACACCCAAACATGCACACATGAAAAAGACACAGAAATACTCATTGTCTTAGTTAGCAGGGGCTGCCATAAAAAAAGACCATAAACTGGGTGGCTTAAACAATAAGCGTTTATCTCTCACAGTTCTGCAGGATGGCAAGTCCAAGGTCAGGGTGTTACCATAGTTGGGTTCTGGTGAGGCCCTCTTCTTGGCTTACAGACAATAACTTCTTGCTATATCTTCACATGAAAGGAAAGGAAGGAGGAATCGAGGGGGTGAGGGACAGAGAGAGGGAAAGGGACCCAGTCTCTTCCTTTTCTTACATACAGGGAAACTGATCTCATCAATGGATGGGTGTAGGGGAGGGGGCTTTACCCTCGTGACCTCATCTAACTCCTAATTACCTCCCAAAGGCCACAGATTGGGGGTTAGGGCTTCAACATAAGAATTTTGTGGGGACACAAACATTCCGTTTATAACCCTCATCACGATCAATACAGTAAAAGGCCCCACTATTTTCAGATATTTACAGCTTAAGTGAACGATTGAGTGACCCAATCTCTGCTAACAGGGATTCTATTCATTTTGCCGAGGAATCATCCAGGACTCAAGTAAACAGTCTAACCTAGAGCTGTGTCAGCCAGTGGCTTTAGCAAGTGTGCCAAAGAATTGCCCAGCACACCAGCTGCTATAGAGAGCAGTCCGAGGTGCCACCACGAATGGATGTACCCCAGTCCCAGAAGTTATTTGGCTGAGTGATGAGTTTTGCCTAATATATTAGGATTTCTATTACACTTTTAAAATTTTACAACACACATTTTTTAAAAACAGAATATAAACGGTAGAGTTTAAAAAGAGTTATTTATGAATACTGGGTTATAAGACTGTGGATATTCCTTGTATCTTTTTATAAGTGCCATTTCTATGGTACTTCATTGGGCTCTAAACAGAGCCATGGGGGCCATGTTTCCTATATTTGTGCTCGCTAGAAGCTAGAATGGCCAGAGTTGGCGTGTTTACGGTGTGCAGGGAGGGAGGTAAATTCCAGATCGTATCAGTAACTTTTGTCTTAGACTCTGAGTCTTTTATATGGTATTTCCCCCACTTAGTTTTTGAGATTTAGATGACATTAGGGCCATCAAATATTAAAATTAGCTTGTTAAATGCATGTGAGGCAGAGACAGAAAGCCTTAATGTTTTATGTAGGATGTATACATACATTCAGATTACTTATTATAATATCTACACATACAATTTGGCTATAAAAATATGCGGTATGACCAGTTTGGGGAATGATCACTCATGTGAAATCTTATTCTCCTTTCCTTGGGGGTGAAAGGAAAAGGGAGATAGAAGAAGAAGCTTTCTCAGTCCTCACAGGGAGGGAACTCCGCTGTGTTCTCGAGGGAGGATGATCTCTCCTTTGGCCTTAACGCAGGCTCGTCTAGAACCCAGCTCTGCAGAGGCATCTTTCACTTTCCCTGATGCGTAGTAGCTTCTGGGGGTGGAGCTGGGATGGGAATTTTTAGGCACAGATGATTCTTCTTCATAGATGGTGGCAGAAAGATGAGAAGATGAAGATAGGACTTTCTCTCTCTTTTCATCAGCAGTGAAGACAAGAAAAGTACAGTGAGCTGAGACAGGGGCGTAGACACCATGACACTGACCCGTAGGAGGAATTCACTGAATGGCTTTAAAATACATATTAGCAATTATATTTCCAAGAACTCTACAAGATAGATACTAGTTTCCCCATTTTAGAGATAAGAAAGCTGAGGCCAAGGCAGGTCTAATACAGGCAGGGTCAGATTTAGAATTTGGGTCTATCCAACTCCAAAGTCTCCACTCATTCCCCTCTTCCCTACAAATTCCCCTTAAAAAGAAGAATGGGAAGGAAGGTAGAGTTAAGCTTTCCTGGTTAAGCTGCTCAGAGTATTTTTGGGTGACACCTAGGATCTGATTCTGAGCTGAAATTTAGGCAGAAATCACCAAATATGTTAAAGGAAAACAGTGATGCCACCAAATTGAAGGCCCTTCAGAGAGAGCCTCAGGGGTGCTGCTTGGGATGATAAAGGAAGCACAACCAAAGCTGGGATCCAGGGAGAAGGAGGCAAGGCAGACCAGGCGCCACGGGCCCAAGGCCTGCCTGTGCTTGCAATGCCTGACTGTGAACATAGCCTGACTAGTGTTGTGTTGGGCAAGTGATTAAGTCAAAGTGGCATTTTAAATATTAGACCAAACATTTAGGAAAACTAATGATATGGAAGCATTTTCTGTTGCTTAAGGAATGTGGTTACACGTGCCATGGTTTCTAAAAAAAATTGAGCAAATCTGCCTTTTCTAGGTTTTATTTAAGTGGAAATATATCAGCATATTTGCATCTTTAAAAATGGTAGTCGCATCTAGGAGCCCATTGCTACAAATTGTCAAGACCTTCTTTTCTTTCGAAGTTAGTAATTTATAATATGTAATGTTACCTAAAATCAACATAAAAGTTATCAATACATGACCATGGTCCCAAATCAGGGATCAAAAATCTAAATGCCTTCATGGGTGAAAACTTAACTGGGTGATAAGCTCTGGGTATAGTGGGGACTTCGACGAGCTGGAGAGTGGAGAAGAGGCAGGAAATACTCAGTTTATGCCAACAGCTGTCCAGTAGAAAAAAGGACCTAAAATTACCAGACTTTCTAATTTTGGAAATGGAATGAAAAACTGGAAATTTACACTTTTATGTGAAGTTTTCTGATCTTAAACACTGGTAAACCAAATGAAATATGTCTGACCCAAAGAAAAAGAAGGTAACGACCTTGTCTTGGAAACAGACTATGTCTGAGAAACAAGGTATGTAAGGGTATTTTGGAGCAAAGGGTGACATGCTGATGTTAGATCTATGGAAAGACAACCTAGGAAGTGACAATGGGTTTGTCACGGGTGTCAACATGGCATTGTCAAGCTTCAATTTAAAGAAAATTGAATCGACTTTGCAGATGATGTGTATGTATTCCTGCTAAAATTGTGTTGATGGGATTATTTTTTATTGACTGGTTAGGGTGGCAAGCTTTGAAAACTTCAGATTTTGAAGTGAGATCAAATGAGAGAAATGACTCCATGCCAGGAAATAAAAGATCCATGTTGGCCTCCTGGTCTTTTGAGAAATATCTACGCAAACATTGTGTCTATCTGTCATTAAAGTGCTGTGTAATTAACATATGTAAAACACTACCATGGTCCTGCTGGAAGCTAACTTCCCTCCCTGGAATCCCAGCCTCTATTTATTTACAACAAAATAAAGTGGACCCTTCTGGAAAGAAACACGGCTCTGTGGCGGCCCGAACACTGTCGCAGCGATGCTTTAAATCTTTTATATCTCCCATACCTCCGGGGGCTGGTGCTGGATGGTATTGAGCCAGGGCCCATAAATAATTTATGCTAAGTAGCAATTTAGTTGTTTGGCTTGAGGTAAAGAAATCCAAGAAATTCATAAATAAAGTTCCCATTTTTGCTTGTGTTCCAAAGTTAATTTATGTTATTCTACAATTAACTAACATAAAGGTGAAAAAATATGACAGGCCTAAGGTACGAACTCAGGCTCATAAATCTGCTCTATCTTAACTAGTGGTGCTTTAGTGATAGTCACCTATCTAGTTCCCTCCGTAGTGTGCTATTGAACAGAAACTTCCTTGATCTGATTCCCTGCTACCTTGTCAATCTGTAAAAGTATTACAATTGTTTTAAATGGACCCCTGGGTAGGTAGAGGAAGAAAGGGAGATGGGATTGGGGATAGCTACAAATGAAGCTTCTGACACAGTGGAAATATTTTATTTCTTTTGAAAGATATCTGAAGAATATATGACAAACGCAAATAGTTGTTTACTCAAAGAATTAGAGAACCAGAGAACTGGCAGAAGGACAGTCAGCCCCTGCTGCCATAGCAGGGATGGGTGTGCTGGGTGGCAGGAGATGCCAAGAGCCTGACAACTCAGAGATTCTGGAGTATATAAAGAGCAAGAAGCAATTGTTGCAACATGAGCCGTGTGGCCCTCAATCAGGCACAGAGTCTAGGAAGGCCCCAGCTTCCTCCCAGTAATACATAAGCTGGCATCTTGAGCACATGCTCTGCTTTCAGCCAACAATGCTGAATACATTCTTTTCAGGTTCTCACTGGCAACCGCAGCCCACAATTCTCTGCTCTTTAGCTGCTGTCCAAGGTCTGTCTGTGATAGCTGATATTTGAGATGGTTTCCCTGTGACATGTGACCTATTCTACCCCGAAGATCTTCTAAGCTTTATTCATGAAGTAAAACTAAAGAAAGTTACATATTTAGATCCTATTTATTTTTAATTTATTCAAATATTTCATTAATGCCTACCATGTGCCACAAAGAAATGTGGTAGACAATGTGGACTCTATAATGAATAAATATAATCCCTGTCCTTCATGAGTTTGTGGACCAAGGAGAAAAAAACAGAGGAGTAAACCAAGAGTTTCAATAGAGTGTGATAAGTGCTCTGATAAGGTATGCACAAGGTGCCAGGGAAGCAGTGAGACCAATGTGGGAGAAGTGGGAGCAAACGAAGAGGAGGGGAAGCTTGAGTAAGTCACTTTTTCTTAAGTTTTTTTTCAATTACAGTTGACATACGATATTATATTACTTGCAGGTGTACAACACAGTGATTAGACATTTATACAACTTAAAAAGTGATCACCTCAATAAGTCTAGTACCCATCTGACACCATACATAGTTATTAATATTAATATTAATTATTAAATAGTAATAATAATATTAACAGAACAATATTAACTATATTCCCTATGCTGTACCTTATATCCCTGTGATTGTTTTTATAAATGCCAATTAGTACTTTTTAATCCCCTTACATTTTTCACCCATACCTTCAAACCCCCTCCTATCTGTCAACCATCAATTCGTTCTCTGTGGTACAAATCTGCAATGGAATATTACTCAGTTATAAAAAAGAACAAAATCTCAAGTGAGGTTTAACGGGTGGATGAGCTGCGGGAAGGAAGGGTGTGTTCAAAGGCCTGGAAGAGGAGATGAGCCTGACTCACTGAGAGACAAGAGTCTCCTGTGACTGCACATAGGTTACATCCAGTGAAATAGGACATGAGGCTAGAGAAGTAGGCGTGAGAATACACAGAGAGCATAAGCTGCTTAGATTTCATGTCAAAAGCAATGGGAGCTATGAAAAGGTTTTTAAGCAAAAGAATGGTATAAATATATATGTGGGAATGAAAGATTATTCTACCAGTAAAATGATGAATAGATTAGACATAAACAAATTACTCTCAAAGTTCAGGAATGGAAGTGTCTTACAGAGTGTTCCTCCTTCCTTTGAACAATGGAAGATGTGCAAATGGTGATGGTGTTTTTTTTCTCTCTGCACTGGTTACTAACAGCCTGGAACCAAGTTGTTTGGTCAATTGCCACGGCTTTGTTCAGTCAAATTAGCTTCCAGTTTTGCTTTTCTTCTTCCTTTCTATGTATTTTATCTAATCTTATTATAATTGTATTGTAATTTTAAGGCTCCTCAAATTTAATAGAAGGTTAGTAAATCACCTTTAAATTAATACATATATATGTATATATATGTATATATGTACATATACATATGTATATGTGTACATATATGCATATACACATGTATATATGTATATATATGTGTGTGTATATGACCTCCAGGTTATATATAAAGGTTTGAACTCCCTTCTGAAACATTAGTAAAATCACAGAACAGGAATAAACACTAAACACATGGGTTGCGAAAATAAAGGGAAAGGAAGGAATGGGGAACTAGGTGTCAACAAATTTTGAAAGACAAAAAACAGAGGAAAGAATGGAAAGTGACGTATCTGAATGGGGGAAGCCAAACCTTTAACTAAAGAGGGAAATGTTTATAAGAAGCAAGAAGATTTTTCCCCCTTTATCTCAGAAAATCTGAGGAATTTAAGGTACCAGATACTGGGGGTAGGGGTATCAATAGAGATCTGTTTGAAGAACATGTAGATCTCAGGTTTCCTGAGCAGCCAGACTCCTCTCTACAGGATCCTAGAAGCATATTATCTAGAGAAATTGCACCTCAGATGGTCTGGACTCAGAAACACCAACTATAGTGGAAGGCAGGATGAAACATCATACGATAAACTAAAGGAGTATATGAAAGTATGCCTCCCAAAAGGTAAAGTCCCAGCTCCTTTCCTTTCCACTATTCTGTCATTAGCTAGGTATGTATAAACATTTAATCAAGAATTAAAACAATTTTCTCTGGAGAAGCTAAGATCCTAGGAAAGATACTTGTACTGGGAGTGCCAATATATATATGTATACACACACACACACACACACACACACACACACACACACACGTGGACACTTTGGTCAGCATTGCCCAAGCAGTAGTTCGCCGTAATCAGAAGTGTCTGGACGCTGATGGTAAACACTTTGAGCACCTCTTGTAATTGCAGAAGTCAAACGTGACTTGTATTCATCTTTTGTTATCAGTATATATTGAGTATTACAATTTTAATACAGTTTTCCTTTCTTAAAATGTGTATACATTTTTTTGGCACACTCTGTATTTGGGTCCTAGAGATACTTCTACTTGGAGCTTCCAATGATACTCACCAGCTGATCTCTACATTAAAGGAAACTTACACAACTAGAGTCTCTTATCAGCTTTTTGAGCCTCAATTTTAAATGTTTACGAAAGCCAAGGACCACTAAACATTTGAAATATCCTTCCAAAATTACAGGGCCAAAACACAGAAATAGGAAAAAAGAAATCCAGAAGAATCAGAGGCAATAGAGAAAGAAGAAAGAACGCATTAAAATCTATAATTAATATATAAACAAAACATATGCATTTAAGAACAAAGAATGGTATATTATTTTTATAAGAAAAATCAATGAATATGACTATAATCTTGAGCATTAAATACGTGGAAAAAATTAGAAATTCAGTGAATGAATGGAAGATAGTGTTGAAAAAAATCTTTCAAAAAGAAGGATAAAGCACAAACAATAACAAAAAGAACTGTGCAGTTGAAGAGGGAAAAATAAAGAAAAAATTTAGACAATCAACTCAGGAAGTCCAACATTGGAAACTAGGAGTTCCAGAAAGAGAGAAAAGATGAAATGGAAGAAAAATACAAGGAAGTTTCTCCAAATGGAAAGACACGGACATCACAATTAAAGGGGGCCACTACTTGGCAAATTCTCTAAAACAAAGAACATACATGGCACATTATCACATAATTTCAACAGAATGAGAATAAAGGGAAGATCCTAAGATTTCCTGGAGTGACAGGACTGGTCATTTATAAAGGATCAGTCATCTGACTCACATCTAACTGTCAGTATCCCCGTTGGAGGCCAGAAATCATTGGAACCTTGCCCTTAGAATTCTGAATCAAATGATTTTTCTTCTAGAATGTATGCCCCATCAGACCACTAAGCAAGTATGACAGCAGACTAAAGGTAATTTCAACCATGCAAGCTCTCAAATGTTTACCTTTTCTCAGTAAGTGACTGAAGTAAGTACTATGTATTACTACAATTTAAAAGAACTCCAAGAAAGGGTAACACAAGAGCTGGAGAAAAGGGCTATAACACAGGCGAACAATGAAGAAATTTTTCTGAGAACAGTGAAGAAATTTTTCCAAGAACAAACAGTCCAGCTTGGAGCAAGAAGTTGGAGGACTGAGGAATAAAGGACTCCAGTAAATTAATAATTAATTAATTAGTTAAACAAACAAATAAGATAGGGGAAAAGCGAGAGGTGTAATCGATAGATAATACGTTAGAGCATTTTGGAATAATTATTGCTAAGCATTAACAATAGATTGATTAGAACATTGGGAGAAAATAGAAATAGGTATGTAGAAAATTAAACAAAATGAAACAAACTTAAAAACTTACATAGTACCATAGTATGATAGAAGTAGCAAGTGCTATGGGTAAAAAAGGAAAACCAGATCAGACTAAGGATGACTGGGGGGCTCAGGGAAGGGAGAGTGGAAAGGCCAAATTTCAGTTTCAAACAAGGCAATTATGGAAGGCCTTATTTATAAGGTGATATTTGAGCAATGAATACAAGAAATGAGCCTTACACATCTGTAGGGGAAGAGAGAGCCAGAGGGAACAACCAATGCAAAGGTTCTAAGGCAAGAGCCTCCCAGGTGCATTTGAGAAAAACAGTAAACAGTTAAGCCAGCAATGCTGAAATGGAGGCAAGGAAGCAAAAAGCGGTGTGTGCTAAGATCAGGGAGCTAACGGTGGGCCATATATTCATGGTTTTGTAGACCATATGAAAGCTTTTACTTTGTTTCATGGTTTTCGCCAAAGACTGGCATGATCTAACATTCTAAAAGGATTATTTTGGCTATTTTGTTGAGAATGTAGGTGGACAAGGGTAAAGCGGGGAGACCAATTAGAAAGCTATTGCAATCATGTAGGTAAGAGATTCTTATGATATAGTTGTGCTTTTTCTTAGGTATTAAAGGAAAAATTCTGTGAAAAAGTTCAAATCTGTCATCTAAACCCAGAAGTACATTTGATTTTTTTCAACTAGGTACACAAGTTTCTTTGTGAAAAATATAAAAATAATAACAATTTTGTTTTAAAGACAGATGAGAAAGCTTGTTTAATGGTGGAAGCTACCCAGCAAAATAAATTAGATAACTCATCAACCCTACACCAAAATCCCAAAGAAAGCATGAAGATAAATTTAATGTCGCAAAGTACATACTCATTCTCTAGGGGCAAAGAATATTGTAAGAAAATTGTTCTTATTTTCTTAAAATTTTATTATTAATAGGAATCTTTCCTATATGATTTTATCATCTCCAATCAAGTGTCAGCTACCATTGCTCCAGACTAAAGTCCTTTTCAATTCTTTCAGACTTTTTGGGTAAATGTACCAG